>NC_083888.1:66026136-66333522 GCF_032452875.1 Bos javanicus | reverse complement strand
CCGGTTCAACCTTGGGGCCCAGGTTCAATCCTTGGTCTGGGAACAAGAAGCCCACAAGCCACCTGGCAAGGCCAGGGAAAAAAAAGAAAAAAGAAGTTGATGAAATAGTTTTGCCAGTTCAGAGAAAGAATATTTCCAGAATCAGTTTCTTTTGGAGCCGCTGAGATGGAGTCTCTGGTGGACAGAGTCATTCGGCTGGGATGACTCCACGGGCCCAGCCACAGGGAGAGGGCCCTGGAAAGGGTCAGTCTGGAGGGTGGCACAGCCAGCCTCTGGCCGTTGGCCTCCACTGTATTGTTGTGATCTGGGATGTGAACACAGTGGCAGGCAGAGCAGTCTCCATAAAGAAAAACCTCGGTAACGACACACCTGCTGAGAGAGCGCCTCTCCCCGGATGAACGACTGAAAACGCGTGCAGCTGCGTTAAAGGTCAGAAAGAAGGCCAGTGTGAACGGGAGATGCTTATTTTCCGATGTTGCTTACATTGCTCGGTTAGTTCCTATAAACTGACTAGTGGAAAATTTTAGTCTCTGTTTCTATATTTATTAATTGTAAGAGAAACTACCAAAGCATTCTTTCAGGAGTTTAGATGGGAAGAGTTTGAGTGCACGTCCAAAGCTGTAAGAGCCTCGATTTTTGTAAGATAATGTGGAAGTGAGGTATACTTATGTTCAGCTGCTGATGGGAGAAATAAAACCTGATAAACTTGCTTGGCATTATTTGTGAGCTTGTAACTTGTGATCATGGATGATAAACAGCGATTTGATAACCTGACTTTAAAGTTGGCCCAGATGATACACCGGTTATTTGTTCTTCCCTGCACAATAGCATCGAGCAAGTGAACAACCTGCGAGAGATACAAGCGCTGAGGCGCCTGAACCCGCACCCGAACATCCTCACGCTGCACCAGGTGGTCTTGTAAGTATATCAGGCTTTAGGAACTATCTAACCTCAGTGATAATCGTTAGATCTCTGTTTAAGAAAGAAAACCATGGTAGACATTTTAAATATTGGCTTTGTAGCTCAGACACATATTCGGGCCAGTGTCTGCATCCGAGTCCTAAAGGGAAAGGCCTTCGTTACAGTGACTCCGTGTCACAGCAGTGAACACCATTCGAATGGTCCCCCTCCCGGAAGCTCACCTGGGCTGCTGTGGAGGCGGCGATGGCTCAGGACACCTGCGTGTGAGCCTGTGGCCCTCTTTCAGGGGCTGCATTTAGGTCATGCCTGCAGTTGCCATCTTGGTATGACTTCAAGCAGCCATTCTTAACTGTATTCCACATAATTTCAGGGGATTTTTCATTTCTGTTCTAATCAAGACGGCGGAGTGCAGCTCGTCTGGAAGGGCTTGTCTGCTGGGGACTGGGGCTGGGATCTGGCCTGAAGGTCCGAGAAAGCGCCCCTCAGCGGGAAGCCTGGCCTGTACCACCATCTGGGGAAACCGTAGTCTCTGACCATTGAGCTGGGGAGGTTTTCATCAGAGAGCTGACCAGTTCTAAACTCAAAACGCAGTGCCTTGTCTTGGCCATGTGGCCTCCTGGCCTGCATGCTCTGAGCACGTGTTCGGCCGGTCCGGAGACTGCAGCCTGCACGGGGCAGCGGTCACAGTGCTGCCTGTGCCGAGTGCTTCAGGGGCAAAGCGCTTCTGTCCACGGCAGCCCAAGGGACAGCGCGGCCCCATCCAGCCCCTCCACAGGCGCCCTAAGGGGCCCGGGGTGTCACTGCAGGGGCGCGGGGAGAGGCGTCTTCCTCCTTTTGCCCCTGGCTGGGTTGTGTGTTTCACTCCCACACTGTGATGTATCTCAGTGACATGGAAGTAATTTAGGTGAATTAAAGCTGAATTTGCAGCCACAGAGCTTGAATTAAGTCCTACTTTCTTTGTTTTGCTTCTCCAACTCCTCAACCTGTTTCTTCTGTCTGAAGATATAATAGTTACTTTCATAATCTCAAGATGCTTTTTTCCCAAAATTGTGGGAGACCAGCTTTTAGAATTTTTGCCCAAAATTGTTTTATTATTATTTAAAATTATTTTTACCTAAAATACTGATTGAAAATCAAAACTTCTGCTGTTTCGGTCATTACACTTTGGTCTTTGCTATGGGAGTGTTTTATGTTTGTCAGAAGTGTTTACAAATGAGTTAAATATTTGATGCTTTTATTCTGATTAATACAAGGAAAAAACCATTTTAAAAACCTGCTTTCTTCTTCAGTGACAGAAAATCTGGTTCTCTTGCACTAATATGTGAACTTATGGACATGAATATTTATGAGCTAATACGAGGTATGTAGAATAATTTGAAAGAGCGTCTAAAATCTTTTAAAGTTTATAGTTCCCATATATTTGTCTTAATTCTCAAAATCATCGATCGCCGCAGTTCAGTAGTTGTGTATAAGTATACAGCCATGTGTGCTAGGTCGCGTCAATCGTGTCTGACACTTTGTGACCCAGTGACTGTAGCCCACCGGGCTCCTCTGTCCGTGGGATTCTCCAGGCAAGAATACTGGAGTGGGTTGCCCTGCCCTCCTCCAGGGGATCTTCCCGACTCGGGGATTGAACTCGTGTCTCTCATGTCTCCTTCATTGGCAGGTGGGTTCTTTACCACTAGCGCCACCTGGGTGTGGGAGGTGTTTGGGGGGCAATCTTGTCTGCTCAGAATGTGGCTGCAGACGGGAAGTGATGCCACACGGCGCTCAGGCTGGTGAGGTGGCGCGGGTGAGGGAGGCGCAGCAGGAGGCCCGGCTCAGGCCTCCCGCAGACTCGTGCCCTCGGGGTCCATTCTGGGCTCTGCGTTGCTCGGCGTTCTACTCTAGGCTTCGGAATGAGGCAGGGCTTCCCCCACAAATCATCCCCTGAGAGGGACTCTCATTCCTCCTTGGGTTGGGAGCCTCATGCGGTGCCCTGAACTGCTGAGTGCTCATCGTTCCCCATCGTTAGAACAATACAGCACTGTCTGGGGGAAGCACGCTTGCCTGAGCCGACCCCAGTCGCAGCTGGTTTTGGAAGCCAGCGGAGGTCACCCGAGGGAAGCAGAGAGCAGGAGGCGGAAGGTTGGCCCATGTTTATCCAACAGCCCTGGGTCTGACCTCCCCGTGGCGTTAGATGTCAGGACAGATGAGCCTTGTAAATACCACACAGCAAGTGTTAGACTTCATGGATCATATTATTCTTACCGAACAAATGAAAATCACTGCCTTACGTCATATGAGGGACTCTTTATATCTGAAATAGAGTTTTAGCGACAGTATCATAGATGATTTAAAAACTGTGATGTTACCTCAAGCAGGTTAGGCCAAAGCGCAGATGATGTGCTGTAGAGAACTTTTAGATCGAGAAGCTGTTCTTACAACAAAGGGGACAAGGTGCATGTGAAGAGTTCAGATAAAATTATATTTATGAAGTGAGAGCATGGAAAGAAGTATTATGTCAAATGGACATATTTTATATGTGATTTAAAATATGTGGCTTAGTAAATAAAATAAATAGCATGAGTAGACAAGTTTTACATCTGTGGAAGTTGATATAAAACTTTTGGATCCAGAAACTTTTACATCTTTTGAGGAAAGTAGGAGATTGCCTTGTGTCTGGGAATATATGGTATTTCTTTTAAGTTACAGACCTTGGGTATTTTATTCATAGACAAGCCTCTCACTCAGGTGTCTTGCTTTAAGTACAATTTAAAATAAACTTAGTCATCTGGTTTCTTGGTCTAACACCTGTTAAAAATAAGAGCTCTTAAAAGGAGCTTCTAGAACTTTACACACCAACAGAAAGTGACAGGTGGCGATCCAGTAACGGGGGAGGAGACTGGAAATACAAAGCAAACCAAGAGTGGTTGGGAAAACAGCTGTAAGCTGCCGGGCTCCCCAAGACAGGTTAGCGGGAGCACAGTCGTGTACGGGGTTGTGGTCACCATATCACCTAGGATATGCTGATGGGAAGGTGGGTGAAACGTTTTTAAAAGATCCCATGTAAAATACCTCCAAATAGAAAAGAGTTTATATCTGAGGAGTAAACCTCACCTGGAAATTTCACTTGAGGTCTTATTCCAGACAACTTGGATAAGTAAGTGTTACTCTATGATTAACTTTCAGGTACACTAACTAACGTAGATTATTCACTTTGATAGTCTCTGTGTAACACATATTTTAACAGTGTATCAGGACAGGGTATCAATGTAACCAAGAGAAACAACCGCTAAATTTGCAATGATCTTTTTACCAGTTAGCCGACATTTTGTTCTTAATGAATCTATAGAATCACTTCCTTTTAGTATAATAACAATTCTCTTGGTATAAGATACATATGTTAGAATTATGATTGTTAGAATGTGATATTTTAAAATTCGAGGGGAGGGGATAATTTCTGGCAAGTTTCTGTGTGTTTAGATTGGAGAAACCTTTGTTTAGAAATCAGTATTTTAATTTCCAGTAGTAGGGGAGTTGTGTAATTGGAGGAAGTGAATCTGTTTCTTTCAGTATCTGTCTACAGAGACTGTAGAAAGCAGACTGTTGTATTAAGGCTCTATGGCCGCTGGTTCATCCTGTGGGTGCCGAGTGGCTCCACAGGCCAGGCGCTGTGCTCTGAGCATGGGATCAGGTGCTCTCGGTGCTAAGGGGCCTCTAAGTGTCAGAGATGTTAAAATGTGGGGAGCACGGTTGACTGATTGTCAGATGCTCACTGTTCTAACGTGAACCCTGATTTCAGAGTTGGCTTAGCGTTGAGGAAATACAGTCATCCCTCCGTGCCTGCAGGCTACTGGTTCCAGGAGCCCCGCAGGTACCAAAATCCATGGATGCTCAAGCCCCTTGTATATAAAACGACTCAGGGATTCAGCCAACCTCAGAAACCTTGGATGCGGGACCCGTGGACAGAGACCCGGGGGTTCGGGGGCGCCGACTGTGCGGTGATGACAGTGATGGCTGACGGCCCTGAGTGCTCACCACAGGCCTTGCACTGCCCCTGGCTCTCGCGAGGAGTCAGCTTATTTCACCCTGAGAGCCTGTGAGGCAGATTCTGTCATGATTGCATGTTCAGGATGGTGAAAGGGAGGCATGGAGAGACAAAGGACTCGTCCACGGCTGTAGGCCTCATCCGTGATGGTCTGGGGTCGGGACTTGGGCAGCGCCTGCTCTTGCCCACCCTGCACGGCCCTCTGGGCAGCCCTGAGTGGACCGGGAAGGCCTGGCAGCCAAGGCCACCACCGAGCACTTTTGGGCCACGTAGTCCCCTGCCGTGGCTCCTCTGCCTGTCCTCCTCGACAGACTTGGCCACCCAGACCCTGAGACTGCCCCGGCAGCACATGGGCCGCCTTCTGGAGCACAGGCTGTTCCAGGTCCGGGGCTCGTCTTGTCACCTGTGAGTGGACCAGGCATCCTAAAACAAATCCATGACTCTGAGCCAGGTAGGAAAAAGCAAACCAAGCTTTGTCTGTAAGCGTAGCATTAGTTTGTTTCCCTGAGGAGCTTAGGCAGTGCGTCTGAGCTGTGGAGCACTTTATACAAGGGGCTTGCTCATCCACGGATTGTGGTACCTCAGGGGCTCCTGGAACCAGTACCCTGCAGACACCCAGGGATGACTGTATTTCCTCAGTGCTGAGGCAACTCTGAAATCAGGTTCATGTTCCAGTCACTATGCAACGTAACGATTTTGCATGACAGGTTAATTACTGTGTCAGATTAATTCAGTTATATTTTTATGTATGATCACATCTGAGCCACTGAACTGTAAGATGCAGTATTTTTTATGTACCAACAAAAAGGAAGAAAAACATTGCCACTACCGCTCTGACACATACCTTTCTTATCACTTAGCAATTTTAGTTCTGTCCTTAGTAACGGGACTCGTTCAGAACTATTGAGACAGTTTCCACCCATGTCTCTTTTGTGCATATATAAAAAGGAAATGCTGGGAGGGATTGGGGGCAGGAGGAGAAGGGGACGGCAGAGGATGAGATGGCTGGATGGCATCACTGACTCGATGGACGTGAGTCTGAGTGAACTCCAGGAGTTGGTGATGGACAGGGAGGCCTGGCAAGCTGCGATTCACGGGGTCGCAAAGAGTCAGACACGACTGAGCGACTGAACTGAACTGAAAAAGGAAATAGACATGACATAAACCCACTACGGCATTCCTAACTTCTCCTTGAGATACTCTGATGTGGCGTGGCCGCCGAGCGTCGTCCTCACGTTGTCTGTCTGTGCCGTTCAGGGTGCGAGTGAGTAGCGTTATTTTCGCTGGAATTTTCTGAAGCTGATGGCACCATCCTGTTAGGTCAGTACTGGTGCTTCTGGGAAGTGCCCTCTGGTTCTGTGTCAGTGGAGCGCGGGTGTCCCCGATCGCACTCCAGGCCAGAGCACGCACAGCGCCGTGCGCATCTCACGGCGGCAGGTCCTGGTCTGGAAAACGGGGGTAATCATGGTGTCTGGCTCTCAGGGTGGTTGTGAGGAGTAAATGACAGGTGTGAGGCATGCGGAGCAGCCCCCGGCTGGCGTGGTCTCTAATCAGCGTGGGCTGCTGTCACCACCACCACCACCTCGCTGCGCACAGCTGGTGTGTGCCGGCTCTGGCCTCCTGCACTGGCTCGTCCCCGTGCTGGGAGCTCAGCTGCGCTCTAGAGATGAGGAAAGAGCTTCCAAGAAGTCAGAGCACTTGCCTGAGATGAGCCAGCTTCAGAGAGCAGAGCTGGGGAACTTCCCTGGCTGTCCAGTGGTTAAGACTCTGCTTCAATGCCGGGGGTGTGGGTTCCATCCCTGGTCAGGGAACTAAGATCCCACTTACCGCATAGTATGGCCAAAAAATAAATAAGAAACAAAGCGGAAGGCAAAGAGCAGAGTTGGGAGGCCCTCCTTGAGTGCAGTCTTGTTGAGAGAGGGGTGCTGGTGATGGCTCTGGCTCCATGCTGAGTCTGACAGCGCGCCTGCTACCCTCTGCCGGGCGGGACCTCCAGCCTCTCTGAGAACCACGTGCTGTCCTGCAGGGCTCTCTCTTGGAAAACACTGATGGCAGACACGTGCTCGCACGCTGCCTCAGGGCCTAGCCTCTGGGCCTAGGCATAGACTGTGGGCCGCTTGGCCGCACCATGGTGGGCCCGGCAGGCACCTCGGAGCCTGACCAGGAGAGCCAGGCGAAGCCTGGGGACAGGGCCTCTTGTGGGAGGAGCGTGTGTGCTAGATTTCCTGGTTCAACGTGGGCTACACTGGAGGCCACAGTTAATCATTGTGTTCACTTTCGAATTTTTACATTGCTGGTGTTATGTGTGACATTAAGTGCCTTCTTAATGAGAATATTTGGTAAAAAATTATCTTGGAATAATTAATTTGGCTCAGTGAGCCAGGGAAATATGTTTGCAGTCTGCTGGCTTCAGTAAAGGGTCACACAAGGAACCTCAGTGCGTTTTGTTAACAGTATTTTGTCTGCTTCAAGATGTTTGTAAGTGAGAATCTGGTGGGAACCAGATACCATCTCGCGCCCAGAAAGTTAGGATCTTGTTTTGGGGGAAATACTTTTGAAAGTTGATAGTCCATCCTCCTTGTCAAGGGTGTGGACTCTCTGATTGCTCAGACCAGTGGTGCCCGTGGCTCAGGCGGGCCCCCTTGTTCCCCTGGTAGTCCCCGTGTGCAGACAGGGATTCCCACGGAGAGATGGGAAGGAGTCACAGCCTTGCCCCCACGGCTATGAACGGGTAGAGGGAGGTAGCCCGGGAGGAAGGGAGAGAGTCCTCCTGCACTGGGGGCAGAAGGCAGTGAAAGGTCAGACTCCTGGCCTCCCTGCTTGTGATTCACTCGGGCTAGGCCTGGGCCTTGGAATCTGCTTTATGAAAGATCCCTAGGCAATTATGAAGATCGGATGCAGTAGACTTTTCCTGAAAGAGTCCACCTTCCCTGAGTTCAGGTTCCAATGAATGTGAGGACAGCTTTATGCTGTAACTGGGATGTGGCTGTGTGGCTGTGGCTGGGAAGGTGCTTCTAGGAACAGGGCAGCACGACTGGGAAGCGGGAGAAGGGGATGGGGCTGGGGCGTCCTGGCAGCCAGAGGGAGGCGTGGGACGTGGTTCCTGAGGCGCGCAGCCAGGCCCTGCAGCTGGTTCTGGGAACTCGGTGGAAAGGCAGCTTTCAGGGCCCCGCCACAGACCTGCTGAACCGGATGTGCCGGGCGAGGATGGGGAGCAGTCTGTGTCTTCACAAGCCCCGGGGGACTGGGGGCCCTGGTCCTGAGAGCCCTGAGCGGGGGGAAGTCTGCCCCCGAGGTCTGGGGAGCCCGGCTCGTCCGTGGGCAGCGAGGACAGAGGGGACAGAACCTCAATGCTTCAGCCAGCCTCACGGGGGACAGAGAGTGGGAATTTTGCTTTCTTCTCACCTTTGTACAGATAATCGATAAAATTACAGAATTCCTTAAGCTGTGGGAAGCCAACAATCTTAGTTTTAATTCTTTTAAATTGTGGAAAACTGATGTGAAACAGAATAAAAAGATGACATGGAAAAATTCCCTCTACTTAGACATTTTGTAAATTGTGATGGACGTGAGTCTGAGTGAACTCCGGGAGTTGGTGATGGACAGGGAGGCCTGGCGAGCTGCGATTCATGGGGTCGCAAAGAGTCGGACACGACTGAGCGACTGATCTGATCTGATGATTAACATAAACATTCTTGTTATGCGAGAAAAAGAAAACATTAATTTTCAACAGAAATTGCAAACTTAGGACCAAAAAGTCAAGTGGGCCGTGTGCTCGTGTTGGCTCTCTGAATGGTTAGGTGAGAGTGTGTTTCTCATGTTTAAAGCCTAATGACCTAGAAACACAGGCCTCTGAGATTAAAATCAAATAAAACATGACATCTTCAAGAACGCAGGTGTCTGTGCTGTTGGTCGTCATTCAGTTGTTAAGTCGAGTCCGACTCTTTGGGACCCCGTGGCCCGCAGTACTCCGTGGTACTGGAGTGTGATGTGCGGGGTTCTGGAACATGATGAACACTGCAGGAGTGAGGAGGGTACAGGCTGTAGGCTGTGTGGATGGGCGCCCGGTGTGCTGCAGGGCGTGGTCAGCGGTGCCAGTGACTGCTCCCTTTTGTGAAAGGAGCGTGTGGGCTGTAAATTTCAGTCATTGGTCTTCTTCGATTAAGAGAACGCACTTCTGGGACTTCCCTGGTGATCCGGTGGTTAAGACGTCATGCTTCCACTGCAAGGGGTGCAGGTTCAATCCCTGGTCAGGAAACTTAAGATCCCATATGCCGGGAAGTGCAGCAGAAAAAAAAAAGAAACTGTGATCTATTCCCTTAAAGACGGAAATCTCCATCTAGACAGGAAGCTGAGGAAAATGCTGGATTTGCAGCTGACTCCCGCCATCTCGGGCTTCCCAGGTTGGCTCAGTGGTAAAGAACCCGCCTGCCAATGCAGGAGACACAGGAGACACGGGTTCAATCCCTGGGTCAGGAAGATCTCCTGAAGCAGTAAATGGCAACTCACTCCAGTATTCTTGCTTGGTAAATTCCGTGGACAGTGGAGCCTGGCGGGCTGCAGTCCATGGGGTCACAAAGAGTGGGACATGACTGAGCACATATGCACGCACGTGGCCTGCCACCTCGAGTCGCAGTGTGGAGGAGTGTGCCCTGCAGGCCTGCCCGAGGCTGCGTGGAGGCCCCCAGACCGAGTGCCCCTTGGTGATCGCTCAGCACCCTTCTCATTGCAGAGAAGGCCTGAGGCCGGCGATTCTGAATTAAATCACGTCAGTATGTAGAATTCTACATGGCATATTTTGTAGATGGACTCCATATTTCCTAGAACTATTCCATTCTGTTTTCACTGAGAAAATTAGAAATTCTTGCACATTATTAAAAATGGACTTTTGTTTATTTCAAAAACGGGGATATTGGTAACCATATTTGGCTGTTTCCTTGATTGCACAGGAAGAAGACACCCGTTATCAGAGAAAAAAGTTAGGCACTATATGTACCAGCTGTGTAAGTCCCTGGACCACATGCACAGGTATGCACGGGGAGACTTGGAGGCTTTCAGATTAATAAAATGCATTACCAAAAAAAAAATAAAAAATGCATTGCCATCATTAGAAAATGCAGTGTGAAAGGATCTGAATGAGGTACAATTAATTCTGTCCTTCTTTTCATGTTGAATGCAGAAATGGAATATTTCACAGAGATGTAAAACCAGAAAATATATTAGTAAAGGTAAGAACTTTTATATGAAAAATTGATATCAGAATGAAGACAGAATATAAAAACTTTTCACTGAATATGCTTTCAATCCCAGTGGATGTCATGTTTGTTATTTTTTTTTTCCCTTCCAGTTTGGGGAAAAAAATCGTTAGTAAATGCCATCAGCATAACTATACGTCTGGAAAAAGGCACCCTTCTTATATACTGTATATAAAAATAAACTCCATTTATTGATAAATTATTCTAAACACTGTAAATATAAAAGGGGAAGAGGCAGGATTTGAGCTTGGATCTGTCTCACTCAAAAGCCCTTAAATGTACATGTGTAAAGTGTACAATTTGTTAGGTTTGGGCAGTTGTATGTTCCCGTGAAACCATGATCCCAGTCGACAAACAAAGCTACTGCCCCCAAAAGCTTCCTCTTGCCTTTGGTAACCTTTGCCTTCCTGTCCCTTGTCCCCAGGAAAGACAAGCTGACTTTCTGTCATAATAGAATTAGTGTGTGTCTTCTAGAATGTTCTAAACATGGAATTACATGTTATATGCCCTCCCGTGGTCTGACTTCTTTCGCTCAGCATCGTTTTTCTGAGATTGGTCTACACGGTAGTGTGTGTGCCACAGCTTTTGTCTCACGTTTGATGTTGTCTGTCAAAAACAGAAATTGTCTCTGTTTTTGATGTTCTTCTATTGCTTTGCATTTCAGTTTGGGAAGTTTCTGTTGGCGTGTCTTCAAGCTCACTGACTCTTTGCTTGGCTGTTGAGTCTATTGATGAACCTATCAAAGTCATTTAAAATTTCTGTTCCAGTGTTATTTGTGATGTTTATTTTGATTTTTTCTTAGGGTTTCCATCTCTCTTCTTACATTTCCCATCTGAACTTGCATGCTGTCTTCTTTTTCCCCTGGAACCCTTAAATTAATCATAGTTTTTTTTTTTTTTTTTAATTTCTTCTCTGGTAATTCTAAAATTCTAAAACCTGTGCCATATCTGAGTCTGGTTTTGATGCATGCTTTGCCTCTTTAGACTGTTTTTTCTTGCCTTTTTATGTGCCTAACTTTTCTTGACTGTGTCAGGAGTGGGAGCAGAGGTACGAGGCTGTCTGTGCAGGTTTCTTCCTCATCTGGCCAAGACGAGTGCTGTTTAACGTGGGCCGCAGCTGCAGGCGCCTGCCAGAGACGTCATGCTTATCGACAGCACGCATTTTACGACTTGAGTGTGAGAGAGAAAGAAGATGGAAGAAACACCTTGAAACCTGTCTGAGGCATAACGGGGGATATGACCAGGGTGTAGAATTCACCTGTAGACTTATACCGTGACTTAAACCTTTGCACAGCCCGTAGACGTTTTGCAGACATTTTGAAATGTCTGTAAAACACAGCCAGAATATTTGTGAATGTGATCCACTGGATAGAGACCCCACCTGCTCCTGGGTCAGAGGCAACTTCAGACGCTCACAGAGCCAGCGCTCCATGGTCTGCAAGCTCGTTTAGATGCCAGGCGTCCTTGTGCTAGCGCGCCTGCGCCTGGAATGGCCTGTGTGACGGTCGCTGCTTGGTGAGATGTTCCTTGTCCCCGTGTCTCCCCCTCGCAGCGGGATGTCCTGAAGCTTGGGGACTTCGGGTCGTGCCGGAGCGTCTACTCGAAGCAGCCGTACACCGAGTACATCTCCACCCGCTGGTACCGGGCCCCTGAGTGCCTCCTCACCGATGGCTTCTACGGCTTCAAGATGGACCTGTGGAGCGCGGGCTGCGTGCTCTACGAGATGGCCAGGTACGCTGGGCCCTGGGGGGGGGCATCCAGTGGCTTCCACCAGGCCCCCCCGCACCCTCTCCTGTGCCCCTGGAACAGCCCTTCTGGTGTCGTGGCTGCTCTTGACCCTGACAGGAAGCGGGCGGAACGCTCTCCTTGCTTGCCCAGCATGGAGGGCGGAACACCGTCAGTTACTGGCCACCGGGCCCGGGTGGCCAGGCCTCTCTGTGTGGCCTCATCAGCAGTAGAACCGGTGAAGCCCACAGAGGATCGGAGCCAGGCGTGCTCCTGCGCTGCGTGGGGCCTGCCGTGGGGAGCGGGGGCCGTGCCCCCTAGTCTGCCCTCGGAGCTCAGTCATTCCCATGGGCGCTCAGGCCTCGGGGTGAGGAGGAGCTGGAGTCTGGAGTGCTCCAACCCTGAGTGTGCATGCTGCCCCCATGCCAGCCTCAGCTCCACTGCTGGACGGAGCAAGGCCACAGCAGAGGCTGGGAAGGGAGGAGGGGGGCGCACCCTCCTGCTCCAGCAGGTCAGGAAGGACGGGGCTGGGGCGTGGGAGGGTGATTTCCGTCAGAGTGACGCCGGTCAGAACAGTACCCAGCCAGGCAGGAGGACCCAGGGCGTCCATGGCCACCTGCTCCACTGACCCCTTGATATATGCACAGGCCCTTCAGGGCACAGCTTCTGACTCTAGATCTTCCCTGTTGATAAGTAACTGTTATTTTTGGAAAGGAGACTTGTGGTTTCACTGATGCTAAAGTTACAACAGACAGTCTTTTGTCATGTACTTAAGTCCCTTGGCTTCCCTGGTGGCTCAGATGGTAAAGAATCTGCCTGCAATGTGGGAGACAAGGGTTCAGTCCTTAGATCAGGAAGATCCCCTGGAGGAGGGAATGGCAACCCACTCCAGTATTCTTGCCTGGAGAATCCCCTGGACAGAGGAGCCTGGTGGGCTACAGTCCATGGGGGTCCCAAAGAGTTGGACACGACTGCGGGACTAAGCACAGCACAGCACAAAGCCGCTTGAGTCAGTCTGGAGGGAGGTGAGAGGCGCCAGAGTCCCAAATCTGTGAATGCTCCGAAACTGAAACGCTCCGTGGACCTCGTTTGTCCACGCAGTCTGGCCTGACCTGGCCTGAACTGCTGTTGGCAGCGCTCCCCTGGCCGTGAGAGGCTCTGGGGGTTTCCTCTCACAGTTGGTGAAGACCCGGCTCTGCAGATTCGGGAGTGGGCTCTGTGCCTTAGAAGGACCCCAACGTGGGGACAGTGGAGGAGGAAGGCCTGGGGCAGGGGTGGGCGGGGGCGGGTGCTGGAGGTCCCTCTGCTGCCGGGAGGATTGGGGCCCTGACGGCAGCCTTGATCCCGCCCAGCCTGCAGCCGCTCTTCCCCGGAGCCAACGAGCTGGATCAGATCTCTAGGATCCACGACGTCATGGGCACGCCTGCTGAGAAGACTCTCACCAAGTTCAAGCAGTGAGTGCAGGCCCCAGGCCCCCGCCCCAGGGCTTGCCCCGCTGCTGTTCCCCGCTACCTCAGCACAGCCCACTCGGCCCGGGCAGTCGGGAGGCGTCCCCAGGGGTTCACTCGGACCTCGGAGCCTCGGCTGAGGACGGCTCCCAGCACAGGCCGCACGCCTGGCCCGGGGCAGCTCCGCCCGGTGCCCGCGGCACTGACGCCTGGGCTGGGACTTGGGGGAGCCGGGCTCTTGGGGGGCCCTGGCGACGTGAGGAGTGGGCAGCACCCAGCAGCTCCCAGACGCTAGGAAGGTAGGGAGGTGACAACTATGTTGGAGTCTTGTTCTTTTTTTAAACTTTATTTCCTTCTCTGGTGGGAATGTGGTATTAGTCTTTTCAAGGGAAAGTTTTCTTACCTCTAGAGCATGAGATTTCACACACACACACCCGTTTTAAAAACAGATTTAATGTGGAGCGGTTTTAGGTTCACAGGAAAACTGAGTGGCAGTGCAGAGACCTCCCCCCTCCTGGGGCCGACGCTGCCTGGCGGCACTGGCGCGCAAGGAGCCCAGGGCTGCGGCTCCCTGAGGGGCCTCCCTGCGCGAGGAGTCTGGACGCCTTTGTGCCTCCCCGCGCCACTGTTAGATCGCGAACTGTTCCCTTCAGCGCAGGTCCCTGTGCAGTCTTGACGCTGGACCGGCCACGTGCTCTAAATGGCGGCGTGACCGTTTATTATCATTGGGCTTTTAATGCAGGTCGAGAGCTATGAGTTTTGATTTTCCTTTTAAAAAGGGATCAGGGATACCTCTACTGACCACCAGTCTGTCCCCGCAATGCCTCTCCCTTCTGCACGCCATGGTGGCCTATGATCCCGATGAGAGAATCACTGCCCACCAGGCCCTGCAACACCCTTACTTCCAGGAGCAGAGGTGGGCGCCCTGCTGGGGCCAAGGGGAACGCAGAGGGGCCGGGGGAAGCGCACGGAGGGGCCGGGGTGGGGTGCGGAGGGGCCGAGGGGGACGCGCGGAGGGGCCGGGGCGGGGGGGCGGGGGGAGGCGCGCGGAGGGGCCGGGGGGGGGAGGCGCACAGAGGGGCCGGGTTGGAGGCGCGCGGAGGGGCCGGGTTGGGGGCTGCACGGAGGGCCGCGTTGAGGGGCGCGGAGGGGCCCAGGAGCGCACACGGAGGGGCCAGGGGGTGCGCGGAGGGGCAGGTGGTCCCGGGAACAGTGCCCATACCTCTGAGAACCCATCCCTCGTTCTTCTCTGGCACTTTTTTCCAAAAGGAGGCTAGTGGCATCATGGAGGGTAGAAGGAGGGCCTGGCTGCCTTCCAGTCGAGGTCAAGGCTCCAACGTTGAGCCCAGGGAGTCAGAGCAGAACGGGCTAGTGGAGTGAGCCTGCTTGCTGTGAGGCTCCAGAGTGAGCTGGGTGGTGCCTGACGTGGGGAGTGCCTGCGCCGAGGCACCTGACCACCCCTCTGTCCCCTCCTGCCTCGAGTCCCGGAGCGCAGAGCCCAGAGGCTGTCAGGCTGAGGCAGAGAAGGGGTGAGCTCCCCGTCGGTCAGTGGGTGAGATGCACGTGAGCGAGGCAGGGGAGCGGAGGCGGCGGACGCCACGGTGGGTTTTCAAGAGAGGCGCACTTCTGTGCTCCCCACAGGGCGGCCGAGAAGCAGGCGCTGGCCAGGGCCAGGTGGAAGGCCCCCGCTCCCTTCCCCGAGTGCCCCACGGCCCCAGAGCTCAGCAGCGCCTGGCAGACGGCGCAGGAGGGCCGGAAGCAGGTACAGTGTGATCGGGGGAGCCAACGGCCGCAGGGACCCCGTGTCTCCCAGGCAGACGCCCTGGAGGCCCCCCCACCCGCCCGGAGGGGCCGTGAGCGACCTACCGCCAAGCCAGACAGCGTCTGCACACACTGGGGGTGGGCACCGGCTCCAATGGCCGCCGCCCTTGCTGTCTACCAGCTCCTTCCACAGCCTCGCCGGGCGGGTCCTCCCATCCCCAGGGCAAGGCTGCACCCAGACCCAGCGCCGGTCACCTTGTCATGTCCCTCAGACCACCCTAGCTGGGGCACAGGGAAGCCACCCCTGGCCAGGTGAGCTCTTGGCCACTGAGCCCTGCAGGAGCAGGGGCCACCGGCGGTTGCTGCGCACTTAGCCGCTGTGGCTTCTCCTGTGAGAGCCTCACTTTTCCCTTCAGGCCCTGAGCCCCCTTCACAGCTGTGGGCAGGCACTGAGCTCCATGGTGACTGCCCATCTGCCGTTCATCACTCGGCCCGGTGTTTATTGAGGGTCCATTTGCTGGGGGCCGAGGACGCAGGTGTCCCTGCGGCCAGGCTGCCCTCCAGAGAGCGGAACCCCGGGTCCCGCCCGCGTGCTCGTCCAGGAGGCGACCGCGCTCAAAGCTCGCCTCCCGCTCTCTCCCGCAGCCTGCCCTCCCTTCATCTTCCAGGGGTTGGGGGCAGCTGCTCAGCCCCAGCCGTGGACACCCCACTCCGCCAGCCTGAGCCCCTCACTTGGCCCCGGTGACCCTGTCCCCCGCCGCTCCGCCTCCTGCTCAGGTGCGCGTGTGTTTTTCTTGCCGACACCTGCCCAGGGCGCCCCCTGCAGGCAGAACCGAGGCCCGCGCCCGCTGGCGGTGCCTGGACCTCGCGTGAACGCGTGGTGCAGATGGAGTTTGACGAAACTGTGGACCCTGACGTTGGGATCTCATACAGTTTTCGCATGCCGTGAAATTTTCTTCACCCGTTAAAAGCTGTGAAACCCATTAGCTCACTGGCCACACAGGAGCAGGCTGCGGGCCGCGCGGCCAACCCCAGGGGTCAGAGCGGGAAGTGAGACCGCACCATCCCCCCCACCGCCGTCCACGCAGGCCTGACCTGGGAGCGGCCCCCCGAGTCTCTGCCTGGGACACGGCGTGTGTTGTCCAGTCACCGTGTGGTCACATCTCACGGTCCAGAATTGTGTGAGGCAGGAGCAGTAAGGGCGCCCCCGTTGCCCTGCCTAATTCCCACAGAGGGTTGGCATCCTGCGCTCATCTGGCCTGCCCCTGTTTCTAGAAACAGCCCCCGAGGCCAGAGGAGAACCACCCCCGGAGGCCGGGGCCGGCTTGCCTGATGGAGCTGCCCAGGCTGAAGCTGTCGGGAGCGGCCAAGCTGGCCTCCTACTCCAGCCCGGCCCTGCCATCCGTGTTCCTCCCGAAGGTGCCGCTGCTGAGACCCCTGAAGTGCGTCGGTGCGGCCCAGAAGGTGGGCGTCCCGCGGCCCCCCGCCCTGCGCTCCCGCCTACCCTGGCCCCCACTGAGTGTCTGTCCCTCTCTCTGACAGACAGAGACGCAGAAGGACATCAAGCCCAGCCTGAAGCAGTACCGCCTGCCCACGATAGAGCGCAGAGGTGGGGGCGACTGAGCGCCGCGGCCCCCTGCTCGGGCTGGCTCCCCGCCACTGTGCCGGCGAGCGCGCGGGGGCTCCCGGGGCCGGGCGTCCTGTCCCCGGAGCGCCGCCCCCAGACCCGCACCACCGCCTCGGCCTGGAGCCGCCGGCTGGACAGCCGTGTCCGGAGGGCGGCTTTACTGTGTGTTCGAGTCTAATACATCTGTAAAACAACCTCCTTCTAGGGTTTTATTTTATTTCCATAACGTAAGGGTTTGGGGCAGGGACATTTTGTAATTTTTATATGAATCAGAAGAGAGATTATACTGTTATTACGTGTTGTTTAGGCTGGCTTCACCGCGGGCTCCGCGTGCCTGTAGCCCATCAGTGCTAGTGTTCAGCACAGTTCAGCTTCCGGACTATACCACCGGAGACCCCTGATTTTATTAAAGAGCAAGCTGTCCTCACGGTGTTGGATCCTCCTGTTTGCCGAGTTGAACGCGTGTCCTGACCGTCCATTATCCTGACTTTTGTGGGCACGTCAGGGGCACTGGCTCTGCTGGGGAGACTTGGGCGCAGCGCCCGGCTCACCTGATTGCCTCCTGAGGAGGGTGCCCAGGCCAGCACGCGGCCCTGGGGCCCTGGCGTAGTGGTAGGCGAGGGGCGGGCTGCGGGCAGGTCGCCGGCCCAGCCCACAGGGTCCAGCCTCCTCCGTGGGTAGAGGGCACTGCTTTGATGGCCCTGGGGGCAGGCACCTAGCTTCGTTTCTGGGGTGCTGGCAGTAAGTGGGCACAGAAGATACCTGTTTCCCCTGCTGGTGGAGGCCAGGGCAGAGCAGCAGTGGCCATGGAAGGCGGGGGGTGGGGGGCTGGGGCAGGGGGCTGGTGTTTCACGGGGACCGGGGGAGGGGCGCAGGGGGCTGACATTTCATGGGGCCTGGGGGCGGGGGCCCAGGAGCAGGGGGAGGCCTGGGGCCTTCTGGGCTGGGCGCATGGCGAGGGGCCGGCTTCAGGGCCCTCCCGTGGCGGGGTGGCGTTGGGCCGAGAATGACAGAGGGCCCACGTCCGGGGTCGGGGCGGGAGCTGGGGGCGCCGAGGGCTCAGCAGATGAGGGGGCGGCCAGGGACGGGGCCTGCTCAGAGCCAGCTCCCAGCGAGGGCAGCTCTGAGGGCAGTTCAGGGGCATCGTAACCCACTTTGAATACAGAGACGTGAAGGGCTCTGTGCAGTGACTGCACACCTGTCCCCCAGCGTGGCGCTGGGCTGGGCTCCCGGGGGGCTCCCTCTTCAGTGTCAGCGGGTGGGCCCCCTCTCCCGGGTTTGAGGAGCACAGTCCTGCTGCCCCAGGGGCTCCCCGCCTTCCAGGGCTCTGCACCCCGTGGGCCGGGACTGGCCAGGCCTCCGGGGCACAGGCGGCCACCTGGCTCTGCTGCCCGAGTGCTGGTGGTCTCTGTCCACATAGACCCGACCAGCTGTGAGGTGAGGCGGCGGTGGAGAGCTGGCTCCCGACCTTCCTCCTCTCCTCTCGGGAAGGAAGCAAGACCTGTGCTGATGGGAGTTTTCCTGCAACCAGCAGCATGATCCTGTGGGGACGTTCACGTAGATGATGGCAGGGGAGTGAGTGGGGTGTGTTCACATCTTTTCTAGACTAACATCACTCAGACGTGCCCCCGGTTTACTGGGATCTCTGAGAAATGTGTTTTAGGCACCATGGTTTAGAGCCTGACTGAACAAAGGCCTTCAGAGGGCTCAACTGATTTGACCAAAAGGTCTCTGCTTGGCAGCTGCACACTGTTATTACTGTAGTCACCTGTAGAGTCTGAACGCAGGTATGGGCCTGACCTACGCTCAGAGCTGCTCACCAGCTGGTTACAACCAAAGTCCCGAGTCATCTCATTAGCCTTTTTGCCGCACGGGGAACAAAGCATTTTCACACACAACCGTAGAGAGAGTCGCGGGTGAGATCTCTCGGCGACAAAAGGTGGGCTCGTGGGCTTTAAGCTGTAAGGAGAAAATGGTTTGTTGAGACCGGAGTCGGCACCCACGTGCCACGGCCGAAGATGGGGACGTGGCAGGAAGTGGCCAGAGAAGCAGCCGGCTCCCCAGAGCTGCCTGAAATCAGTCTCGACTGCTGGAGGGCCTCGAGGGACACGGCCTGAGCACCTCAAAAACAAAACTGCAGTGAAGCCAGAGCCAGTTTAACAGAAGACAGACGAGTGGTATATTCAAGACAGCTTTAATATTAACTTTGTGTGAATTAGAAATATCACTCTTAAATGATGAAAATTACTTACTGAAGTGACCCTTTCCGCAACTGCAGACTTACATTATTTATACATATAATACAGAGCTGACTGCATTGGAACCAGAGTATTAAAATAAATGTTAACAGATTAAAAAAGGGCATGTTTGTGCCACAGCTCGGCGCTCCATTGCACCCATATTCAAAATAACTTTGTAACTGCATTAAGCTATTTTAAGTGCAAATAATCTTAAAAAATCTGATTGCAGCATTTGTCTTCCTGAATTACAAGAAATACCTTTAACAACTTTTATGAGTGCATTCCAGGTTGTCTCCTGACCACCTAAAGTATTAAAAATAGTGCAGAAGCAGGGAAGTACTGTATAAAGAGTTGGATTTAAGGGGATTTCTTGTCCAAGAAACATGTTTATTTTACACTATGTATGTATGTATAATTATATATATATATATAAAACATTACATTGAATTTTAAGAGTAAAAAGCAAGAAAACCTCATTTCTCATTTTTTACTGCAGCCCAAAAGAACGGTTTAAAACTGCAAACAGCTTGTTGGGGTGGGGTGCGCCGCGCCGAGCTCCTCGCGGCCTGCCCTCCACGCGGCGTTGCTAAAGGTCTCACGCGGCTGGCGCTGCGCTGCGGCTGCTCCCTCGAGACGTGGCCGGGACAAGGACGCCCGAGCAGGCGTGGGCCCCTACACTGCAGTTCCACCTGGAGGAGTGGCCTGGCTGGGGGCTGACAGTGAACCCTGCAAACAAAGCAGTTTCCATTAATCCAGCAAAACACGGGGCAGCGGACACAGCCACACTCAGCCCTTCCAGCGGCACGCCCAGCCTCGAGTCGGCTGGGGAGCCCACATTTCTCACAGCCCCCTCCGTGTCCGCGTATCGAGTCCCTAACTCGGGGGAGGCCGCTGAGCTGCTTGGCAGGCACGCTTTGGGCAGGGCTTGCCAGGGCGAGAGGGTGGTCGGTCTCTCAGGGCCTGGGTGCTTTGAAGCATCGCTGCCCAAAGGCGAGGGGCACCTCCCGGGGGCAGGGGCTGTTCACTGCCCTCCCCAGGGGCTGCAGCTCGGGGCCGCTGAGGGGTTCCCCAGCTCCCAGGCCAGCTTGCCCAGCGCGGCCCAGAGCCTGCGCCCCGTTCCCCAGAGCCGGCGTTCCCCAGGAACAGAGCCTAGTGGCATTTCTTAAAAGTTGTTTGCTCTCTGAGGGTGGTGATGGCGGCGCCCCTCTGGTGGGGGTCAGGAGGCCCCCCCGAGCTCAAGACGAACCCGAGAGGGCTGAGCCTCATGCAACAACCAGCACTCACATTTCCTCACACTCACTGGGATGCACGTCACAGTCTGGCATTCATTTATTAATAATCTTAAGGTTACACATATTGCAACACTGAAGCTACCAATTTCCAGATCTGTGAACACTATTCCAAAGAAGATGTGGAAAGTCACCTTATTTCTGTAAGCCTGTGCTTCAGCCTAGAAGCTAGTTACTGGGCGACAGGGAGAAAAAGGGAAAACACGCTGGCAGGCCTCCGTCAGAGACTCCAGACCATGCCCTAGGGGAGGCTGGCTGGATGTGTGAACCGAGAGCACGGTGCGGATGGCCCGCTCCCCTGCTGCTGCGGGCCACTCGTGAGGGTGGCCTGTCCTGCCTGCCTCCTCCCTGAGGATTTTCTCAGGACAGAGCATCTGGCCTCAGAGACCCTGCTGGTGTCCAGCTGTCCAGACAGCCAGGTAGATGCCCGTCTGTGCCCTGGACACTGGACAGCTGGCAAGGAAGGGCTTTACGAACACCCCGCAGCACCAGCTCTCTCCAGCCTGGAATCCACGAGCCATCCTACCAGCCCCCAGGAAGGAAGCCGGCTTCAGGAGCAGCGGCAACTCTTGAGTCTAACATTCAGGAGGCCGATCTGGTCTCACCAGAGTTGCCGCTTTATTCCTGCTAGTGATTTCGTATGAGAATTGATCAGGATACCCCAGCTCTTAGTCTGGGTTTGATTATACTAAACTGATAGAATTAAACCTTGTTTCATAAGAATATATAGAAGTAACATTTCAACTAAAAAACGATTTACAACCATGGAACACATCTTTGGGGCGCTACTGAGATTGGAGGCCCTGAGAGCAAGAAGGGAGCGTGAGGGTCTTGGAGGCCCAGGTCAGAGCCAGCCCTCGTCCTGAAGCCTCCCCGGGTCCCAGCAGGGCTCCCCTCCACCCCCAGCTACCTTGGACTTGCCCCTCAGGCCCTCGAGGGGGTGGTTGGCGGACGGGCTGGTGGCACTGGTCCAGGCTTGGTCAGTCAACTCTCCGAGTCGCTCTCCCCGCCCAGACTGTGACGTGCACACCGGCCCCAGGACGGGTCCTGCTGCAGACAGACCAACAGCCTCCTGAGCCCCAAAGGAAAGGGGCGCGGGCGGAGCTCTGGTGCCAGGTCAGCCTCACCTGCGGGGCGGGCCTGCACCTGCCCCGGAAGGCTGACCCCTGGGGCTCTGGTCCGAGGCAGCCTGCCGGGAGCTCCCCTGAACTGCCCCACCGGCCCCGGAGACTTGTGGTGAATCTCCGTAAAGTGAGGCCCTTTCAGAGATGGTACAAAAGCGATGCGAGCTAGCACCTGGCTGCCTTCCCCCCGGGGCTGCTTCGAGCTATGGATACGTTTTCCCTAATTCAGCCACAAGGTTCCCACTACTCCTGCTGCCCAGACGGTTGCATAAGAGAACCAAAGAAAAGCTGGACAGAGCGGCTGCACGTGAGGCTTGGGTCCTGCACTCAACGAGCTAGATTTAGGACATGGGTGCGGGGCAGCGAGGGGCTCACTCAGCCGGTGCCTCCTCCGGGCCGTTCCCTGGCACCTGGACCCGCCCTGCCCCAGACACAGCGCTCACCAAGGCCTGCGACCTTGGCTTCAGGGGGCAACTCCCCTTGGGCAGCCCTGACCTGCCCGCTGACAGGTCACACGGATGATGACGCGCTTCCTCCAAAAAGGCCACTCAACCTGGGAAAAGTCACCCAGAGAAAATGACCATGCTGTTTACAGACATCTGGGGAAAGGGGAATATTCTGAGGGAATATCCAGTTACGGGCTCTGGTGAGAGCTGTGCTGGGGAAGGGAGGCCCTCCCGCGGCCTGCAGGCTCCGGCCCGCTGACCCGCTGTGGCTCTGAAACCCGCTCTGGTCTGCGGACCTCCGCGTCTTCCAGGAGCATCCAAGCACGAGTGGAGTCACACCTGCACCTGATGGCTGCACAGGCTGCCGACACCAGACGCGGTGGGGCTGAGCGCCTTGAAGAGGCCCGCTGGTCCAGAATCTGGTCCAAAATCGCCTGTTTCAACAGGCATTGGAACTTATTTTTTCAAGGTAAAAACTAGTGGTTTTTAAAAGATCAAAATGTTGCACCTGTGTCTTTTTAAACTTCCATGAATCTACTAGAATTCAGGGCCTAAAACCTACTCCAGGGCCGAGGAGACGGCGTCTGGCTTCTGCAGGAGCGGGTCGCTCTGAGGGCGGAGAACCTGACGTCTCTCCCGCTCCAGCAGCTCCGAGTCAAAGGCGGGCGAGGGCCCCACTCTCAGGAGGCCGCACCATCGGGCGGGTTCTGGAGACCCTGAGGAGAGGCGGCCAGGAGGGAGTGGCCAGAGGCTTTGCCCGCCCCGCCAGGCCCGGACGCAGAGACAGCAGGGATCACCAGCTGAGTGGGGATTCCCAGGGCCCGACGAGGGCGAGCCCCGGGTGGGACATGCAGGTCCAGGCCCAGAATTCTTGCTGAGAAGCTTCCAGAGACGGAGGTACCAGTGGTACCAGTGCGCAGGGTGAGGGGCCGGCCCCTCCTCCCCGCCCGCTCACGGCGCTCCCTCTGCACCGGGGGCCTCGGGGCCCCAACAGCGCTGACAGAGCCCCCGCAAACAGTTTGAGACTCGGAGGAGGAAGCCAACAAGTCCACCGGGGCAGGGCCGCTGCAGAAGCATGCCTGCGGCCACCTGGAACTCCAGCCGGCGGCCTCCCAGCGTCCGCACAGACGGGCCACCAGCTCGCGGCAAAGGGGGCTCGGCCGAGAGGAAGGTCACAGGAAACAATGAATACCTCCGATGGTCAGAACAAACATTCCATTTAGTAAGCTTCGAATCAGGAAAAACTCAGAATCCAGTAATAAGAGGTAGAAATTCCTGGGGCTATTTGTTCTCTAAACATGAACAGAGCCCTTAATGTTACAGCATTTAAAAGCTTTTCATTTTTTGGTTCACTGAGATTTTTTTAAGTTTAGATGTGAAAATGACTTAAAAATTATCTATATTTACAGTTCATTCACACGTTTATTTAATGTCACTATACACAGGACAATCCCAGAGTTCTTCAGAATATCAAGAACGGCGTTAAGTCTCTAGCTGTGACAGTGACAAGGGACAGCTGAAAAGCAGGGCGATGAAACAAAAGCATGACTTTCTTAAAATTACAAAGTAACAATGCTGATATTAAAGCTTCATTAATTACTGCAACAGTTAATTTACCAACATTTTGTTAGGAAGGCTCTTTATGAAATTTATTCAGGTTTTCAAGAAATCAGATAAAAATGTAAAAAAAAAAAGGAAATACATAGGCTTGTTTTTTTGTTAAAGGTAAAATATTCATACAATGTTAAACAGCGTTACCTAACACAGTGACCTTTAATAAGCTTAGGTAACCAGAAACCAAAGATGCAGAAAACCTTTCTTTTACATATTTAAGTTGAGAGACAGCGACATTAACTGTGACACAAAGTCCATGTGACAGATGCAGCAATGAACAAAACTCAGTACCAGCGGGGACCACTTCCCTCTCTGGAGGGAACCCATGAACTTGGCTCTGAGCTTCAGTGGGAATAGCTGGTACCAGTGCCTCTGGAGGTGAGCCCCGGACCCCCCGCCCCCTTCACTGTCCTCCTCACTGGCCAGCACTGGGGCGTGGGGCTGAGCCCCCTGACGACCCAAACAGGGGACAGTCCCAAGCAGCCTAGCATGACCGGTGCACGCGCTGGGCGAGGAGAGGGCCTGGCCGACAGCACCCTGCCTGTGGGCCATGAGGTAGACCTCTCCGGTCACTCGTGAGCCCTACATGCGAATGTGGCGGAAGGAAAGCCCCGGAGTGGACACCCCGACACAGCAGGACCACCTGCACAGGGCCCAACCGCCTCCCCTCAGGCCCCAGGTACAGGGGCCAGCGGCCGGGTCCCCTCCATGATCTATCCAGGGCCCAGCGGCTGGGCCCCTCCAAAATCTATCCAGGGGCCCCCCATGACCTATCCAGGGTCCAGCAGCCGGACCCCCCCAAGATCTATCCAGGGGCCCTCCATGGTCCATCCAGGGCCCAGCAGCCGGGCCCCTCCGTGATCTATCCAGGGGCCCATCATGATCCATCCAGGGCCCAGTGGCTGGGCGCCCCACAGATCTATCCAGGGGCCCCCTGGGCTGGGCCCTCCGCACAGGATGGGACCCCATGTGCATCCTTCCTGGGAAATCCAGTCGGCCTCTCCCGCCAGTTCCTCCTCAGACACTTGGATCCACCCTCACGGCCTTTGGGTGTTCACAGGACTTCTTCCCCGGAGCCCCCACCGGCCCCTTGGTGTCCCCTTACCCTTTGAGCTTCCGCACCAAGAAATCAAAGGCCTCCCTCTGACAGGAGGTGACGAGAATCTCGTGCACCGGTGCAGACATGGATAAAACCGCTTCAGCGACTCCAGTGCAAATGCAACACTCGACAGCCTCTTTCCCACAGGAGGCGGAGGGACGGGGAGAAATGGCTGCAGGCCCGGAGGGGCCAGACACTGAGGATGCACGCACGCCTGAGGAACTGAGGCGGCTTCCCGGCACCCTGTTCCTCCCTGCTTCTGGGAGCCTGGGACTGTCACCGTGGTGCCTTGTTCCCGTACTTCTACTCCTCAGTGTTCTTCCATCAAGGTTGACCCTCAGTCCCAAGGGCTCATAGGAGAACCCTTCCAAAGTGCCAGAAGGTCTGGCACAGAGATGAAATTTAATATTCTTCACCACGATGCAAGTCAATTCAGAACCCAAAGCTCCTGATTATTTTTAAAGAGTCTGCCTACTCCCTCTTACACATTTGTTTTTAAAAGAAGGCAAGGTTTTCCCAAGGCTTTCTTTTCCAGTCCTCCCGGAGAGGAGAAACACAGAGAAGGGCCGGGGCTGGGGCGGCCCGGGGATTCAGAAGCCAGAATCACCCAAGCCACAATGCGACCCTAGCTCCTGGGTTTCCTAGAAGGTTGAAAAGAGGAGCCCGAGCAGGGCAGGCAGAGAAGACCCCCCACACACACTTGGGGGTCTTGGCTTATGGGCCGCCCTGAGCGCTTTATTTCTGTGCTTTTTCATCAACGCATCTCAATGCATGATGGAAAATCTTGCTGACTGAGCCATCACAGATTCTGTCTAAAGCTGTTTTATTCCAGAGGTGAGGTTAGGAAAGGTATTTTTGCTCAGGATAATGTTCCAGCTGAAAAATGGAAGAGTTTCAGTGAGGAAGCTCAAAGTTTGGGGAGAAAAGTTGCAAAGGCCACTCCCTAGAACCCCCTCAGCAGGCCACTGCTCCTTATACACCTCAAGTGGAACCCCTCAAAGTCGAAGCAACCCCTCCTGACCCCAGGCCACAGAAGCCGGGACCCTGAAAACAAACCCGGGGGCGGTGGGGAGGCGCTGCGTGCCCCCGGCCTCTCCTGAAGCGCCAGCAACTTTCGTCCTGGTCTCGGAGAGCCCCCCGCACCGTCCTCCTGACAGCAGCAGGGCTCTGCCGGCCGTCCAGGCGCAGGGCAGGCCTCGGGGGGCCCTGCCCCGTCCAGAGCCAGCCTGGGCCTTCCAGCCCCTCCCCAGCTCCCAACACCCAGCCAGGGCCCCGGACGGGGTACAGACAAGACATCAAGGGCACACTAACCCGCAGACACCGCAAGAGCAAGTCTATGACCAAGTCCCAAACCCCAAACCGTGCAGGGACGACGTTTTTTAAGTTTGGGGTGGAGGAGATGGACACAGGCTTCCGGCAGCACGTTTCACAGCTTGTTTTTTAAGGAACCGACAACATCCTCCTCTTGCTCACTACCCCGCTCCCATCCACAGGCCAGCCCTGAGTGAGTTAGTGTCTGCCAGGCGGGAGGAGGCAGAAAGCGCCCCAGAACAACACAGCCCACCCGCAAAGCGCTCAGAACCAACAGTCCCGCAGGGCGCACTCTCCCCACCCCCACCCTCTCAAGGCCACTTACCTGCGTCAGCCACTCTTCACTTGGGCCCAGTATCAAGTCCTGAATTTTGAAACTGCATACTCAATGCCTCAGAAGCATCCGACACTGAATTTCTAATGCGATGCAGGTACAGAAGCCTCTGGTACTGAACTTCTAATACTATATCAGGTACACAGAACTGCACACGGGCTGTGGGCTCCTCTCTCCATCTGACAGCCTCAAGCCTGAGACGCTCCGCAAGGATGGCTGCCTTTGCTACCTGACTTCAGTTAACAATCAGGAACAAAAGGCCATCTCTTAAAGGCAAATAGGACGTTAGCATTCCCATGGACTGCGGTTCTCACACGGAAGAACACCGCCTCTGCTGTCGCGGCGTGAGGGAGTGCCAGGCAAACAGTGCGGGGCTCCGGCCCTGACCGAGGGCAGCGGGGGCTGGGGGGGACCCGGGGGGCCCAGAGCTGCTGCTGCACCAGAGTCTCGACCCACAGAGAAACCAAGCCTGCACTTTGCTGCATCGCATTCACTACTCAAACCAGTGTGAACGATCAGGGTCTCTGTATTTAATCACAAAGGTGTACACAACGAAATACAAACCAAGTGACCCAAGTAAGTTACTAACACCATCGTCATCTCGATGTGGAACGTACAGCTCCAAGAGCCGCTTCGTCCACAGTGAGCCAAAGAGCGACTGCGCCCACAGCTCATCCTCACGCTAAGGAATCAAGCCAAACAGAGTGGCTTCCCCTGGAAGTGGGCGCAGCCAAGTCAGGGGGGCACTGGGGGAGCCGCTGCCACAGACGTGGGGTGCCTTCCAAGAACGATCCAGAAGACGGACACGCTGCACCTGCCCTCTGCCTCTTGTGGGAACCTGAAACCCAAACAGGGGAGAGGCGGGAAGCTCTCTGAACCCTGGGTCCTGTACAAAACAGAGCTGAGAAGGCTCACGAGGGCCTGTGGTCATGTGCCTCGCTGAACAAAAAGCAAACAAAAAAAACCCAACCAAAACCCCCACAAAAAAAACAAAAGAAAGAAAAGCAAAGCTCCTTCCCCTTGCTGGAAAAACATAAGCAAGTCACATCCGCCACGCGAGACCCCGGCTGTGTGACAAGAGGCACTTCTGCGCCCTTGGCCCGCAGTCCACGGCAACCGTCCAGGCTCTGAGAGATGTGGCTACTTCATCAGTGCACAGAATCTCAATCAAAGTGCTACAAACTGCTTCTTTGAAAAAAGATGTTTATTAAACAATTTTAATTGTCATAAAATGACTAAAATGGGTTTTAAAAATTAAGGCTCTTCTCTTTCTGTGGATTGCCAGAACAATGTAAAAATAATATCAATCAACCCTGCTGAACACTTTGTTCCTAAAGTTAAATTTCATAGATTCCTAAACAGTTTATGATTAAGATAAAAAATTGGACTATAAATGACAATTAATGGCCGTCTGTATTGAACATACACTCTGATCAGGTGTACAATATTCTAATTGAGTAGTTAAGCAAAAATATTCCAGTTAAAGCAGAAATTTTAATTTTAGCATTTTAAAGTCATTGTTTCCCCACACTGGCATGATTTTCCTAAAATCGAAATAGTCTAACACAGGAAGGCTAACCATGGGACTCTATACTCGCAGGAGGGTGACTGACTTGGCTGGCAATTAGTTTGATTATATTTTTTAAACGTTCTAAGGTAAATTATCAAATGATTTGGAATTATATGGCATGCAGTATCCAAAATTATGGCTCTGATGCATTTAGATTTACATTAAGAATAAGAAGTGTCGTTCACATTCGTTGTACACCCCACCCCTCCCGCAAGAAAAAAATCGCTACCTATTCAAGTTCTAGATCTGGTGCAGCATTAAGGATTAAAACTTACCACTTTACCAGGCCTTCCCCATGTGCAAATAAATCCCTCCTGACAAGCAGTGACTATACAGTCTTCAAGAAAAATTAACACAGTCAGTCTTTCATGTGCTATCTTTTTACAGATGAGCGGCTCTAACAAGGGGACGTCTTCCATGCGAGGGCACAGGGGCGTCCCCAGGGCTTTCGCTGGGTCCGTTTTGGTTTTGGTGACGAGGTTCAGTCTGTCGCTGCTCTTGCTGGAGATGTGTCCCATGCTGTGGTTCCGCTTGTGGTCTTTCTCGTGGTGCCTGTCCTTCCTGTCGTGCAGCGAGAGTGTGGCGAACTTGCTGACCCCAGCAGCGATGGCGCCGTCCGCCACGCTGCCCTTGCTGCCGGCGCTGGAGACGGCGGCGTGCGGGAGGCTGTTGGACCGTGGCAGCGGGGGCGGCGCGGCGCTGCCGGGCGTGGGCACGCTGTTCCCGGCGCTGCCCGCGGGGGGGCTGGTGGCGTTCATGACGTTCGTGTGTGTCCGCGCGCGCGAGAGGGGCTGGTGGGGGAAGAGGATGTCTTCCGTGAGGTCCCACAGGCACAGCTGCGTGTCCTGGCCCACGGAGCCGAACCGATACGTGACGCTGACGGGCCGGCTCTCAGTCGAGTTCCGCTTGGACAGCCGCGACTGGGTGCTGTTCGCTCGGTCTCTCCCAAAGTGAAGAAGGTCCTGGAAGTCCTCGTCACTGCCACTGAACTCCATGGGGTCGCTCTCTTCCACGCTGGTGGTGTAGGGGTCAAAGGCCACCACGCTGACCCAGGACTTGTGCCCGTGGCCCCGCGCGATCACGCGGCAGTCCCCAAAGGACCAGACGGTCACCAGGTCGTCCTCTCCGCCCGCCACGATGTACTTGCCGTCGGGGCTCCAGCACACGCACAGCAAGCCTCCAAAGTAGCTTTTCATGGTGCCGTGCAGCTCCACCGAGTCAAAGTTGAACACCCGCAGGAAGCCGTCCTGGCTCACACACGCCAAGAACTTGCCATCTGGGGAGAAAGCAAACTCGTTGAGGGCCCCCTCGCCCACCGTCCATTTGAGGAGAGGGTTCCTCGTGGATTTGCTCTTGCAAGTGTGCACGGCAAAGCTCTCCCCCTGCTTCAGGAGCTGGTAGTGGGGGGCTGTGGTGCCACAAGTGTGCTCCACATTATACAAGTACATGTTCCCACTCGAGTGGGCTACTAGGAAAAGGCTTTCCGAACCAGGAACCCATTTGACACAGGTTACTCGTGACTTGTCTATTAGTCTCTGTGAAGACAAAGGAGAACAAGTTATCACAATGGAGAAGTTTTCAAGGTCTACTTTTCCAGCAAGAAACCTTGTCTGCTTCTCGGTGAGAATGGACACATCCGTCCAGGCGTTCCACGCCCCAGCCTGCGGGCAGGGCAGAGAAGGGCATTTGGGCCCTCGTGGAATCGCTTTCTAGGACTGCACTGAGGTGTCGGGACGCTGGCTTGCACTGAGGGTGTCAGTTATTCAGCAAACCCTGCTGGGAGCCCAGTCTGTGCCCGCGCGACGCTGTGCCAGGCTCAGGACGCACCAGGGCGGGGGCAGCCCTTGGCGCGTCACACATCCGACTCGGGAGCCCGGGGTCTGGGACTCCAGCACCTGCACAGCCTCCGTGCAACGCGGCCCCTGGGCAAGCCTCGCGGGCCCCACGGCTGAGCGCTGGACCGCCCCAGGCGCTCTGCTCTGCTGTTTTGCGCCCTCACGGCCCCTGTGGCCCGTCCCCACGGCACCTGCCCCTTCAGACTCCCGGGGGTCAGGGGATGGTCCACGTGCAGCCAGCAACACCCAGGACAGGAGCGCACACCTCCCTGGGCTCTGACCTCAGCCCTGACTCACTGACTGCCTCACTCACCATCCCTGTCTTGCGTGTATTCTTACAGGCCATCCCCCCACCTTCTTTGGAACAAGGCGGTGTTTAAGAACATGAACAGATGATTAACACCTAATCTCTACCCCACGCTTATTTTTGACCCACTGACCAATTTTAATGGGCACAGATTGGGAGTTTTCCCTTTAAAACCAAAAGCATAAAAGGCAGAAGCAGAAACCCCCTGAAGGATGACCCCACGTCCGTGCCCCTGCTTGCACACCTTGCACGGAGCTCACCGGCCCCCAAATCACGGCACCAGAAACCACTGGGGTTCCCAGGACCCAAAGCTCCCAGCAAGTCCTGCTGCCACCCCCATAACTGGTGCTCTGGGAGCCCTCAGGCTTGGGAGGCGATACATGCTCCCACTTCCCCCGTGTGGTTGGGATTCCCTGACCTGAGCCTCAGGGGGCCACGGGCCACAGGGACGGGAAGCCCACCAAGACACGGGGCCCCGTGCCTAGTCGGCTTCGCGCCGTGCGTCTGCTGCATCTCTACAGAAAGTCACAGAAAAGGAGGCCCCAGAAGGGAGGTGGTCAGCCTGTCCCCAGCTAGGGAGGAGCGGGGAGGCCCGACCCTACGAGGTGCAGGGCCAGGGGCTGGGGCCTGCGGGCCGGGCGAGGGCTCCAAGCAGCAGGCGGCCTCACTGTCACTGCAATCTCACAGCCGCACAGTCACCCTCGCGCCCTTCCTCTCCTGCCCGGGACCCACCGGTCCAGCAGCTGACCTGCACCAAGGCCGACAACCTGCAAGCCCAGGCTGCTCTGCCAGGGTTTCCACAGGAGGCCGGGGGCACCTCACAAGCCCCCAGGCCTTGCTGTACCCAGTGGGCCAGGCTGTCTCTCTGAATGTGACCCGCCTGGGGGCCGAGGATCCCAGGACCGTGCGGCTCACCTCCCGGCCAGGGCCTCGCGGGGCAGCTGCAGAAGCGACCTCTCCCCCGCCCAGCTGTGTGTGGCCTCAACTCCTGCACCTCATATCTCACTGCAACCAAACCTCATCTCAATCTTTCCAACATCTCTCCATTTAAGGATGAACACAAAAATATCTAGCACTATGGTCAGGAGAAAATTTTATTTCTGGCTTAAAAAGACACTGCAAAAATGACTCCATTAGAACTCAAAATTGTAATGCTATCAAATAAAAATGGCATTTCTCTGCAACTGTGAGGTATGGAGATACAGAATCACGGCACCGTTATTAAATACATGTTACTGGGGCGCCAAAACACGTTTCAAGAGTATCCCACGCTTAAAAGGTGCACTGAGCCTGCTGTAAGCACACACACGGATACAACTTAGGGACTGAAACCAGAGCCCACCTCCGCGCCCTGCTGGGGCACCAGACATGCCACACCTCACCACCTGCAAACCACCCAAACCAACGGCCCACAGCTCCAACTCCAACGTAGAAAGGGCTTCTCCAGTGCTCCACCGTCAGTCTGCCACCAGCCTGTGCACAAGGGCAGGGAAAAGCTCCTCTTCGTCTCGGGGACCGTGGGTCTGGGCGCGTGGTAGGCACGTCAGGACAGCAGTGCTGACCTCTGACCCGAGGATCTGCTCTGTGGCCAGGCCCTGAGCACGAGGCTTTGCATACATAGACCCCACGACGTAAGCTTTTGTTTTTTAAATAGGTGATACAGTCATAATTCACATATAAAAGTGTCCAGCTGAAAGCCTCACTCACACCCCTCTCCCCACCCCAGAATCACTGTCGCTGGCTTCCTGTCCGTCTCCCAGGGTCTTCCTGTGGGGACACGGCAAGTACAGGTACATGTGGACCCAGCTTCCTCTTTTGCACCGTCTGCACCTCTGCTTTCTCACCCAGTCACGCACCACGTGCATCGGTCGGTACTCGTCCGAAGATGGCCTCTCCACGCCTTCCTATGGTGCAGAGGCCTCAACAACACGGACGTGCTGTGCTGCATCTGAAAAGCCCCTGCTGACGGACACTTACGTGGCAAAGACTAACTGGTGTGTGCTGCAGCCTTCACCGGTAGACACAGCTGCAGGGTACGGTCCTAGTGGGATAGCTGGTCAGAAGGCGCACGCACTGGCAACTGTTTCCAGGGATCACCAGTTACCGCCCACGGATCACCAGTTACCGTCTACTCCACCAGCAGGGTGTGGGTGTCCCGCTCCCCACAGGAAGGCAGGCACGAGTGCCCTGTCACCCCCGGGGGACAGGCTCTGCGGGGCTCCCTGCAGGCCCTCCCGCTCACCACCCACGCCCATTCGTTCACTCCTGCACTGAGCACAGACGACAAGCCGACATGGACACGCCACTCACAGCCGTCCCTTCCCGCGGGGAACTTGCGTTCACGAGGGATGAAAAGGAGGGGAATGGACAGGGTCTGCTGTGAGCGAACACCGAGCAGGCACAGGGACAGGGGGCGGGGAGGAGGGACTCAGCTTCACAGGAGCGCCTGCGAGGCCTCTGCCCTGGCATGCGGGCTCGCCGAGCCGAGAAGGAAAGGGCAGCAGACAGCGGCTGGAGGCGGCGGCAGGGCGTCCACACAGAATGGCAGCAAGGGCGCGGACGGGGAGCCAACCACGAGCTGTCATCCTGGCGACGCGCCAGGTGACTCCCGGCACAGGCCTCTCAGCCCCGGTGAGGTGCGGGACACATGTCCTGGGCTGGCTAGGAGTCACTGAACCAAGTTGCTCTGGGCTATTATTTCATACTGTTCTTGGTTTGGGTTTAAGAAAAAGAGAACAGAAGTCAAGAAACAAATACCTAGAATACCCTGCTCAATAACTAGAACGAATGCAGCCCAGTCTTGGGACCATAAGGGTATACTCTTGTTCTAGAAAATGTCTAGTAAACAGAGTAAGGCATCTTAGTTCTTGAAGTTAAGAAACGGGATTTCCCTTCTGTGCTTCCATTCTCCAGTTTCAGTGAGGCCTTGAGCTGGACGAGCACATGTTTATGTTGGAAAAACACTCTTGGCAAAACCCGAGGTCCCCTGTGAGGAGCTCCTGGGCAGAGGAGGGGCGAGGCAGCCGGGGAAAGGCAGGCACCCAGGCTGGGGGCAGGCAGCTCGGGGACGTGCTTGGCACCCCCTCCACTGGCGCACCTGAGCAAGGGCCGGAAATCAGATGTGGAATCGTGAGCTAGGACTCAAGGACACGGAGGCCCAGGCTCAGGGCTCTGGGCAGTGACCTTGAAGCCCAGTGCTGACCAACCCCACAGCCCCGAGCCCTTGAGAGTGACTGGCCCAGCGAGACATGCTGCAAGGGCACAGTTCACCCTGAACTCTGAAGACCTGGGAAACTATGGAGACCACCTCATTCATAATTTTATATTGATTACATGCCAAAATAATACTTGGATGTATTAGATAAAATATCAACTTCACCTGTTTTTTAAATGGTTCACTGTGGCTATTAGAAAATTTTACATTGAATTTGTGGCTCACACCCAAGATTCCTGGAAAGGGAAGTCACAGAACCAAGCGGAATCTCCCGTCGGGAGGCACAGAACGGTGCGGGTGGAGAGAGACTGCTCCGGAGCCTGTGACAACTGTCCCCCGACAAGAAGCTCTTAAACTCGACCAGAGGTGGGGGCAGGACGGACGGTTTCCCAGGGGGTGAGGCTGGGCGGAGTGGGGGAGGCCTGTGAACAGACTCCGAGGAGCTGAGGGACAGCACCTGGGAAGGGTGTGACAGAGAGGAGCGGACGGCGGCCATGCTGGGGGAGACGTCCACGTATACCCACTGAGTAAGGAGCTGAGGAAAGTGACCGGGGAGGACAGGGATATCGGCTGTGGACAGCAACCGCCGGACATGTGACACTCAGATGGCCAAGGCAGAAGGCGCCCAAGAGGAGCAGGGTGTAAACTCTGGGGACAAAGCTCCTTACAGCGAGCGGGACCAAACCCAGGCAAGCAGAGAAAACAAGCCCGAAGTCCCATGAGGAGAGGAAGGAACTGCCGCTGAGTGAGCGTGGGCCAGGCCAGGGGCCCTGCTCCCCGCCCCCCACATCCCTGTCTTGGCACAGGGTCGGTGGGGGGGCCAGGAGAAGCAAGCCCCTGCTCCAGGGCTGCAGAGGAGAGGCTGAGGCGGCCGCCCCAGCGGGAAGGACACGGCAGGTCTCAGGGTGAGACAGGCTCTCAGGTCGCCTAGCATCGCCGCCGGGCTCTCCATTAAACAGGAAAACACCAAAATGCTCCGAGGCCTACTGCCATGATCACGCCCACAAAATCCCATAACGTCCATAATCTGGGCATCAGTATGCCAGGTCTGCACGCCAAGACAGCTGCCCAGGATGTGGGCTCCCCCACCCGCTCTCCCCCTGGTAATCACCCTTCTGGATGCAGAAGGAACCGTCTCATTTCTAAAATTAATCCAGTGAAGAAACGCAACAGCATCAAAACTACCATCATCAACGGCACTCACAAACAAGATTTTCTAACAATATGAAACCAGTATAAAGGAAACAACAAAAATAAACCTGTGACCATATTAAAGCCACCACTGCTAAAATGAAGTTTTCTCAAGCACACACACTTTATTTTTCACTGCTATCAACATGATAAGCAGGAAAAAAATTATTGGGGAGAGATGGGTATGCATTTTACAATGCAGATATTAATTTATAACAAAATACTAAAAACAAACAGTTCAAAAGCCACAGCAGCTACTGGAAAAGCCACAATGTAGTCACAAGCAAAAACAGTGGCCAAGAGCTTTGATTCTATAAAGGCACTTACAGACGCTGCTCCCTCGGGAAGTACTACTATCAGGAGAGGGGATTTCAAAGCCTGGGAAAGAGGATCAAATGTCACTTTTATCAACATTAAAACTTGAAGGAGATCATTACATGCCCATTTCCTTCCTTTGATTAAAAAAAGCAACAGAAACAAAACTAACAAAGTGCCCAGAGCCACTCTTTTGGAGGGTGACTAGACAGAATACTGCGAAACTGGGTCCCTCTGCTCCCTGCCCCGGGGGCGCGGGCTGAAGAGAAGGCCCAGCCGCGGGCAGCAGCCGGCTGGGTGTCCACCAAGAGACCACAGCCTCTGCCCTGCTGCCCTGGCCACAACCTGCCAGAGAGCAGACAGTCAACGAGAGGGGTGCTGGTCACACGCCAGGGATGCCAGCAGCAGAGACGACCAGGTCTTTTGAGATTTTCCATCTAACCCAGCAATCAGACACAATTGAAAATCCTCTCAAGTTACTATTCTGTGGACACAGTCCCGATATAATCAGGACTTTTACAGAGACCAACGGGCCTGAGTTCATCACCACGTGGGAACCGCCACTTTGCGTCTCTTCCCCAGGACACTGTAATCATCAGTGATGAACAAGGGGATCCACACCCTCTGGGGTGCTTCACACAAGGCTGAACCTGACCCGGTGACCCCTCCCACCAGCAGCTCTTACGATGAAGGAGGTGGCACGGTCTGGGAGCTCATCAGAAGTGCCAAGACACTCACAGAGCCCATTAGATACTTCAAGTCCCGTCAGAGACGGGTGACACTGCGAGGAGAGGCCCGAAGCCCGCCCTGAAGGCTGCAGAAAGCAGTCCCAGCCTAGCACCCCTGAAGGGAGGCCAGAGGACAGGGCCCTGCCTTCCTCCTGGGCTGGGCTCCACTGGCACAGCAGCCCGGGTCTCGTTGCCAGGATGGCCTGGAGGGCAGGGCTCACCTCCAATGCCCGGACAGAACCGGGCAAACTGAGGGCCAGACTGGGAGGTGAAGGCTGCCAGCATCTTTAACGGAAGGTGTGAGTCTGACAAGTTCACCTCTTAGAAAACGTAAAAAATTACAAACATGATAAAGCGACCAGTGAGCACTGGGATTCACAGGTCATGTTTTCCTATCTTTTTTGTACTTCTCTCTGTCCCAATTTTTTGTATAAACAAGTATTTAAAACTTCTTATTCAATAGGCGGAAAAATCACCTTTTAAGATACACTCGATTCCCAGACAGACATTTTCATCCATCTTTGGTCTAATGTGGATTTCCAGAACTCCATTTCCACCCACCCAGCTATCCCATCCGTCCACCCAAACATCTGCTCTACTCTCACAGAGCAGATGCCCTCAGAAAGGAGGCCCAGGTCAGAGTAATCAGTACTGCAGCGTATGCACACGTGTGTGCCTGTGTATCACGGGAGGCTGAGCAGCCCTCGGATGAGTAAGACAGACAGACAGACACCGCAGTCAGGACAAACAGTCCCCATCACCTGTCTGATGAGTGTTCATTCTCTGTGTTGCCCTGCTCTTACCTTCTTGTTCTGGAAAATTTTTTGTGCTTCTCCTTCAAAACTGCTGCTACCTCACCTCCCAAGCAGCTTTTCCTGCAAGCCCCGGTGAAATGAACCTCCGGTTTCCCCCGTGTGCACAACTTTCCCGAGCTCTCCCCAGGGCTGGCGCTCCAGACCCTCTGCCGGCCTCCCATCCTCCCCACCCCTCCTGGGGAGCATGTCTATTCACCTTCCGGCTGAGGAGAGATGAAGGTACAAACCCACACCCTGCGGGCAGGAAGGGGCAGGGCTGCTGTCTGTGCTCTGGACACTCAGGTCCAAGAGGCTATGCTCTTAGCCACTGTACTCTGAGTCTGTAAATTTCATGGTAATAGACTGACTGTTGTAAATGCCCCTTTGCAGGCAATGAACAGATGGCCGGAGCCTTGGAGTGTAAACAGGGCTCAGTCCTAGACACGTCCAGGACGCAGCGGACCTGTCTTTGCTCCTACTGTGCTTTCTCCGCAGACCTGACATCTCATCTCAGGGGCGTGATTACTATCTATATGCTGACCACTCCCAGAATCTACCTCTAGTCTGAAGCTCCAGATCCACGTACCCAACCACCCCTGGCCTCTCAAGCTTAACAAGCAGGAAAAGGAACTCTGACCTTTCGCTCTGCTCCAGCACCTGCTCCTTCCCCTCTCACCCAGTGCGCCAAGTGAGCCAGAAACCCAGCATCTGCTCATCCATCTCTCCAACTCCGTCTCCAAGATGGAGCCAGAGTAATTTTCAAAAACACCAAGCAGACCACCTCTTGCTCCCCAGTGCGAGATTCCCTGCACGGAGGCCAAGCAGCAACCCGGGCCGCGCCCTCACTCCACGCCCCTCTACCAGGGCTCCTGTCCCCAGGCTCATTCCCACAGGGGCCTGCCCCCGCTCTCCCTCCTGCAGGAACACTCCAGCTCCGTACCTGGGGGGCCTTCTCATACGAGGCTCAAAGCATACCATTTCCTCCGAGACGTGCCCCACCTCCCTGTCCATCAGGCGCTGTGTCTGTCTCTCTCCCTCAGGCCTACTGTCTCCTCTGACATCACAAGTCACCACCACGTGCCGTGTATGCGTGTGTCTGTGTGTGGGGCACTGTTCACACTTCCCCCTCTCTGGAGGGGAGACAAAGGGCAGGTGTTCTCTGCATGTGGTCAGCCACCAAGGTCTGCAGAATGAATGAGGAAATGGTCCCAACTCCAGGTCAAGTCCTCAGCTCTCACCTGGACAATCACTAGAGCCTCCTCACTCGTTTTGCTATCTTCATTCCAATCCATCTTCCCCAAGTGCTGACAAGAGTTCTAAAAAAACACACTTGATCCTATCACTCCCTTCACTAAGTAAAACCCCAAAGGTTGCCCCACAGCCTCCAGTGTCAGGTCCAAATTTCTCAGCATGTTACGAAAGGCTTTTGCAATCTAGTTCCGGTTCCCCTGTCCAGCTTCACCTCTGGCCACTCCAAGGCCCACGCACTGAGGTCTTGCTGGCCTCATGCTCCTCCACATGCTAAGGTGTTTTCTCCAGCTTCGAAGGCCCTTCTCATCCTCCTCCGACTCCTCCGCATTTTTCAAACCCAGGTCAAACGTCACCTTCTGGAAGCTTTCTCAAACCTCCCTCACTGAATTTTTGTTTTTATTTTATGATATCTGGTACATCCTGAAGAGTGCAGTTAGCACCCACCTCTCTTGCTACTTTGTTCATAACACACGCTCCACATCCTCCCTGTCCATCTCACAGAAGAGTGAGCTCCGGAGGCGACAAGGCCCATATGGCAACCAGCTATGATGGGGCTTACAATCTATGGTCAGTAAGGATGCGTGGAATTCATTTCTGGATCTAGGCATATCATCAAATTGCTGCCGGGTCTGGACAACTCACTCATCCTCTCTCTAATTCTTTGTCTGCACAGTGGAGACGACAGCCCGCCCTCCCGTGCAGAGAAAGCAGATAAAATACTCGGAAACCTCCAAGTCTCACATGAATGCAAAGCACGGCCTATCGACTGCTTCAACCACCATCCCTGGCACCCTCTGAGAAACAAACCTCCGATGACCCTGTCTCTGAGACATCCTGACCAAAATCTGATGAGAATGCTATCCGTATGGCCAAAGAACACTCTCACTGTGAAGGGCAATCAATTTCAGCCTCGAGATGTAAATGCCAAGTTGGCATTAAACTACACACAATCCTCTCCCTTTGAACAGCCACTTTCCAAATAAAATGTACAAAGAGTAGGAGGTAACTCCACTTCACTCCCTGAGGGTGGGGAGCTGCAGCCCATGGCTCCCGGCTGTCCTGAGTAAGGAATGGGGAGAGCTGAGGTGACCGAGTGCTCTCAGGGCCCTGGGGCCTGTGCTGCACACCACCCCCCCTCCAGCGATGGCACACAAATCCTTCTTGTTCTCCAGGAGGCATGCTGTGCCATCCACAGCCGGGCGGCCTCCCGACCTTGTTTACCAACCACCCTTTACATGGCTCCAATCTCCTCCCCACCGAAAGCACGTCCCCACCTAAACACAAACAGAACCCCACAAGGATGCCAAATTCACCATTTCTATTAAGAATGCAGAGAAGTATAGTTTTGTGTCCCCACTCTCCCCACCACCAACTCCCCCACCAAAATCATCCAGCTACTTAGAAATCACTCCCTCAGATGCTGTTAATAAAATGTTCAGGTAAACAGAATAATTTTCTGCTTAAGATTTTTTTTTTTTAACAGAAAACGGGATTAAATACTTTTCCTCTCTAGTTTGTCAATCCAGATGGTAAGTTTTGCTCCAGTCAACCCAGATGAAACTAGAAGAGGAGGTGGCAGGGTTCAAAAGATTTCACCAAATCCACTGGCAAAGTCCAACAGGAGCACTGTGGATGGATACTGGATATACATGGACAGCAAATACCATAGGGACTGCAAAAGAATCAGAATTTTAACTGCAATTTGTCAAGTGGAGTATTCTTTCCCAAACAAAATTATTTCTTAAAAACCAGAATCTATAACGTACTTCTGTTTCTAGTTAATAACTTTAACACCATGCAACACCTCCTGCCCTTCCCGACAGAGGCTCAGGTGACCTGACCCTCGTCACCCCAGGGCTGAGGTTACAAGGAGACTGCAGCCAGGGCCTCTAACTCAGGGAGCCGACCTCGTCCGTTCCATTTACTAGGAAAGTCACACTGAAACAGCGGAGGAAGTGCGTCAAATATGTAATGGCAATACTTGGGACTGAAAAGCCACTCCAACAGCTTTTAAAGATATAATCTATCTGGCAACTTCCATCTGCCCAGGTTTAAAGGTTCTGACATGTTTCTGAACAGACAGCTCAGATCTCTCGGGCTCCTTCAAGAATGAGACTGGAGACACCAGGAATCCCAGGACACAGCACAACACAGGCAGGAGCTTGTGCCCTGCCAGCCAGTTTCAAGTGCCAGGAGTTCTAACCACATAAGAGGTGATTTTAGAGCAAATGCTTTCAAGAGCAAGAGAGCAAATTCTCAGATGTATGCCTGTCAAACAGACACATCAAAACTTTATCTACCGTTTGCGAAAACTAAGGAAATATTAGCAAGTTCTTTGATCTGCATGAAATTTTCTGGCCATGTGAATACAATCTAGAATTCTTTATCTTCTTATTTAAATTATCAAGATCAAGCTATTAGTCTCGTCCTTATCTCCATTATAAAAACAATTTTTCTTAAAACACCTGCTATAGACACCTGAACATAAAAAAATGCACAAAAAAACAGTTAGCCCAATAAAGAACAGGTAAAAGTCAACAAGTCAACGCACCACATTTAAACTTGGGTAATACTAGGCAGGACAGCTGAGGATGGAAAATGGGCTTCACTCACAGAGTAAAATTATAAGGCCCATACCCTCGGTAAGAACGTATACATTCTTATAGGGGTTCTTAACAGCTAAGACAGGGTGCTACTTACTTCCTCATTAAATAGTTTGCTAGTTTCTTTTTTGATTGGGTCTATAAGCTGGACTTGGCCTGCGGAAAAGCCCACTAGGAGAGAGACACTTTCTGCTGTGGCTGTTAGGTGGTTGAAGTCATGACAAGTAGGCTGTGTTCCTTTGTATATCCTTTTATCTATTGGTTTACTCAAGTCAGCAGCCTGGAGGAGAAAGAGAAAAATACACACGGTAAACAGCACATTGAGATGAGAACTCTAAGTTACACTATTTTATACTCCATTATGATGTTCAATCTTAAAAATTAAAATATTGAAATATTTTAATTTTTATAAAATTTTTTTTGCAGTTTTCAGCATTTTATAAAAGCACTTTCACATACCTCGGCCAATCTGATATTGTTAGACTATCCATAATATGTTTACAACTGTTACTCTTGCAACTTATTCTTCTTCACATATATTTAATGAAGACTCCTGGACTTCAGGAGGTAAAAACCCTTGAGATACTAAATTCAGTGTTTGTAAAACGTATTTCAAGCATTTTCTAACCACATAAAAGCTCAGCCTTCATACAGCTCCAGCACCGACAAGCTCATTGGTGGGTTTACCTGCAGCCCAGTCGTTCTCAAAGTGTGGTCCCCAGACCAGCGGAGGCAGCAGCGGCGTCACCTGGAAACTCAGAGACGCACCTTCTCCCGCCCCACCCCAGACCAAATGAATCAAACCAGTAGGGTGGGCGGGTGGGCCCAGCAAGCTGTAGATGCAACAGTGCTCCAGGTGATCCTGACGCCTGCTCGGGCTGTGAACCAGGACTGCAGCCAGTTACGCAGAGGCAGCGGCTCCTGCGCTGGGTCACAGTCTCTTCTGCGTTAGCTTTCAAGTGACTTTCACTCATCGAACCCACACTCCAAGTCTGGTACAGGCATCATCTTAATCCTTATCATAACACTTCAAGAGAGACCATGTTTCCCCCCATTTTACAGACGAGAAAAGTTCAGGGAAGGTAAATAACCCAGCCGAGGTCCCCGTACCTACTCAAGAAGCGGAAGGGCTGCATATGGAGCCCAAACCTGTTTTACCCTAGAGGGGGCAGGGAGAAAACACACCGTACACTCCGAAGTCTGACTTCTGACTTGGGCTAAACATGATTTTTCAAAGTGCCTCCCCCTTTAAAAGCAGGACCTTTTTCTTCATGAGAAACCTTCTCTGCAATCCAGTATGTTGTTGAAATGAAGGTGACCCGCCGCTTCCCCTGCTATCGGAGAATCACCGGTGGAGACAACCAAGCGTCTCCCTGAAACACCCATTTTGGCCCTGTGTGCGGTTCTGGGGCTCACAGCTCTGGTTCCTACGGACCACCCCGAGTATGGGGTCTGAAGATCTCGTTCTTCCGAAAAGGCCTGGGACAGTGACTCAGTATTCTAGGTCTGTCAGATTACAAACAGTGTGTGAAAAAGAAGACCTCACGATGACAGGCTCAAAACCTGAGCACCAGGCCGTCTGGAGCTGAGTGACCCTGGGAGCCCAGGGCAAAGGAGTGAAGACGTGCGTGGAGGGCTCTCCCTGCCTCACCGCAGCTGGAGTGGGGAGAGCACCTCTCTTTCCAACCCCAGGGCGCTGTCCAGAGGATGAGCTAAGCAGAGTGTGGTCTACGAAAGGAAGCCCTGACTCTGGAGCAAGCAGAAGCGGGGCCGTGCGCACGGGGCCTGAACGTCCTGTGATGTGCGAGGTGGGTGCATGGCAGAGGTGGGGGGGGGGTCCGGACAGGAGCCCCTTTACCACGGACAGGAGAGGCCAGCTGGGGGTAAGCAGCTCCTGGGCTCAGCCCGACGGAGGGAGAGAGAAGTCGAGACTAAGGGAACAACTCGGCACATGACTCAGGGCAAGGAAACAGCAGCAAAAGTAAAGACAGAACAAAATATAAGATACGCTGATGGCGAGAGTCAAAAATCAAATCTGAAATTAGAACCGCTAAATTATTACGTGATCTCTATATCGGCAACCACTGAGACTTCTTTTTTTCAGTTTAAGAAACTACGCCATGAAAGAATATACATAAAATTATGCACCAAAACATAAAAAACAATTCAGAAGCAAGCCAAATGTTAACAGAGAAAACAAACTAATTCAAATTAAATGAGCAAAAGAAATAGTGATTCTCAGAAGAACAGCGGAAGTTTAAAGCACCATTGTTTCCAAATATTGCTACTAGTTTTAAACTCATGGATCCCTCACAACCTCAGCCTCAGTTCTTGGAATAGCTCTTCTGCCTTCCTGCCCCTAACAGGGAACCTCACTGAAAGATGCTGTCTGTCATTAGAGCACACAAACACACGTCTGCAGTGTTTCAAACGCCAACTGATAGACAATTTTTACTCTCGAAGTAAATTGTCCAAAAGCGTCCTGTTTACTAATTTGCTTAACAAAGTTTCTTCCTAGATTACTGTTCTCAGAGTGTACCAGACCATGAGCAGTCTGCTAGTCTGCAGTCAAAATTAAGCAGAGACTGAGAATAAGCATTTAAAATGGCAACGTGACAGAGTGATTTAATACCCACCGACTCTGGTAACAAAAATTCCAAATTTGCTTCCTAAATGTCTTTTTCAGTTCTTTTCCTAGTAATCCTTATTTTACTTTACAAAAGTATCAGTCCAGGGCTTTCCTGGTGGTCTAGTGGTTAAGAATCTGCCTGCCGATACCAGGAACACGAGTTCAACCTCTGATTCGGGAAGATCCCACACGCCACGGAGCAACTAAGCCTGCGCACCACAACTCCTGAGCCTTGCTCTAGTCCTGAGCCCACCTGCGGCAGCTACCGAAGCCTGCGCCCCTGGAGCCCCTGCTCCTCAGCAGCCAGCCACTGTGACGAGAGGCCTGCGCAACGCGATGAAAAACAAAGAGGAGCCCCTACTCGCTGCAATTTTTAAAACTGGTCTTTCAACACTGATGGGGGCGGCACTGTCCCAGAAGGCACAAACACAGACCGAGGCTCAAGGAACACAAGCAAGCACTTCTCTTCCCTAAGGTCACTCCCCTTCAAGCCCCAAAGGCAACGATGGCACCAGAACAGCAGACACTAGCCAGGCAACAGTCACTCACACCAGCAAGACTCCCGTGAGCCCCGAAGTGACAACAAGGTGCCCAACTACAGGAAATTATTCTTCCGAGAAACCTGGGGACTCCAGCCGTGGTGCCTGAGCTTTCTGAAGCCTGAAGCCAGGTGAGGGGAACGTTGGAACCACCAGTTCCTGCCTTTATTTCCAGCTGCACCATCACCTCCAACTCATCTCGTCCTCTTCCCTCTGACAGCCAGTCACCGAGTTGTGTCTCTTTTCCACTGCTGGGTTACTATCTTCTTTCCTCTTCTTCCCCCTCCTTTGTTCTGGCGAGTGGGGTCAGAATCCACCCACCTTTCAGTAACAATGCCAATGTCCCGAGCCGGCCGCCACTTCTCCGCGGGGTCATCAGCCCGATAGACGGTTTCCCAGGTCAAGACAGTTTAACTGAAGGAGAGAGAGCCTACACTTTGGAACCGGGCAGGCCTGGGTTCAAACCTTGCCTTCCCAAGAGGTGGCCAGGTGGCTCTGGGGAGGTGAGCGTCACCTCTCTCACAGCCGCAAAGAACGAAGCTCCCCAGCTCCCCACAGGGCCAAGGAGAGGCCCGCGGATAACGGAGATAAGGCACCCAGCACACGCGAGCGTTCCAATGGTCGCTACCATTCTTGGTTTATCCCGGTCACAACCTACCCGGGGGCAGTGCTGCAGGGGCTTCCTAGTTCCCGTCACATCACAACATGACGACTACCCAGCAGTCTTGCCCTTCCATCCTCTCTAACAGCCACAGCAACTTCGGTCCACTGAACACTTCCTGCGCACCAGGAACTTGACTCTTAGCATCGCATGTCGTCTCACAGTCACCCCCCAGAGTCCACGCTTATACCAACCGCATTTTACCACTGAGGAACCTGGGGAGGGAGGGAGGGAGGGGTCGAGGGCCCATGTCCCACCACTCAGCTCGTCCTGCCGTCCACCCACGTGGAGTCTGGGGCGGGCAGATGTCCCCTCTTTCCTGGCTTGAGTTGCCCTCTCGGCAGGGATGGTCTCGTTTACCCGTTTGCAGGAATCTTATCCATCTGTACAAGTCCCACCACCTCCAGTAAGCATTTTCCCAACTACCACTTCCCAAGTTGGCTCCCTTATCTCAACTCTCCAAGTACTTTAGTTCATTACACAAAATTTAGTGTTTAATCACTTATATGATCACAGTGTTACTTTACGTCTGTTATCATCGATTCAGTTCAGTTCAGTCGCTCAGTCGTGTCTGACTCTTTGTGACCCATGAATCATAGCACGCCAGGCCTCCCTGTCCATCACCAACTCCCGGACTTCACTCAAACTCACATCCATTGAGTCGGTGATGCCATCCAGCCATTTCACCCTCTGTCATCCCCTTTTCTTCCTTCCCCCAATCCCTCCCAGCATCAGAGTCTTTTCCCATGAGTCAGCTCTTCACATGAGGTGGCCAAAGTACTGGAGTTTCAGCTTTAGCATCATTCCTTCCAAAGAAATCCCAGGGCTGATCTCCTTTAGGATGGACTGGTTGGATCTCTTTGAAGTCCAAGGGACTCTCAAGAGTCTTCTCCGACACCACAGTTCAAAAGCATCAATTCTTTGGCGCTCAGCTTTCTTCACAGTCCAACTCTCACATCCATATATGACCACTGGAAAAACCATAGCCTTGACTAGACGGACTTTGTTGGAAAAGTCTCTGCTTTTCAATATGCTGTCTAGGTTGGTCATAACTTTCCTTCCAAGGATTACAATTACGAATTCTAATAAAAAATTCCCTTAAAAAGCAGAACTACTTTATTAAGCAGTTACCACTGTATTATTCCACAAAATTACTTCTGTTCTTCAGCTTTCTGGTAAATCCTTCATAGACAGGTTACAGATACTTTTTTTTTAGTGCTTCTGCATCCTAATTATTACCAATTATCTAAATTTTTAAATGTCAATTTATAGCAGAACCAATTTATTTAAAAGTCTTACCCATTTTAAGAACTGGCAAGAATTCTAAGAACTGATAAGAATATTTGGTTATTCAGCTCCAATAGAGCATAGTATTTGTCACAAAAGGTGAATGGACTTCGATTTTTCAGTAGTAAGACTAAATTTCATCATTATGCTCATTAGTTTCTGCATAAGGAGTCACTGACTACATGTATCAGCATCTCACTCTCAACAGAAGAAATGTACATGATGCTTTAAACAATTCCTACTACAGAAACAGGGCTGGTTAACCAAAATCCTTGGTCAGTAAGTACAAACTTTAAAATGTTTTGTTTCTTTTTTCCTTGGACTTTTGATCCTTTAAAAATCCCTGGAATTCTCTTCATGATGAATACTGTCAAAATATGAAGTCAGCTGGGTCAGTTCAGCAAGGCACTAACAAGCATTTATCTTTCCAGAACCACAGAAGTCTGCAAAAGGAACAGTTCCAACTCACACCTTCCCTCAGACCCCTCCCTGGTCCACAGGAAGGCTGCGGGGCCAAGAGGAATGCGGAGGAGGGAGAGAACCAGCAAGGCAAGGCCTCCCACGGGCAGGCGGACACGCCGTTCCAGGAGCTCAGGGAAGGCGCGTGCACCCGGCCAAGCCCTCCTCACGGGAGCCTGCTACTTCATACTCCTCAGAGCCCAGAAGCACTTGATGTGGTGTGGAAAATAATCTCAGAAAGACCTCTTCTGAAAGAGGCACACCAGATGATGGTACATGGGGGGCGTGTAGGTGATAAAGGTAAAAAATGTCCCATTTTCCTTACCCTCTTGAGAACCACCTCAGAGAGAACTAGTCTCACAGAACTTGCCAAACCAGAGTCCAGTTACTGCCCTATCTGCTGCTGCTGCTAAGTCGCTTCAGTCGTGTCCAACTCTGTGCGACCCCATAGATGGCAGCCCACCAGGCTCCCCCGTCCCTGGGATTCTCCAGGCAAGAACACTGGAGTGGGTTGCCATTTCCTTCTCCAATGCATGAAAGTGAAAAGTGAAAGTGAAGTCACTCAGTCGTGTCCGACTCTTAGCAACCCCATGGACTGCAGTCCACCAGGCTCCTCCGCCCATGGGATTTTCCGGGCAAGAGTACTGGAGTGGCATATCTAAACGCTGTCTAATACCCTCCCAGACCAGACGCTCACCCTGTCTACACTATATGGCTCCCCTCCACCCGAGGCCCCTCTCCCGAGCTTCAGGCCCACTGCCTCCGAGGTGCCCCCAGCCTGCACCCTGCCTTCCGCCAGGCCGCCTAAGTCCAGGGGCAGCTCCCATGGCTCGGCACCGGGCTCCTCCCCGCCTGTCCCCACACCTCCAGGTTGTCCTCCACACTTGCCAGATTAATCCTCACAAAGACTCACATCGCTCTCCCACTCAGAACCTCTGAAGCCCTGCCCAGTGCACCAGTGGCTAAACTCCTTAGCTGGCACCCACAGGCCAGGCACGGGCCATCCACGATGGGCGTCGACACACACACCTGCAAAGGCGCGTGCTCACACGCCGTCTGGGCTCTCCACACCCTCCTGCCTCCCTTGCCTTCCTCTTTTCACTCGGAACACTCCCCGCTCCTCCCATCACACAAATGCTACCCAGCACAGGGCCAGTGCCATCTCCCCCGAGCCCATCATGCAAGGCGTTCTTTTGCTGGGCCGCCACCGCGTGCCTATCCCTCTGCACCACAGTTACCTGCGCCTTCATGGGAACTGTATTCCATACACAGTGACAGTCCTTTTAAAAACAACAAAAAAGTCAGGAGGCTGCTGACTCACTGACAACCTGAATGGATTAATCCAAAATAGCTGGAGCCACCCCAGTAACATCAAAGGTCTCCATTATGCCATTTGAAAATCAAAGAAGGGCCGTGTGCTGTCACCACTCCTCCTGACCGCATCTCAGACGACCAAAACAGGAGCCAGAAGTGGACAGGGGATTCCTTCCGGGGGCCACAGAGGATCACCAACTTCAAGAGTCCTATCTCCAGACTGGGAATTCAAAATAAACCACATTACAGACTGTCCGCCAGTTTTTCCTGGGGAAGACTTCGAACCTAGTTAGGCTTGGGGTCTCGTGCCTGCGGGGGCTTAGTCCACAGTCTGGGGTGGGACCACACCCAGCTGGTCATCCTGAGGAAACGGCTCTGGTCACAGGACTCAAGAAAGGAGACGCAGACCACTCCGAGCTGAGGCATACTTGCTTCGTGAACAAAGATCAACGTACTATTTAATACAAATCTTCTCCAACAGAGTGGAAAATAACCGGGGGCCCTAACGACAAAAGTACCAATCAGGGATTTTGCAAACACGCTGGCCGCCCACACCTGACTGCAGGGAGCAGTCAGCCGCGAGGCGCCGCCCAGAGGCCGAGCCGCGCTCGCAGCCGCCGCCGGGAAGGAGACACAAACCGGGCTCCTGCTGCGGGAGAGCCGCGCGGTCCATCCTCCTCACGTTTCTTCAGACCAACAGGTACAGTCAAAACAGCTGCACAACTGGCATTAATGGTATTCAGGGTCTAACACATTAAAAAAAAAAGGTACCAGGGGTATCAGGAAGTCAGGTTTGGGATAACTTATACCAATAGGAAAAACAAAAAAGGTCAGTCAACTGTACAGCTTCAGTGTTTCAAAAAGGACAAAACCTTATCTGTCTTATTCACCACTCTATCTCCAACACCTAATAAAGGGCTGGCACACAGAAGGCATCCTTAAGTTTCTGTTGTAGGAATGATACGTTTTTGAAAATGGAGGGAAAGAAAAGTAAAGGAATGGCGGGAACCAGAAGAAATCCAGAGCCAGACATATACACACACATACATAATTCTTCTGCTGACCAAAAGCCCAGCCAACAACTAATGCCTTCTTGGGTGCCCATCTGTGAAGGAAAACCACCCTCGTTGGCACATACCAGAAGGTCACTTGACGGCTTACAGAGCGCCCTCAAACATCAGTTCCTCTGGCGGTCGTTACAGACCTGCGCCCCGAAGAACTACGCCACTCCCATGTTTCAAACAGAGGAACACAAACAGCTGTCAAGGAGAAGCAAGTGGTGGGGTTAGGACTGCTGGATTCCCAGCCTGCTGCTCCCTCCGCTGCTCTGACGGGAAGCTGATGAGACACCATCCGAGGCAGCACCTACCCTAAAACTCTGTCCCTGTGTGACTGCAGGCTCCTGGGCTTGCTGAAGTGGGACTCAGACACTCGGGCCTCGCTCAGGCTGGCCCAGACCCCAGACCTCTCAAAGCATGTGCCTCGCGGGGCTGTTTTACTAAAATGGAGACCATCTGAAGAGCAACACCTGACACTTAAAAGGCACTTTAGAAAAGTTAGTTCCTCTCACTGAAACTCGTATTTCTCCTTTTGAATACAGAAGGACTTGATGCTTATCAGAGAGGCTTTGAAATGTCTCATCATTCATTAACACTTTCAAAGAAATATAAATAAGGAAAAACAGGGATATTTCTTTCTACTCTAAATTTCCTGGAGAAAAACAGCAGAAGCCAAGTTTAGGGGCATGTTTTCCTTCCAATATAATTTCCTACAAGGCAGCACCTTCCCTTTCTTAGTTCCCACTCCTCCTCCACTGTCAGACATACGTGCACACGCCCACACCTGCACTGGCACACCAGACCCACTCCCTCCACTGAGAACAGCTGGCATGTGGCCTGCTCGCAGGCTCCTGCCTGTCCTGACCTGGAACGGGCACCCGGCACTCACGACCCAGGGGTCCTCCCCTGGGCCAGAAGCAGTGGGGCCAGAGCAGTGAGTGGGGCAGGGAGCTCCAAGGAGGGCGGGAGAGAGAAGGACTGCATCACCCGCCATCAGGAAACGGGCAAACGACTCGATGGAAAGCGTGAGGGGCGCCACCTTCAGGTCCTTCCAACACGGGGAGAGACGCAGTCAGAAGAGGCATGTTTGGTGCAGTTTCACAGGACAACCTGGGGAACTGCTTACTGGTCCCCAGGGAGAGACGTGCCCTGGGAGCCAGGCAGGCTCCTGCTTCGGGCAGGTGGGAGAAGCCCCCCAGAGGGCAGGGCTCCTTCTCCCGGGCCAGCACTGTCCATCACGTGTCTGCTGAAAAAACAAGCTGCTGTCATCACATGCCATTTTCCCCAAGGAGGCCTGTCACTTAAAAACAGCTATGTAAACTCGACTCCTCTTCCCCCAGAGTGGTTTTTCAAAAATGAACTTAGCAAGCCGCTGAACCGCGACACTTCCGCCATCTCTTCTCTGCTCACGCTGCACTCCACGTTCAGGTTGAGTCTCTTCTCACAATGTGAAACACTACAAATGGTTGTCCTGGTGCTTCATTTAGGCTAATAAAATATTGATTTCTTCATTAAAGAAAAACTATGAATAAACATTAGGTAAAATCAATCTGCACACATTCTAACACCAGATCTCATCACATTAAAATGCTGACATATTCAAATGCCCTATCTTTATTAAACTCTTCTGTTAAACATGCATAGAAATATACCTATCTACTCCCAAGGGAATACCAACATCTCAAGTGGAAGGTAAGGGAAGATGTTTTCATTTCTGCAAAAGACACTCATTTCAAATACTTGGAAAATAAATATTTTTAAAGTTTCTCCTAACAGGGTGGGGGTGGGGAGAAATTCTGTGGCCACCTGAAAGTGCGTGACGACACTGGTGAACCGGAAGCCCACCCCATGGCAGTGAGCGGCTCCTACAGGCTGCTTAACTGCCATACTATTGCCTTCCCGACACTTACAAGTTCACAAGCGCGTGCCTGGCAGAGCACACAATGATTTTTCAATTTTCTGATTCAAGATGCTGAGTAATACAAGCAGCACTCTGCAGAGGAGCTCCTATTCCAGTCGAGAAATGCCCTCAATCTCCAACTGTGTAGAGGCCCTGCCAATTTTCTGACCCCCATTTCCTCACCCTACATTGAAACTGAGCCCAGGGAAAGGTGGTGATCTGCTCAAGGTTTCACAGAGCTTAGAAGTGCGATTTCAATCACACCAAGCTGCCATCTTTCCAATCACCCAACCTCAGTCGGAACAATGAGCTACTGAATCTGCAACATATGAAATTTCAAAAAATGGCAATGATGTGAACCACTAATTTTACACCAAATGACAGTGTTCTGGAGTCCATACATTGCTGGGTTTTCAAATACGAAGCGAGAGAGCTAGAAAAAACTTATCTTACACAAAAGGCGATCAGCCACTGAGATCAATGGGCAGAACACTGGATTTGGCCTCTGTAACTCAAGTAGTTATTCTCTAGTCCAGCCAGGCCTCAGGTGAAGAAAGCAGCCTCAAACCCACAGCAGTGAGAGAGCTGGGCCGTTCTATACACGACCACGAAGAAAGTCCTGTGCTCTGCTTCCTCTGAAGTTTCCCAGAATCACTGGAACTGCTGCTGTTCACCTGGCATTTCCACTGTCTGCCATTTGTCATATGTCTTATCTCCCCAGCTAAGCCAAATCTTTTTAAGAGGTAACTGCCTTACAGGTGACCTCAAGTAACAGCCACTCACGTTTCTAATGTTTTTTCCCCATGCCTTTTTAGGCACTTGAAGTGTATTCTGCACTGGCACAGCTATGGCAATGCAATGCCACCCCATTTCAAAATGGACCAGTAAGACCAGCACACACAGGAATGCGGGGGGACAGGCCTCACCCTACTGTGACGGGAATGTAAACTGGCACAGTCTTTACACAGGGCAATTTGGCAACATGGAGCAAAAGCCTCCTATCCTTTAAACACAAATTCAACTCCCAGGAATTTATCCTTAGAAAATACTTTCCAAGTGGGTAAACAATCTGTAGCAGCCCAAGGCTGGCCCAAGCACAAATGTGCATCCATACTAGGCTACCCACGCAATATTACCCATGTAAAACCACGCACTGAGAAACAACATGGAAAACCTCATAAAATAATCTTGAATGAAAGGAGCCAGATACAAAAGCAGCATAGGACACATGAAATAATGCTATTTACTTAAAATTCAAAAATAAGTAAAACTAGTCTGTGATGCTGGCCGTGAAGACGGTAGTCGCCCCTTGCAGAGTGTGGGGAGGTCCCAGGGAGGCCAGGAATGAGGTTTCTTAATCTGGGGTCGACCTACTTTGTGAAAAATTAATAGAACTTTACATTTATACACATTCCTGTTTGGATGGTAATCATAAATTTAAAAATAATTTTAATGGTCAAACACATGTACAAAGATAGTCTCCTCAGCTTTGTAACAAAACATTATTAACATCCTGTGTTCTGAAAATGAAATGGGTAAATGTATCATGTAGCCATTTAAAATGAAGACATTTACTTACCAGCAAAGAAGGATATTAAGTGAAAAATGCAATTAAAAATAGGATTCTAAAGACAAAAAGAAGTATGAAGTCTTAAAATGGTAGTCACATTGTAATCATACCGTCAGTAGTAACAGTGTATTGTTATTCTTAATGTCTTGTAAAATAAAGCAAAAAATCATGTGGATGTCCTTAGGAATTCAGATTCTCCACACGGAAGGTAGAAACGTATAGAAGCAATGACCAAATGGCAACTGGAAGTCCCGGTGCCCAGACTGGGCAAAAGCGATTTGTTACAAATACTGCCACTTAAAGTCACCAAGGCGCCTATATACTTGATACCAGGTACGGGGCAAGAAATGGACAAGATGAACCTAGAACACCTTTCTGTTCTGCTGAGCAAGAAAACTACGAAAGACCTCTGAGGCTGGGTCCAAAAGACTCTGGGGGCAAAGCAGAGCAACTACTATTGGTCAGAGATGGGACAATTTAGACATAAAAGCAATACTCCAGAATTTTCATGGAATGAATTAAGAATCTGAGTTCACATTAATATCAATAAATGGGGAGGGGAAAATAGGCTTTCCCTTAACAGCAGACTAACACGTAATAAATGTAGAAGGAGAGAAAAATGGAGTTTGAAAATCACCATTTTGTAACCATCACAGTAATACAGTAATAACTGATTCAGCCAAAAACCATCAATGGATGGTAAAACAGTGGATGAAGGTCTGATGGGTAAAAGGATATTTATGTAGCCCGAAAGTATCCCTTCACAAATTATGTATGGATTACAAAGAGCAAAGCAGAACCTGACAATGGATTAATGTAGCAAAGTTTACTGCAGTGACCAAGGCAAGGCAGCCTCCTCTTCCCGCTCTCCTGCTGCCCTGAGAAACACAGCAGCAGTTCTGTGGTCCTCCAACTGTGATCTAGAACTGTGAACTAGACTATGAATCTAATCACAAAAATACCAGACAAAGCCAAACTGAGAGATCCTACAAAACAACTGGTCTGAAGTCTTCAAGATGTCAAAGCCATGAAAACAAAGAAAAAACTAAGGAATCAGTCCAGACTGAACGGGACTGGAGAGCCTGCAACTCACTGTAGTTTGTGCAGCTGGACTGGCTCCCGAAGCAAGGGCAGGAGGCTCTTAAAGGATAACATGCAGGCAACCACTGAGATTTTAATGTGAGCGTCAGATGAGGTCAATGGTATAGCTTAGATTCTGATAAATGTACTGTGGTAATATATGAGGAAATCTTGCTCTTGGGAAATAGAAACTGAGGCTTACATGAATAAATGGGCATGATGTCTACAAAGTACTCCCAAATGATTTATATTATACATGTACCTATATACATACAGGAAGCAGGGAGGAAGAACGAGAAGAGGCGGAGAGAAAACACATGATAAAACAAAGGGCAGATCTTAAACAGTCACCCGGGGGTTCTCCGTGCTGTTACTGTCATTTTCTCTAAGTGTAAAACTGCAACAAGATAATTTTTTTATTAGAAAGAGACTTAAAAGGCATGCACACTATACACAATGTGTGGTCCATGTTTGGAAGCAAGTTTAAATAGACCAACTACAAAATGAATTTGAACAACCGACTAGAAAACACTGATTGTGGCAGTGGTTACATGAATCGACAAGCGGGGTAACACTGCAGAGAACACACAGACACAGACACACACCCCCGTGAACCCAGTGAAATCCAGATCCACCACCGTCACTTTCCTGGCCTCCTGCTACTCCACAGTCAGGCAAAACACCACCACTGAGGAGACCAGGTGAAGGGTGTGGGGGCCTCCTTGCACATGTTTTGCAACATCTCATGAATCTGTAATTATTTCAAATTAAAAAGTAAAAAATAAGAAAAAGATCCTTATATATCAACAAACCAACTATAAAAATATTTATGAATCTGTCAAAGAACAGACGTTGATCAAATGTAAACTTTTTACATGTAAAAATATGGTTTTATTTCCCCAAACAGTATATATATTGTAGAAAACATATGAAGAAAATATATGATGCTTGGGATTTGTTTTAAAATAATACAGAATAGGTGAGACAGTAGATGAGATGCGACCAGCCACATGTTGACAAATGGTGAAGCTGGGAGACATTCTCTCTGCTATTGTGTAAGTCGGAAATTTTCCATAATTAAAGAAGTTTCATTCTATTTGAGATATATATGTTTGCAAAGAGAACAAGTTGAAAAGATACTTAGCAAAATATTAAAAATGTTAAAAGCAGGGATAGCATTTAAATGACTTTTTTTTTCTATCTTAATTTCTAACTTTTCCTCAATAATTATTATACTTGTATAATTTTTTAATAGAAAAAGAAGGAAACACAGGTCAAAAAACTGAAACTATTTGAAAAGTATTCTAGCAGTTTAAAAGCATGTCACGGTCTAGCACAAGGTCACGGGCAAATACATGTCTGTGAACAAACAAGGAAAATCCACCATAAAAGGAAGCCTGCAGCTCCACCAGGCAAGCGTGTGAGCAGGGGTGACACGTCACCAACAGGTGACGGGCTACCTGGGACTGGCCAAATCCTAAGCTTCACACCCGTCAGGACTGCCGGTGTCTGTTATGAATGTTTCTGTGGCACCAGTGATGCTCCTCGATGAGGTAAGACAGGAGAACTCTTTTCAGAAGCCAGCCATTCAGGGGACAGATAAGGAGGCCACGGCCGGCTCTGCTGTTTCCCTCTCCCAACAGTGCTACAGTGTGAGAAGCATTCACTGGGCCTCCTAATTGGCTACAGTGTTCAACAGAGATAACTTCTCCCAGAGTCCTCTTTGGGGAATTCAATCTGTTCCACATTTACCTTCCAATTTTTCTTCTAATGTGCATCTAAAATCGAAACCCCGTCTTTCTCACAAGAACTGAACTGCAAATTTATCATCAATCCCATGCTTTTCTAGAGATTCTAGGCCCTTCCTCAATCCAGAAGAAATAGCTGAAAGGTTACACAGTGGAATCTGTCCTCTGGTATTCAGCAGCATTTTAACACTGAAAATCTGGAGGCTTGAAATAAAAATATTAGGCTCAAGAGAGACAGTATTGTATTTGTAGTCTCCACGGGGACAATACTGCATTTTAAATGTAGGTTAGCAGGCCAACCAGCCGAATAAGCAGTTTTAAACTCAAAGGTGAAATCAAATATAATCCAAAAGTTAGCACTTGGCAACAATTGCACATTTGCTTCACTCTAAGCACTTTCACTATCTCACATAATAAAACAAACAAACAAAAACTTGCAACTACTAGCTGAAAAAGTTAAATATAAAGCTATTCACAAAGATACAGACTGAAGCAGCAACTGGTTTCCAGCATGAGTAATTCTGTAACATCTCTCTACCTACACTGGTCTTATCTCAACAGAGGTAATCTAGGTCTCACATTCACAGAACCAGAAGCCAGAGTGGACCTTGTAAAAAGTCACATTTGCTCTCAAGATCCTGCAACTTAAGACAAAGGAAGTAAATTGTCTACAATCACAAAATCAATTCATACCACAGCTAAACTTGGAAGCTCTACACTCAGTAAACCAGGAAAAGCACCAGAGGACTGGAAGCCAAAGCCCTCATTTCCGTATCCTTCCTTCACCTGTGGTCTTCTGGCTTCTACATCAGACAGTAACAACTAGTTGTCAGAACTTGAAATTATATCATGTACAACGTAGAGTGAAGAAATACAGAAGACTCTGCAAAACTCGTTAAGCTTAGCACAAACCAAGTGACACTCATTTAGCTGGCGCCACGTCCCAACTGCTGCAAGCCTTCTCCAGGCCGAGTGGTGAGGAGGGTGGACAGAGGAGGCAGAAGGGCGCTGCTCACCTCCTGACAAGTCCGAGTTCTGGAGCTGCAGAAGGCCCACGCCCACAGCGCTCTCTGGAGCTCCTGACTGCCTTTCAGAAAATCTTCCCTCTGTAGCCGAGGCTAATGTCCACTAATAACATTCTGGCCAGCAGGGATGTATTGAAATTTTGTATGCAAATGCAAGAAGGATGGCAGAAATAGGCAGCAATCTTAAGTGAGGCTGCACAGCTACTGAAAGCTGAGAAACACAGGCGAGCAGCTCAGCTTGGTGGTGGTACATACAGTTCTGACAAAGGCTGAGGCTCCAAATACCAGCAGATCCCATCAGCAGCATTTTTAAGTAAGTGGCCATAACTGGAACTGAAGCTCCAATATTTTGGCCACCTTATGCTAAGAACTGACTCATTAGAAAAGACCCTGATGCTGGGAAAGACTGAAGGCAGGAGGAGAAAGGGACGAGAGAGGATGAGATGGCTGGATGGCATCACCGACTCAATGGACATGAGTTTGAGCAAGTTCCAGGAGTTGGGGATGGACAGAGAAGCCTGGGGTGCTGCAGTCCATGGGGTCGCAAAGAGTCATACACCACTGAGAGACGGAACTGAACTGGCCATAAACTAGAAGGCCGTCTTCAGGGAGGTATGCGAAGGTCTCATGTCTCCTCCATGTAGAGCACTGCTGCTAGATTTGTCTCTAAATTAGAAGAGACACATGATAACAACGTCCCAAATTTTCTTGTTGTCCACAGCAAACCTGAGTGTTTGTACTCAAATCCCGAAGTTCTTGGACCTCAAACACAAATACGCATGCTGAGTGGTCATAAAGCACGGCACACTCAGGACCCCAGAGGACGACGAGCCCGGCCCAAGCACAGAGCCGGCCGGGGCCTGTCCTGTGTGGGACGAGGCTGAGCCAGGCGGCCCGAGCCTGTGTTCAAGCCTGGGACGTCCTGTTCCAGACGCTACCTTGCCTTCATCACAGGGCTCTGGCCTGTGTCCCCAGCACACCACTTGATTATTTGACATTTTTAAAGGCCTAGACAGCATATTAAAAAGCAGAGACATTACTTTGTCAACAAAGGTCCATCTAGTCAAGGCTATGGTTTTTCCAGTGGTCATGTATGGATGCGAGTTGGACTATAAAGAAAGCTGAGCGCCGAAGAATTGATGCTTTTGAACTGTGGTGTTGAAGACTCTTGAGAGTCCCTTGGACTGCAAGGAGATCCAACCAGTCCATCCTAAAGGAGATCAGTCCTGGGTGTTCATTGGTAGGACTAATTTTCAAGCTGAAACTCCAGTACTTTGGCCACCTGATGGGAAGAGCTGACTCATTTGAAAGGACCCTGATGCTGGGAAAGATTGAGAGCAGGAGGAGAAGGGGACGACAGTGGATGAGATGGTTGGATGGTATCACCGACTCAATGGACATGGGTTTGGGCGGAGTCTGGGAGTTGGTGATGGACAGGGAGGCCTGGTGTGCTGCGGTTCACGGGGTCGCAAAGAGTCAGACACAACTGAGCGACTGAACTAAACGGAATCTATGGAAATTCACACATCAATTCCATCTTCCACACAGGTCCTAACAGGAAAACACAAATGCTAAATAGGGAACCATTTCAAAAATGCAAAGTGACATGTCACAGAGAACACAGCATTGGGGGATTAAGGAGTTAAAGTACATAAAGTGACTGGAGTAGTGCCCACAGAAAGAGCTACCTAAGTATTAGCTCTTATCATTATTAAATAAATAACATCAATTCACATTTGTTAAATGCATTCAAACCAAGAACTATAGCGAGAGTAAGCACTTACATAGTGAGAGTAAGAAATAAGCACTTAATTCTGTGTAAAAATTTAAAAAATAAACAGATTTTCCTATTTAACTGCCTGTCCCAAAACGTGCGTGGAGGGGCAGGGGTCTGAGAGGGAGAGGGCAGGGCGGTCTGAGAGGGAAGGGGAGCGAAGAAGACGTGAACAACGCACCCTCCCCCAAGACAGCAGCCGCCCCTGGGTCACGGCAGCGTGCGATCTAACACTTGTTCACGTCACTTTCCTAGCACAGCTGGACTGAGGCAAAGCCAGCAAAAATACTTTTTCTGACCAATTAAAATTTTTCTAAATTCGATGTAGCATGATTTTTTTAAGCTGCAAAAATAACGCAAGTGCAGGGGCCAGAGTTGTGACATATACCAGTTTATACTGCAACAAAAAAACAAGTTGATTTCTGAGAGAAAAACAGCACACATAATGTAATGGCTAGATATGCAAATATGCAGAGGCCAGACTATGATCTCAACGTCTCCTTTACCTCCCAACTCTCTGATATACGGTTAAGTAAATGAGTATTAAGAAAACAGTCTGTTTCTACCTTAAAAAAAAAAAAAAGCTGGAAGGCTGTCACTTAGAAGATGGGGTTAAGAATGTGAGGGGAGGTCCAGAAAGGGGGGGGACTACAGCCACTTGCTACATGCCCGCAGGACAGCCACGGACCCGCAGGCACTCTGGGAGCAAGGTTCATCCGAAAAGCAGTGTCACGCACCAAGAAGGATCCTGGGATCGGCGTAGCATCTGACGGGCCCACTGAGGCCGCCCGCTGCCTCTCACAGCCATGCGCCGCCCTGGCAAGTTACTGCTTCCTCCGAGCCTCCCCATCCTCATCTATACACCAAGTGGGAAATACCACTCCCTACTGTGCAAAGTGTTTGTGAGAACGAGACAATGTGTGTGAAAGCACCTTGTTCAGTGCCCAGCACTGAGTAGATGTTCATTAAATGGTCACTGTGATGACAGACACATTCATCAATGGCTATGAATATAATCCACAAATTAAATGACCAATAAGCGTTTAGGGACTGTTTACTACGAGGAGAGCTCTGAATTAGATCCCATAAAGCAGTGGTTCTCAAACTTCAGCACATGAGTACTGGGGGCTTCCCTGGTGGCTCAGATGGTCAAGAATCCGCCTGCCATGCAGGAGACCTGGGTTGGGAAGATCCCCTGGAGAAGGGAATGGCTACCCACTTCAGTACCCTGGCCTGGAGAATTCCATGGACAGAAGAGCAAGCAGATAAAACCCAGTGAGCTAAACACCATGCTGGGCCACACCCCTGGAGTTCCTGTTTCAGCTGGTCAAGATGGGGGCTTGGAAACCTACATTTTCACCAGTTGTGAGGAGCTGCTGCTGTGCTTGAGGATCACATCCAGGAGAACCTCTACGGAAGGGAGGAGGGAGGGAACAGGAACCCGACAGTTTTGGAGAATGTGAGAAGTCAAATATTCAGGCAATGGCATGGCTGAGCAGAAAGGTGTGGGAGGGCACCTGAGCAAAGATGGAGACGGCGACAGACCAAACAAGGGTGCGGGGGCGACAAGGGCCAGCGTGGCCAGTTACGTATCTCATTGTGAGAACCCAGAGAAAGAGTTTGAAGAGGCTGTGGGCAGGCTAACTTTTTTACTAGGCCCAGCTTGCGTTTTTTGACAGTTTAGCAAAGCGAGCCATTACAAAATTTGAGAAAGTTAACCACATGGTGAAAATGCCACCTGCCCGCAGGGACGCAACAACAGGCCAGGCTAAGTAGCATGCAATCAGAAGACAGCAAAAGTCTGAAGGCCATCACTGAGCCCGTGCGGGTAATCCCAAAGCCTCCTCTGGCACTACAGCCAGGATCTTCAGGACTGTCATTCTGCACAATGACGGTCCATAAAGGGAGTCTACGAGATACAAGAGTCAAGCCCCAGTAAACTCTTATTTATTAACTTGGCAGAGCTAGGCATTAATCAAGAGAGCAAAGAGACCTCAAACATGATTCACTCAAATGAGGGGATAAAATTTCTTATTTCTTTAGTTTTAAGTCATTTACTAAACATGTTCCTTAGGTGTAGTACACAATATTAATTAGCTATCATTACATCTATTATTACTAATCTTAATCTTTACTTACCAATTGAAAACTCTGCAAAATTTATCTCAAAACAATGCTTACCAATAGACTGAATCTCAATCATTATTTTAGGTCCACATTAGTAAGACAAAGGTAACTACAACTTGGGAATTCCCTGGAGGTCCAGCAATTGGGACTCTGTGCTTTCACGGCTGAGGGCCCGGGTTCAATCCCTGGTAAGGGAACCAGGTTGTGTGGTATGGCCAAAAATAATTACAACTTATAATGAAAAATTACACATGATCCATTTAGAGTTCAGCAGAAAACTGCTGACAGATTATTTCTCAAGTAAGATATAAGAAGTTCTAAAAATTCTAAGATTTTAAAATAAATAAAAGGGGTTGAAACTCCATCTCACATCTTATTCCAGAAAAAACTTGAGCAGTACCAAAGAGATAGCAAACATAAATAATGAAACCTCAGAAGTATAAGAAGACATCATGATGCTTTTAAAAAATAAATCATAAAGGCTAAGTATGACCCCAAACCCATAACCAGAAAGGAAAAGATAAGTATGTTTTTCCTATAAAAGATAAAATTTTTACCTAGGAAAAACCACCATGAGCAAAATCAGAAAACAACTGGCCGATGGAACCAAATGTTTGCAACTGAGATCACAAATTAAAGGCCAATTTTACATAAAAGAAAGCTCCTACAAGTCAATTTTTAACAAAAGAAAGACCAAAATCCTAGTAGAAAAATGGGCACAGGACATGGACAACTCACAGAAAATACAAATGAATTAAACATATGATGCCACTTACATCACTTTTCACCTGTCAAATTGGCAACGATCAAGTAACAGCACACTATCTGAGGTCTAAGTTGGTATAACCTGTGGAAGATAAGCTGTGTCCGTAAAAAGTACAAACACTCATTCCTTTGATCCAGCAATTCCACTCACAGGAATTTATTCCTCAAATACTAGCAACATGGCAAATGACATATATATAAGGTTATCAATATTTACTGCAGCACAGTTTGTAACAGCTAAAGACTGGAAACTTCAGTGTTCATCAAAGAAGGAACTACAATACAGTCATACAACGGGATACTGTGCAGCTGTTCACAAATACAGAGCTTTACATGCTGACAAAGAATAATCTCCAAAATACATTTTATAAAACAAAACAAACAGAAAGAAGGTACCAAACAGCACAGATGCTGAAAGTTACATTTTTCTTTTAAGGAGGGAGGAATATGCCTGTGACTTTACATGTGGAACCACAGGCTGTCTCTGGAAACACACACATGAACTTAACACTGGTCACTTCTGAGACTGGGGATGAGGCGGCGAGGGGACAGGGTAGGAGAGACTTTGCACTGCGTGCCACGTGAACTTTGAATCGTGTGCATGCACCACCTATATACAAGATAAAATATGCCTATGAGAAGTCATAATACCTACGTTTTTTATTTTTACTTTATATTGGAGTATAATTGATTTACAATATGTTAGTTTCAGGTGTAGAGCAAAATGATTCAGTTTATACACACACACACATCTGTTCTTTTTCAGGTTCTTTTCCATTTAGACTACTCTAAGATAGCAGAGTTCCCTGTGTTACAGGTCCCTGTTGATTATTTTACACACAGTGGTGTTCCCTGGTGGCTCAGATGGTAAAGAATCCGTCTGCAACGCAGGAGACCCAGCTTTGATCCCTGGGTCAGGAGACCCCCTGGAAGGGAATGGCAACCCACTCCAGTACTCTTGCCTGGGAAATCCTATGGGCAGAGGGCCTGACGGGCTACAGTCCATGGGGTCACAGAGAACCCGACAGGCCTGAGCGAGTGAGCGCACCATGGGTGCTTGTTAATCCCCAACTCCTGATTGATCGCCCACTGCACCTCTACCCTTTGGCAACCACAACCTTGTTTTCTAAGTCTGTGAGTATGTTTCTGTTTTGTAAATAAATAAGCGATATCACATGGTATCTTTTTCTTTTTGACTTACTTCACTTAGTATGATAATTTCTAGGTACTTCCATGTTGCTGCAAATGGCATTACTTCATTCTTTTGTTAAGGCTGGGTACTGTTCCACTGTATATATGCATTAATATATATATCATATCTCTACCCACTCATCTGTCGATAACCGTTAGGTTGCTTCCATGTCCTGGCAACTGTAAATGGCACTGGGGTGATGTTCTAAAGGTACCTATTCCTAAATGAGGTACCTATATTCTCAATGAAGATTTTCTCACTAAGATACCCGAGAAAATAAATTGCCTTCACTATCCAGTTACTACTGAGTTCCACATGTGCCAAGCACTGCTTTAGGCACTGAGTCTCAGCTAAGAGAATAAACCCCTCCTCTCGTGGACTTAGGAGGGACACCGCCAGTAAGCAACTACTCAAAACAAGCATCAGAGAGTGGAAAAGGCTATGAAGAAAGCCCAGTCAGGAAAGGGGAGAGGTGGGGCTGAGGGGAAGGGTGATTAGAGCCCTCCTGGGAAGAGGTAACAGAAAGTGTCTCTGATAGGAAGACACGTGGGCAGAGACATGAAGCAGGGAGAGAGCTACATACCAAACAGCACACACACCTGGGAACGTTCTCTAAATACTTAACGGGCATTTACACTGCGCCAGGCACAGTGTTAGATACTAGGGACCTCAATTATGCTTAAAATACATAACTGAGCACCTAAAAAAGGACTGGGAGGAAAAACACCAAAATATTAACAGGTGGGATAAGGGCTTTTTTTCTTCCTTGATATTTTCAAATTTTCTACCATAAACATATCTTAACTTTAAAGGGAGAAAAAAAATCTTTCCTTTTTATTGCTGCCAATGAAGGAAAAACTCCTACAGGACAAACTCATTAGTAATTTGAGTGATCAGCAGACTTTCCTTCTAAGAAAACCTTTTAGGGATCTCCCTGTTGTCCAGTGGTCCGCCTGCCAGCGCAGGGAACATGGGCGCAATCCCTGGTCCGGGAAGGTCCCACCTGCCACGGAGCAACCACGTCCCGCACCATTGCTAAGGCCACGTGCCTGGAGCCCGCGCCCCACAAGAGACGCCCCGAAATGAGGACTCCACTCACAGCAGCCAGAGGAGAGCCTGCATGCAATGGAGACCCGACGCGGCCAAAATAAGGAAAGAAAATAAATTTAAAACAAAACACTTTACACTGAACAGGATTCTTAATTGTTTTCCTGCCTTTACCCGTCGCCAGTGCTCAGGTAAGGTGTGTGTGGACGAAGGGGAAAGAGAGAGCACCAAGTTAGAGTGAGATGGGTACAGCTTGCTATTCTTTAAATACATCTCACAAAACACGATGAGAAAGAGCAGAGTAGTTAACCAAGTGCCAACTACATACAAGACAACACGCTTACCATAATCTACCCACTGTCAATACACACGACAATCATTTACTTACACATTTATCCAATCATTCAAGTATTTGCAGAGTGCCTTTACGGCATCAAAGGCACTGAGTTAGACATGGGGGTTTAGGAATGAATTAGATGGAGTCAGTCCTGCTGAGTTCACAATCTAGTTTATGTGGTAGGAAGAAGAGGAACATTAAATTTCAAAATCAGTTTTTCTTTGACTGATTGTGACGTGCTAGAAAGACGAAAGACCTGGTAGGGGTAACAGGAGGCCTGGCCTTGTCAGCTGTCAGGGCAAGAGGCCTGGGAGAAAAGGGCATGTGAGCTAAGATTCGAGGAGGAGGAATGAACAGGTGAAGGGGCCGGGAGCGGAAGCATTCCGTGCAAAGGAAGCTGATACAAGAAGAATCTGCGGCAAGAAGGTAAAGCTGGTGGCAAGAATTAAAAGGCACGCCAGTGAGTCAGAATGATACAGTGAGGGGGACAGAGGGTGATGAAGTAAGCTAGAGCCGGCTCACGCGGGGCTCAGTGGGCCATGTTAATAATTTTGTTTTTCATGCTAAAAGCAACAAGAACCAGTGAACACATTTTAACACTGAAAGATTTTAAGCCTGGGAGCAACAATCAGATTTACATTTTTAAAGATCACTCAGGCTACTGCACAGAGAATAAATGAGAGGAGCGAGAGCGAAGCAAAAGCCCAGCCAGAGGCTGCCCAGGGCCCGTGGTTAGGACGCCTTGCGAGCACTGCGGGATGCAGGTCAGAACTACGACCCCACGAGCCCAGGCAAGGCAGCCCCGCCACAGAAAAGACCAGTCAGCAGGCTGCACGTGCCCGGGTGAGATGAGTGACGGCAGTGAAAGCCAGAGCAGATGCACTCAACGCCTGTTCTGGAGATAAAACCAACAGAAATTCCTGCCAGAGTAGGTGGAGCGAGGAAGAGAGAAAGAGAAGAAAGCATCACAGATAACGATGGAACAAGGAACATTTCAAAGGACCAAAACATCAAAAACAAATCTACATAAAAAAGATGAAAATAAGGGATAGGAAAACATTCCATGCCAATATTAACAAAAATAAACTGATTTTCCAACCCTCAAAACAGAATTTTGGAAACAGAACTTCCTATCCTGAAAACAGAATATCACAGTGAGATGTTTAACGCACACCTATCAAAAATTGATAAATAAAGCAGTCATAATAACTGTAAAGATATGGGCAATGTGAACAGCATTAAAACCTTTATCAAACACACATACAGAGATATGTCACCCTGAGCCTAACAGAGGATACACATTCTTTTAAAAATACATGAAACATTTTAACTAGGTTACAAGGAAAAAAGATCATTACCTTTCAAGTAACTGATATTAAAAAAAAACATTCTATGACGATATCACGAGAATAAGTTAATTAATAACAAAACAACACCATGAATAGTAACTTTAAAATGTCTGTTTAGAAATTCAGGGTTAAAGAGGAAATAAACATGGAAGTAACAAAATATTTAGATCTTAATGACAATGATGAGGAGGGCACGGCAACCACTCCAGGATCCTTGCCTGGAGAATCCCATGGACGGAGGAGCCTGGTGGGCTCCAGTCTGTGGGTGGCAGAGAGTCGGACACAACTGAGAGCCTGAGCACAGTGGCGGTATCACCACATGCATAACGCACGGGCGACAAAGTAACGCTTAGGAGGAAATTCTACAGTTTGAGCACATCATTAAAAAGCAACAAAGGCTAATAACCTATGTTTTCAAGCCAGAAATCTACAGAAAGTACAAAGAAAACAAAGGAGGTAAAGATAGATCTTATTAATAAAAAAACAGAAAGCAAAGGAACACCCAATTCTGTGAAACAAAATTTGACAAACTCTTACAAGACTGTCCTAGAAAAAAGGTGAAATACGAAGGAGGGGCGCAGCTCCAGCTGGTGACTGCGGCCATGGACTGCCTACGAATGGCAGCTCAGGTAGCCCAGCAACTCCAGGGCAGGCCCGCTCTGCAGGGGCCACAGCCCGCCCGCAGCCTGCCACGACGGCTGACAGACGGCCTGGAAAGCTGACGGCAGCAGGGCAGGAGGAACCGGCAGAAGCCACCGCCAAGGAGGCTCCAGAGAGGACAGGGACAGAGACGGGGCTTTGCTGCAGCACAGGCCACACCAAGGAGGCCCCCATCTCTTTAACTGCCTTCACAAACAGATTCTGCTCCCTGGGGAATACCCACTGGATTAACTTGTTGCAATAAATACTTTTCCCTTTGCGGGGTGGTGAGAAAAGGCAGAAACAATCTGGAACAAAAGATACAGAGAGGTATCTGTAGTCCACATCATGGGAGTAAGAAAGGAAAAGGAACAGGACTGAGCCACAGGGAAACCCAGTTAGAGACTAGGAAGAACAGAAGGAGCAGACAAAGGTGAAGCAGAGTGGCCGGACAGACGTGGTGCAGAGAAGGAGAAAGACAGTCACAGTTAAGTGTCATGCAAGACAAGGAGGGCTTCAATGAAGAGAAGACGATCAACTGTGTCCACTGCTGCTGAGAGGTCAACAAAGTTTCGGGCTGCATGGCGCCCAACAGTTTTGACGCTGAGTAACCTATATGCTGGAGAAATCAAAGAAGTGGGAGCCAAGGTCACACTGGGGCAGAAGGACAAGTGTTTCCATCTGGATTAGTGATTCTGGAGCTAAAGCTGTTTCAGCTGATGACAAGACTCAGAGTGTCACTCTGAAAGGGAGTGCCAGAGGTGGACTACAGGAGGTGACAGGAGGTGGACACACAAGGCAAGAAATTGAGGCACCACGGTGCCTGATGGGTTACGCAGTGGACAGGAAACCACCCAGCATGGTGGCCAGAACTGGAGTGGAAAGGGAGGCTGTGAGGCAGGCACCAAGGCGTTCAATGAACAGACAGCAAGGCAGTCGGCTCGTGGCCACGAGGAAGAGAGAAAGGTGGCCTGAGTCCAAGGGCAGAGACTCCAGAGGGACGCCAGGAAGGGTGGCAACTGGAGGGACGCTTAATCCAGAGCCTGCTGTGCAGGGACTTGATGGAGCCTTTCCAGCTCAACCTGTGCCGCACCCTCTGAGATCTCTCTGATTGCAAACTGCAGCCACACCAAGGAAAGCCCCAAGAACAACCCCCATTATTTTTTAATAGCTGAGCTAATATTACTCTCAGTTTTGCCAGCTACCTGTACACCTACCTATTCCAAAATCCAGAAGGAGAAAAAAAAAAATGTAAGGAGTTGTGTAATTCCTAGAATTAAATGGGACATAAGAAGGGACTGGAAGAGAGAGTGTGAGCACTTCTCCAAGACACCAAGACAAGGAAGTGGTTGTTTCGGAACAAAACGAGCTCCAGGCAATCAAGACACCAGACAAATGCCTCCTGGGTTAGCCTGAAGAACTCTAGCAGCACCAGACCTGAGGCTGTGACTGATTTCTAAGAGCCTCTCAACCAGTGCAAATGGGGTTGGCAGGCCGACCTCTGTGAGCTTTGGCAGCAAACACGAACCAGGCCTGTCTTGTGACAGGGATTTTGAGAGATTACTGAATTTACTCCAGTAAGTCCTTAGCAGAGGGCAATTTCAACCAACTCATTCATTTAAAATTGAACACAATGTGCCTACCATGTATAGGCTTCCAGAAAAAACACCTACTTCTGCTTAAGTGACTACGCTAAAGCCTTTGTGTGGATCACAACAAACCATGGAAAATTCTTAAAGAGATGGGGCTACCAGACCACCTTATCTGCCTCCTGAGAAAGCTGTAGGCAGGACAAGAAGCAATAGTCGGAACCACACATGGAACAAACGCCTGGTCCAAAATTGGGAAAGGAGTGCGTCAAGGCTGTATATTGTCACCCTGCTTATTTAACTTATATGCAGAGTACATCAGGAGAAATGCCAGGCTGGATAAAGCACAAGCTGGAATCAAGATTTCCAGGAGAAATACCAATGACCTCAGATATGCAGATGACATCACCCTAATGGCAGAAAGTGAAGAGGAACTAAACACAAGTGAGTGACTGAACAACAATTACAGGCACTGCAATGGATATAAGATGAATAAGATGGTTTCTGCCCTCAAGATTCACCATTTGGTGAAAGAGACAAAGATTCATACAAAAATCTCCAACACTGTGAAAAGGTGGGAGAACACTCATAACAGTCAAACAGTAAGAGCAAGGGAAACAGGTTTCTAAAGCACGCAGAAACACTGCACAGCCCAAGCCACGCTCAGCGCGCAGCTGCAGCGTGCTGTGTTCCTTGCTTTACTGAGTCATCTCACCGCGAGCTCTTCTCCAGAGGAAAGAGCTGCGTCTACTACGTCTGGGTCACCTGACTTCAGTGTAGCCTGCACCTCCTGGTTGCCCACCCTGTATCTATCTACAGACCTATTCTCCTGTCTGGAATCTACTCACACTGCAGCTCCAGAGCAATCAGGATATCATATAATCCAATCCCCTTAAGAAAGTTGTGAGTCAGTCAGGACTCCCAATTGACTGAACACCGCATATTTTCTTGGCCTCAAGAATGAGCTGGTAACCCAGTTTGGGGCAAGGAGTCAAAGGAGGTTTGCTGGGGACTTCTATGAAACTACCTTATTCTGTCCAAGTGTTAAAACAAACAACCTTATTCTGTCCTTATTCTGACAAAGTGCTTAAAACTGTTTACTCTCATCCTGGATGCTGGCTCTCACTGTGGGCCACGGGGTACAGAAACTGAACCCTAGAACCCCCATCACTGTTCTGCCACCAAAGCCAGGATGACACACTGCGGAAAGCAGAGTACACAGACGCTCAGCAGACAGAGCTGGTGCCTCGATCAGCCCACACCTGAACCCACCTGACCGCGGGGGTTTTCAGTGTCATAAGCCAATACAGCCCCCTTTTAGAGTTAAAATATGAGTTTGGCTTCCTGTTACTTGCAAAACAAAACATACCTAACATCATAATATATTCAAGGTATGCTAAATCCTAAAATCACTGGTGAATCATTATCTATAGATAATCAGTTTCTTGTACAACACACTCTGATGTTCATCTCTTGCTTCCAGCATAGTCTTATTAAACCTAAATTTTAAAATGTAAAATTTCCCTCTTATTTAAACCTTGGAGAATAGCAACTGGTTAATACCTAAATACTAAAACTGTGGCTCAAAATTACAAAGGAAGTTTACAGATTTACAAACTTAACTGCAAAAATACGGAAATTCTTTATGGCAAAAACAAATACAAACACATCCTTAAGCAAAGTTACAAGACAGATGACAATCTGAGAAGAAAAAAAAAACCTGTTAATTTATTATCATAGACAAAGGACTAACCTCCGTAATGTATAAGGAACTCCCCTTTTAGAAAAATCAAGATGTTCAAAAACCCAAAAGAGAAATGGGTAAGGGATATGAAACAATTCACAGAAAAGGAAATGTATTTCACCCTAAATATACAAAAAGATGTTCAACCTCACTTGCTACAAGGAGAAAACAAACATACTAACTTCTCACCTATCATATCAAATGCAGAAGTCTGGGGACACACTGCTGGTGAGGCTGTGGTACAGAACAAATCAGTGCAGGCCTCCCTACAGAGGCTTGACCACACCTATTAAAAACATGCACATTTATTAAAAACAGGTACAGATCTACCCTCTGACTCAGAAGTATCTCTTCTGGAAATACATACTACAAACACACCTGCCTCCATGCAAAATAATACACATGCAAAGTTATTCACTGCAGCCTTATTTGTAATTTAAAAAACATTAACAATCGAGAGTCATCTGGTTAAATAAATCAGGGTACACCCGCAGCATGGAGTATAAAGCAATGACAAGAAAGAGTGAAGCTCTCGATTTACTAATATGGAAAGATCTCCAGTATATATCGTTAAGCAAAAAAAAAAAAAAACACAAAGATGCAAAATACCATACATAGTAGGTTCCCTCAATTCCTTCAGATCTCTGCTCAAATGTCATCTTATTCTTATAACAGAAGGATGAGTCAGACACAAATAAAATGATTATAGGGAGTGGAAGGGAATGGAGTAAGGGGTCAGAAAGAATTGGAAGCTAGAGGTCTCTGAACATAATCATGTTTTATAGTTTGGATATTAGAGCCCATAAATGTTTTACATAATTAAAATGTAAAAAGAAATATATTTCTGACAGCTTTATAAAGGTATAATTGACATAAGAAGAACTGCACGTGTTAAACATTTACAATTTGATGAGCTTGGGTAGCCTTCTCCAGGGGACCTTCCCAACCCGGGGATCGAACCCAGGTCTCCTGCACTGCAGGCAGATTCTTTACCAGCAGAGCCACAAGGGAAGCCCAAGAATATTCTCCACTGGATCTTCCTGACCCAGGAACTGAACCAGGGTTTCCTGAATGCACACATGCAAGACCCCACAATACCATGACCACAATCAAGGTGACAGATGCACCTGACACATCTCAACATCTCCTTGTGTCACTTCACTTTTGTTTTTCGCGGTAAGAACACTTAATACGAGATGTACTCTCTTAACAGTTCTGATGTACACAATACTGTATTGCTAACTACAGTCACTACGCTGTGCAGCAGACCTCCAGAATTTATTCATTGGGCGTAACTGAAACTTTACTACTAACTTCGTCTAGTCAAGGCTATGGTTTTTCCTGTGGTCATGTATGGATGTGAGAGTTGGACTGTGAAGAAGGCTGAGCGCTGAAGAATTGATGCTTTTGAACTGTGGTGTTGGAGAAGACTCTTGAGAGTCCCTTGGACTTCAAAGAGATCCAACCAGTCCATTCTGAAGGAGATCAGCCCTGGGATTTCTTTGGAAGGAATGATGCTAAAGCTGAAACTCCAGTACTTTGGCCACCTCATGCAAAGAGTTGACTCATTGGAAGAGACTCTGATGCTGGGAGGGATTGGGGGCAGGAGGAGAAGGGGACGACAGAGGATGAGATGGCTGGATGGCATCACTGACTCGATGGACGTGAGTCTGAGTGAACTCCAGGAGTTGGTGATGGACAGGGAGGCCTGGCGTGCTGCGATTCATGGGGTCGCGAAGAGTCAGACACGACTGAGCGACTGATCTGATCTGATCTGATGTGTGTGCTCAGTCGTGTCCAACTCTTTGCAACCCCATTTGAACAGCAGCCCGCCAGACTCCTCCGTCCATGGAATTTTCCAGGCAAGAATACTGGTATGGGTTGCCATTTCTTACTCCAGGGGATCTTCCTGATCCTGGGATCAAACCTGAGTCTCCTGCATCAGCAGGCAGATTCTTCACCACTGCACCACCTGGGAAGCCCAACTGAAACTTACACAAAATTAAAATTGAAAACAATCTCTGCAGTATTAAAAGTGGATTATAGTAATAGTTGCACAACTTAGTAAATTAGAAAAAAAAATCACAGTGAATTGGACACTTACAATAGAGGGCAGGAAGATACAATAATTTGACTGGATTAAGTGTGAAGAGATAGTGGAAGAACTGGAGAAAGCTGTACCGACCACCACCTCTTCAACATTAGTGAGCACACGAATCACCTGGTGGTTTAGTGGCTCAGTCATGTGCGACTCTTGTGACCCCGTGGACTGTAGCCATCAGACGCTGGTGTCCATGGAATTTCCCAGGCAAGAATACTGGAGTGGGTTGCCTTCTCCAGGGGATTTTCCTGACGCGTGGATCGAACCTGCATCTCTTGCACTGAAGGTGAATTCTCTACCAACTGAGTCAGGAGCAAAGCCCTTGAGTCACCTAGAGACTCTTGTAAAAGGCCGATTTTGACTCGGTAAGTCTGGAGCGGGACACGGTTCTGAAGCCCAACAAGCTCCGGGTGACAACACCGATGGCGCTGGTCTGCGAACCGCACTCTGAAGGGTCCAGACAACCAGGGGAGCTTTGCAGTAAGCTGAGCTTAGTCGCTCAGTCTCTATGCGACCCCACGGACTGTAGCCCACCAGGCTCGTCGGTCCACCGGGATTCTTCAGGCAAGAATACTGGAGTGGGTTGCCATGCCCTCCTTCCAAAGGATCTTCCCAACCCACGGATTGAACTCAGGTCTCCTGCATTGCAGGCAGATTCTTTACCCTCTGAGCCACCAGGGAAGCCCAAGAAGTAGCTGAGAAATGGGGCTGAGATCTCTTCAAGAAAATCAGAGTTACCATGGGAACGTTTCATGCAAAGATGGGCTCAATAAAGGGCAGAAACGGTATGTACCTAACAGAAGCAGAAGATATTAAGAAGAGGTGGCAAGAATACACAGAAGAACTATACAAAAATGATCTTAATGACCTAGATAACCATGATGCTGTGATCACTCACCTAGAGCCAGACATCCTGGAGTGCGATGTTAAGTGGACCTTAGGAAGCATCACTGCGGACAAAGCTAGTGGAGGTGATGGAATTCCAGCTGAGCTATTTCAAATCCTAAAAGATGATGCTGTGAAAGTGCTGCACTCAATATGTCAGGAAATTTGGAAAACTCAGCAGTGGCCACAGGACTGGAAAAGGTCAGTTTTCATTCCAATCCCAAAGAAGGCAATGCAAAAGAATGTTCAAACTACCGCACAATTGCACTCATCTCACACGCTAGCAAAGTCATGTTCAAAATTCTCCAAGCTAGGCTTCAACAGTACCTGAACCGAGAATGTCCAGATATTCAAGCTGGATTTAGAAAAGGCAGAAGAACCAGAGATCAAATTGCCAACATCCACTGACTCATAGAAGAAGCCAAGAGTTACAGAAAAACATCTACTTCTGGTTCACTGACTATGCTAAAGCTTTTGACAGTATGGATCACAACAAACGGTGGAAAATTCTTAAAAGATATAGGAATATCAGACACCTTATCTCTGCTGCCCGAGAAACCTGTAGACAGGTCAAGAAGCAACAGTTAGAATAGGACATGGAACAAGACTGGTTCAGAATTAAGAAAGGAGTACGTTAAGGCTGTATATTATCACCCTGCTTATTTAACTTCTATGAAGAGTACATCATGTGAAATGCCGGGCTGGATGAAGCACAAGCTGGAATCAAGATTGCTGGAAGAAATACCAATAACCTCAGATATGACGACACCACCCTTATTGCAGAGACTAAAGAGGAACTAAAGAGCCTCTTGATGAAGATGAAAGAGGAGAGTGAAAAAGCTGGCTTAAAGCTCAATACTCATGTAAAGTAATTAGCCTCCAATTAAATAAATTCAAAAAAAAAAAAAGCAATATTTGGGGAAAAAAAAAAGCTCAACATTCAAAAAACTAAAATCATGGCATCCGATCCCATCACTTCATGGCAAATAGATGGGGAAACAATGGAAACAATGACAGACTTTATTTTCTTGGGCTCCAAAATTACTGCAGCCATGAAATTAAAAGACACCTGCTCCTTGGAAGAAAAGCTATGACAAACCTAGACAGTGTATTAAAAGCAGAGACACTGTTTTGTCGACAAAGGTCAGTATAGTCCAAGCCATGGTTTTCCAGTAGTCATGTACAGATGTGGGAGCTGGACCGCAGAGAAAGCTGAGCACTGAAGAACTGATGCTTTTTAACTGTGGTGTTGGAGAAGACTCTTGAGAGTCCCTTGGACTGCTGGGAGATCAAACCAGTCAATCCTAAAGGAAATCAAGCCTGAATATTCACCAGAAGGACTGATGCTGAAGCTGAAGCTCCAATTCTTTGGCCACCTGATGTGAAGAACTGAGTCATTGGAAAAGGCCCTGATGCTGGGAAAGATTGAAGGCAGGAGGAGAAGGGGACAACAGATGATAAAGTGGTTGGATGCCGCCACTGACTCAATGGACATGAGTCTGAGCAAACTCTGTGAGATACTAAAGGACAGGAAAGCCTGGCATGCTGCCATCCATGGGGTCACAAAGAGTTGGACAGGACTGAGCGACTGAACAACAACAAGCTGCCCCAGGCAAAGAACCTGTAGGGAGTGGGTGGGGGCCAGAAAGGGTTCTCCCTTCCTTTTTCAAGATGGCGGGAATAACAACATGACTGCTGTAGAACTGGATTCAATGAGGGATAGAACAGAGTGTGTGGGCAAAGGCAGTTAAAACTATTAGTCACAGCATTTAAGACAGGAGTGTGCTGGAGAGAGCAGCAGGGTGGCAGGAGTTAGAATCACTGAGAACCGAAGGAAAGTGGGGAGAGTCCAGTGAGGGCTGGCATGACACGATCTGATGGCTTGAGTCCTGGAAGAGGATAACACTCCAGGAACTGTAAGGACTAACTAAAACAGGACTAATCCGTTCCTGCAGAAGCAGTATCAAAAGAATGAAAATACAGTAAAAAAAAAAAAAAAAAAAAAACTTTCAAAAAATCATACTGAAAGTTCTAGAAGCTAGGATATACCCAACATTAAACCATCACTCACTAAGGAATATAACCCTGTCCTCCCAAAACCTGCACAAGCTTCAACCCTCAGGAGCCGCTCAGCACTTTCAGGAGGAGCCATCAAATGCCACATCCTTAGGCGCTGGGCTCCCCGGCCCCTCGTTCAGAGTCCTCTCCGTCTTCTGCCCGTCCACCCGTCGGAATTCAGTTCAAATGTAGCCTGTTAAAACCTAAGTTCCCACTGCATTTGAGACAAGGAAACATCACACTGTAATCATCCACTCCAGGAGCCAACAGAAACACAGTCCACCTTGTACCTCTCCCTCTATTTAGGGCACCAAGGGCACAGAACCATGAGGAGGACAACGAAACGCAGCACTCAAACCCGCGACTCAGAATCCTAGACTCAGCTGCTGAGTAAATACCACCCGCCGGAGGCGCCACAGAGACCACTTCACGGAGCGAAGCTCACCCGACAGAAGAAACCAGCTGCCCTCCTCACATTTAATCACATACAATACTCTGAAGAAGGCAAGCCAAGATTATCTGCTCAGGATGCTTAAACTTTCTGTACCATGGATTCCTCATAATAATATTCTTAATACAAAAGAGTATAAAGGAGGGACTTCCCTGGTGATCCAGTGGTTAAAAGTCTGCCTGTGACACAGGCGACATGGATTCAACCCCTGATCTGGGAACTACGATCCCATATGCCCCATGGCAACTAAGCCCGTGAGCCACAACTCCCAAGCCACGAGCTCTAAACCCCACGCTCCACAAGAGAAGCCACTGCAACGAGAAGCCCACACGCCACCCCCAGAGCGAAGTCCACGCGCGGCAACAAGGAGCCTGTGCGCTGCAACGAAGATCCAAAAAAAAAGATGACAAAGAGATCGATTATATTAATAGTAATACTATATTAAACAAATTTAGGATTTTTTAAAGTTTATTTCACACTGAGTAACGGGTTCTAGTAGCAGATCCACTAACTACTGTAATTTCAAAGTAGTGATGAGTATAAATGATGTTTGATATTCTGCAACAGCCATAATGTGATACGCAAACACCTGTGGTTTTCACTGGTGATAAGTCACAGGTCTGTTACTACGTGATTTGTTGCCCATGTTCATAATTGAAGAGCACATTAGAACTCAGTTAGAAGTTCAGTTAAAAATAAAGATGTAAAATGTTTCTCCCCATCTAGGTTGACATACCTCCTAAATTCTGATCAGATTAAGAAGCCCCAGGGAGTTCCCTGGCAGTCCAGTCGCGTCAGGACTCTGTGTTCTCAGTGCCAAGGGCCTGGGGTTCAATCCCTGGCCAGGGAACTAAGACCCTGCAAGCCTCACACTGTAGCCATAAAAAAGAAGAGCCCCAGTAAGTGAATACTGTCTAAAATAGCAGACACCATACATCTCACCACCACTCGTTCATCAATCTTAACACCTGGTTACGGTCATGTTAGGCCAGGGACCATGTCTTACTTGTCTTTGGGCTTACAGGTCCATTACATATTAGATGAATGAACAGCCATTTATCCTCCTACTGGACTGTCAGCTCCCTGACCACAGAGGTTCAGTCTCAACAACAATGTAGAGCAGGCACTGGAATCTTGAAAGAGGAAGTGTGTGAATATCTTGTCTCCTTGGTTGGATGATAATCCTCCTGGGCTCAGGGATCAACTTACACATCTTTGATTTCCCAGAGTCCAGTATACTGCTTCTCACATAAAACCACTCAAAAAAAAATTTTTTTGACAGCACCACGAGGCATGTGGAATCTGTTTCCCAACCAGGGATTAAACCCACATCCTCTGCAGTGCAAACTCGGAGTCTCAACCACCAGACCCACCAAGAAAGCCCCTAAAACCACTCAAACATTTATTAAATGAAACATTAAGACAAGACAGAGCCTCTGAAGCAAAGATTAAAGTAGAGAATGAGCACCTGGACCAGTTCTGTTGTAGCAGGAACACACATACACACACACACACCCCACCTACCCCACTCCACCCCACCCCCTACAATGGTGAGCCTGGCTATGAACCAACCGACGGAAAAACAGCTTAATGTCACAGGGATAAACTACAATATGGTTACTTGAAAATATGTGAAAAATATTCCCATTCTTAATTTTAAAATATAAAAACCTTTAAAATTCCTTCCTCATGAATGGTTCTTGCTTCTTTCTCATAAAAATCTACAGTTATGTAGCACAAGACTTCCCTGGTGGCCCAGGGGATAAGAACCCGCCCGCCAATGCCGAGGACACTGGTTGGATCCCTGATCCTGGAAGATTCCACATGCCGCGGAGCAACTACACCCGTGCACCACAACTGAGCCTGAGCTCTGCAACAAGAGAAGCCGCTGCAACCAGAAGCCTGAGCACCGCACTGAAGAACAGCCCCTGCTCAGGGCAGGAAGAGAGCGCAACAGAGACCCAGCAGAGCCAAAAAATTAAAATGAAAAACAAAAAGACTAACGACATTGTAAAGCAACTATACTACATAAAAAACAAAATAAAACAATATAATTTTTTTAATGTAGCACAGGCTGATTTGACTTGTTTTTAGTATTAATACCATCTACCCTACTGTTTAAAATTCCATACTACAAAACAGAACCAACATTACTCAGTTTCCAAATTACCAATTGTCAGAGAAGCAGTGAAGTTGGTAAAAATGCTGAAAGGTAAGACTGGGGGGCAGGATAAACTGGGAGATTGCGATTGACATATACACACTACCAAATATAACACAGCTAGTTAAGGACTTTTTATATAGCACAGGGAACTCTACTCAATACTCTGTAATGGCCTATCTGGGAAAAGAATCTAAAAAAGAGTGGATACATGTGTAACACATCCATTCTGCTGAATACCTGAAACAAAGTACTGTAAGTCAACTATAGTCCAATAAAAATTTTAAAGTAATAATAACAAATAAGTGGAAAGGGTTAGAAAAGGTAAGAGTAACTGCCAACTAAGGGTCAATGAGAAGTAAAGACAAAGCATTTCTGAAATCAGAAATACAAGGCTACACATTTTGGAATTTACAAAAATGTGATTCGTACACCACATTTCAGGCCCAATCATCTATGTGAAACCCAACCCAGAATTCTTCCCCTAGGCAGAGAAAGACTCCCCCACGTCACCCTCGCCCCTGAACCCATCGGACTCGTGTGCTGCTCGTGCCGTGAGACGAGCACACACTTTCTACTTCTACTACAATCATCAAGACAAAAATACAAGCTCCGTACAGATAGCAAGTATCTTAATTTACCTTCACGTCACCCACGAGAGATAGTAGTAACTTGTATATAGCAATTCAGCAAAAAACGCTTGATGAATGAGGATTATTTTTTTCAAAACAAGACACATCTTGTACTCTGTTATGAAAAACAGATGTCAGATGTTCAGAGGATAACCTGTCATTGATATTTTAAATGCACTGAAAATGAAAATTGGGAATGTCTACCAAATAAAGTTATTTCTATTTTTGATGTCTATTCCTAACAAATAGGACCACATTTCATATTTCTACACAAACTAACCTAGCTGAGATATAAATTAAAATGGTCTCTAAGACAATACCAGACTATGAAAATCTTTACATTTATTTTAAAAATGAGGTTCTTTAGGCCTATAGCCAAACTAGTCAGCGACAAAATCCACTACGTTTTGATTCTTGCTCAAGTTTTTTACCAGTATACAATAAACACTAGAAATTACTAGATGATTAACTCAACAATACATACAGGTGATGTAAGTTTCTTGAGGGCATAGACTTTGTCTACGCCCAGCACTGACCCAATGGACATGAGTGTGAACAAACTCTTGGAAAGAGTGAAGGACAGGGAAGCCTGGCGTGCTGCAGTCCATGGGGTCGCAAAGAGTTGGACGTGAATTAGCGACTGAACGACAACAAAGACAGATCTAGCACCACGTATCTGGGAGGTGCGCCCCACAGATATTTGCTGAAAGAACGACACTCATCCTAGCTCCTGGCTCTCACTGACACGCTCTGGGAGCATCTCACCACGGCTCACATCCACCCATGGAGCCTCTCCAAGTATCAGCACCATCCTCCTCTTCAAGGCCAAGGGAACCAAGGTATCACATGCAAGTTTCTTAAGCCTGCTTTAGGCGATAAACGAACATGCTTCACCCTCAGTATAGATGATTCTATAGTCAAATTAATCTTTATATGAATACTTCAGAAGTCATTAAGTAGCCCTTAATGGGGGAAAAAAAAGATTTCCATTCAATTCCTTATGTGCCCTACTAAACTAAGTATAAGATTTCTCAAAGTGAATTTGATATAAAAAAATTCTGAACTTCTAAGCCTCTTCTAAATAATAAATGGGGAGCAGAATGGTGTGAAAATACAAATGGGGAGAAGGGTGTGAATATGACCTTCTTTAGAGCAATCTAGTATCTAAAACTAGTCTGTGGATAAAAAGCTTTAAAAGGCATGTAGTTCACCCTCCCACATGAAGCATGAATCCCCCGGTCACCAACAGGTGGTCCTGCAGTCTTTGACAAAGAGACTTTGATATTTCCTATACGGAACACTCATTGTTTCTCAAGTCAACCCATAACTCTCCTGGATAACTCCATCTCAAAAAACATTTTGGCTATTATTATTAACTGACCTTCTGACCCCAGCTTCATCTCAGCATGGTGAGTACCCAAGCTTTTTCTAGCAATAAAGACCTAGAATCACTGTATGTTCAACCTGCTTTCACTACACACCCCACTCTTCCCAATTCCCATTCAAAAAGTAGTCAATGAAACCAAGTCAGGAAGACATTTCCCCAAAGACAAATTTTCATTCAAAAATCATTGGGCACGGAATCATACAATCTTAAGAACTGAAAAGGCCTTGCGTGTGTGTCAGTCACTTAGTCCGACTCTTTGTGACCCCATGGACTGCAGCCCGCCAGGTTCCTCTGTCCACAGAATTCTCCAGGCAAGAATACTGGAGTAGGTTGCCATTTCCTTCTCCAGGGGATCTTCCTAAACCAAGGATCGAACCCTGGCCTCCTGAATTGCAGGCAGATTCTTTACCAAAAAGGCCTTGGATACCATCTAATTCTACTTTTCATCTCTTGTAAGAATTGCTTCCATCTCTGGACAGTACATCGATGGCCCAGAATCTTAAGATGGCGGGCAAAATGTAAAGGCTCTTTGCTTCGAATGTTAAGTAATTCTGAGTGTAGCTTTAAATACTTGTTTGATTCAATTTAAAAAGAAGGAGGACTTCCCTGGTGGCCACGTGGTTAAGAATCTGCCTGCCAATGCAGGGCAGAGACATGGGTTCCATCCCTGGTCTGGGAAGATTCCACATGCTGTACGCCTCCAAGCCGCAAGTACTAAAGCCTGAGCACCCAGAGCCTGTGGTCTGCAAAAAGAGGAGGAGGAGAAGCCAGAGCACCGCAGCTAGAAAGCAGCCCTGCTTAAAGCAATTAGAGAAAGTCCGCGCACAGCAACGGAGACCCAGAGCAACCATAAACAAACTAATATTTTACAGGGGGGGGTCGAGAAGGCATAAATTAGGATAAACAAGGTCCTCCACAGAGAACTAGATTCAATAGCCTATAATAAGCCATAATGGAAAAGGATATGAAAAAGTATATAGACATATATGTATAACTGAATCATTTTGCTGTATACCAGAAACTAATACAACACTGCAAATCAATTATGTTTCAATAAAATATTTTTTAAAAATTTGAAAAGTTGTCTGACAGCACATAGGTCTGGTAGGTAACATGGTTTGACAGAAGCAAATCAAAAGTAACCTGCACCATTTGGTGCTTTCTACCACTTTACTGTCTCTTGCTACATAATTTCCCAGTTATATATATAGAGAGAGAAATTTGTTACCAACTAACAAATTTATTACATCTTTTGAGGGGACTTCCTTGGGGGCCCAGTAGTTAAGACTGGTGGCTCTCAATGTAGGGGGCCGAGATGTGATCTCTGGTCAGGGAACTAGATCCCATGTGCTGCAACTGAGTGCTCACAGGTTGCGACTAAAGATCCCACACGCCACAGTGAAGACGGAAGACCCAGTCTGCTGCAATGAAAACTGGTGCGGCCAAATGAACAATAAAGAAAAAGAAATATGAAAAAGTACTGTCAGTTTTTAATAAAGTAAAATGCATTTTGGGAATCCTTGGCAGTCCAGTGGTTAGCACTCGGCTCTTTCACTGCCGGAAACCTGAATTCAATCCCTGATGAGGGAACTAAGAACCTGTAAGCTGTGTAGTCCAGAAAAAAAAAAAAAAAGTTTGTTTTTTTTTTTAATTAAAAAAAAATAAAATAAAAATGTCTTTTAAAAGACATGAGCTACTAAAGATACATGGTAATTTTAGGCCTAAAACTGGATACATCTTCCAGCACCTAAAGATCTTTCTTTAAACTAATGTATGTGGCTGCATCAGGTCTTAGCTGCCACATGCAAGATCTTCTGTTGCTGTGCACCGGCTTCTCTCTAGTTGTGGCATGAAGGCTAAGTTGCTCCAGTTCATGTGGGATCTTAGTTCCTGGACCAGGGATTGAACCCAGGGCCCCTGCATTGCCAGGCATATTCTTAACCACTTGACTACTAGGGAAGTCTCTAAACATCTTTTTAAAGTAGGACATAGATGGGCATAGACGCTTTACCCAGTCATTCACTCAACAAATTTAACTGTAGGGGTCTACTTCATGTAGGAAGACAGAGAAAACAGAAAGACCTCCATTCTAAGAGAGCTTTGTTTCTAGAAGAGATAGAGAATTACAAATTGAGAAAAGTTCTAGAAAGACAAAGTATAGGATGCTATAAAAACATATGATGGGGAAAACTGATCTAGACTGGGAATTCAAAGAAGGATATGCTGAGAAGTGATGTTTAAGCAGGGATCTGAGTGGTGGCATTCTCATTTATGCTACAACAGATTTCCACAAAATCAAAGAGTTGGTACAACAAGCCCAGTACCTTGGCATCTTTATCCTAAAACCTCTTTTTTTAAAAAAGGAAACCAAAGAATGCATAAAGAAAGCTAGTAGCTGAAAGTTCTGGGGGAGAAAGGCAGGGTCTCACTCGTCTTTGGGTATCCCACATTACCTTGCCGAGTAGAATTATTATCATAGTAGTCACTTAAATCTTTGCTGAAACAATGAGTTTACCCTCAGTATTAAATCAGTGTCCATATTATTTTTAGTTCAGCAAAATAAATTTATAAAACTAGATGTTTTCACACAAGAAACCCTACTCGGAACTTTGGTTCCAAAAAGAAATGATGCTTCATCTACCTAACAGGATTGGAAGATTCAATAAGCTTACACAGGGCAAAATGCTGGGGTAAATTCTGAAGAGCCTGAAGTATACGGTTATCTGTGCAACCAAAAAGCTAGATAGGTCTCTTCTCACTAAGACAGCTGTTTAGATTCAGTTGTGCTTCTTTGTCATGAATTCTTTACCTCGAGAAAAAAACTGATTCACAGTCTGCACATCCTCTCTAGCCTTGGCTTTCTCCAAAGGGGTGAGACTCCGTAAACTGAAGGTCCCTTTCAGCTCTAGCAACTGACCTGTGTTTTCAAGGGGCCAAGATCACACTCCTCAGCTTAGGTCTTTGACTACCTCCTCATCTACTCTATTTCCCCAGGACCCCACCCTTGCTTTCAGCAATGACAGTACAGAGTTCATAATTTAAGGTCTTTAGAAGACCCAGATTTGCAGCAGTGTGCATGGACCTAGGGAATATCACTTAGTGACGTAACTCAGAAAAAGACAAATACTGCATGACATCACATACTGTATGTGGAATCTAAAAATAACACAAAGGAACATCTATGTAAAACAGAAACAGACTCACAGAGGAAACAAGTTAGCAGTTACCAAAGGGAGAGGGAAGGCGGAAGGGGCAAGTTACAGGTACAGGATGAGAGATACAAATGATGTATAAAATAAACAAGACACAAGAATACACTGTATGGCACAGGGAATTATAGCCATTATCTTATACTTTTAATGGAGTATAATCTGTAAAAATACTGCCTCACTATGCCTTACACCTGAAACTAATATTATACTATAAACCAACTAGACTTTAATAAAAGATCCACAGTCAGATTTAAGTTGAATGTATTCATCCAACTTTAAATCTTCTAAACGATGTAAATAATCTGATTAATTGTTGTAAAACTTCATATGCCCCAAAGGAAAAAATTTTAAAGAGTCAAAACGACGAAATGTCAAATACAGATTTATAATTCCTAACCCCAAAAAGTAAAATTTGAAGTTTTTAAGGTTACCTTTAATTAAGATTTTTTAATTAAGGAAAAGTATCTGTTGTGTTTTAAAATCAGAAAACAGAGTCATAAAAACAATCACTTATATTCAGAAATAAAAATAAATGCAAACTCATTCTTGGACATGCTTTTTTTAAAAAATTACAGTGGCTAGAAAAGAGCTTAAATGTCCAACATATAATGCAAATGTATCTACAAGATATTACCACATGAAAATGAAATTTTACAGAAAAGTTAATGTGCTCAAGTAAATTATACAGCTGAAGGCAAATTTACATGTTTAAGATTTGTCTTGTTTAAAATAATTTTTTGGTGTAGTTTTGAAAAGATCTCCTAATTCATCCTTCATTGAGTAGGACTAAAAGTAGGCACCATTATGATACTTCCAAGCAAGAGACCTATTTTTATGATACAAACCAGAGCTACCAGGTACAGATACAGTTTGCCACTAGAATGCTTCAAAAATAGCATACTTTAAAAGAAAAAAAATTTTTTTAAGGTAATGTTTACACTAGTAACTTAATATATTTAGCTTTAGGCACTTTTAAATTTTTTTGTAAATCAATTTAACAACTTAAAATTCTAAACTTATTTTCAGAGAAAAAGCTGATCCTTTCAGTCACTGCATCAATATCAAGATAAACGCTCCTGTGTGACAGATGCTCTTAACGCTTATCTGAACTGTATTTTACATCTACTGAATGTTTCGGGCCTTTAAAGTTCATTATAGTCATAATACTAAAAATCACAATAGCTATACTGCACAACAGCTGTACTGCAATATTCTGTTTTAAAGAGCTGCAGATAGAAGTTAAGTAACTCGTCAAAGGTCACCCAGCAAGTCAGTGACAAAGTTGAGGGTAGGACTAAAAACTTCAACTCCTAGACTACTAACTACTTCAGACTTTTCCAATTCTGCAAAAGAACAAAGTCAAGCGATTTCCCTGCGGTAATTTATAACAGGATACCTCAAACACAGTAGTACACTTAGCGCAAACACTAACAGATAGGCTCACCGGGAACAAATGAAACAACCTGCTCCATCTAGATACCACTGCCACGTTCCTAGATCCTGTAACCAAGCAAAAACCCACTGCTTCTGGATACAGTATATCCGGGGAAACGTTCAGCCTTCAATACACACAATTTATTTTCACACTGACCATTTATAAATTAATCTGTTAACACCTTTTCCCACGCCCAGGTGCTGGGGGGGGGGGGGGGGGCATTAATTTCCTCATTTTTCCAAGAGTGAACTCCCAGACGGCGTATCTCAAAAGTAAGCAGTTCTCAATGAGAACACAGTTACGTAGCCAATGAAAGAAAAGTTCTAATAAGTTGCTTCTTTCAAAGAGATACTTTAAGAGGATGATTACATGCTTGCCAGAATTACTGTTAAAATCGCCCGCCCAGAATAATGGTTCTTGTGAAGCAGCTTTTAAGGCATATCCCTCCCTTGCTGGGCACATACAGTCTGACTTGTTGGACGAGGATGGATCTGGGCACGCTCATACAGCATCCCTAAGAACCAGCTCAGTTCACTGAAAACATCTCCTCCACTCCCAAGTGTGGTCCTCAGCCCTTTCCATACTGTAAGGGACAAGATGACCCCTCCCTTAACAATCTCTCAGGAGAAGGGTTCCCTCCGCGGAGACAAGTGACAGCCGGCCTCCCTCGGATGATTTTTCTTTTTTTTGGAAACGGCCAAGTGCTAACAGCAGAAGAGGCTCATAGTGAGTGGCGGTGCGGCAGCAGGTGAGGCGGCCCTCGGTGCCGAGCCGGTCCATTTCTGACCGAGTCCTCCGCCTCCCGGCCGGGTTCCGCCTTACAGATCTGCCCCCAGCCGCCCCTGGTCTCTCACCCAGAGCCGGACTGGCAACCCTCCCCGGGAGGCGAGGCGGCCCAAGCCGCGACCAGACGGCCACCCCACCTCTTCCGGGGACTCGCAGGCCCGGCTCCCCGGCCGTGTCAGAACCTGACAAACCCGCCGAAGGGGCGGCAGCCGGCCCCACACGTTCCCGGGGGCCTCTCGGGCCGAGCCCCGCACCCCGCGGCCCCACTCCACCGCCCCCGCCGCCGCCACCCTCCTCCTCCCGAATCCCCCCTTCCTCAGGAGCACTCCGGTGGAGTTGCCGGCCCACTCCAAAGTGAGAGCGGCGGCCACCCCGGCCCCCCGCTGTCACCGCCCTGCCCCCGGCCTCTGCCCACGCCGGGGCGAAGTCCCGCTGACGCCCCGGTCGGTACCTTGCGGACCCCCTTGTAGATATAGAAGTAGAGCTCCCGGCCCACATTGAAGCAGAGGCGGTCGCCGTTGCCAGACTGGTCGTTGAGGTTTACGAAGGAGACGCGGACAGGGTTAGAGCCCTGCGAGTTGAAAGGCACCCGGTTGGGCCGGCTGTACTCCGAGTGCGGCAGCAGCTTGTACAGACCTTCCCGGGTGGTGAATTGGGTCTTAATCTCGTTCATCTCCTTCCCTCCTCCCTCCGTCGCCATCTTGGAAAGCAGCGTTCATCCTGCCCTAAGTGCCCGGATCACGCCCACCGCGCAGGCGCCGTCCCGGGGCTCTCGCTCTTTCCTCCCTCCCCCCCCCCACGCCCCCGCCCCTTCTTTCTGGCCCCTCCCACCCGTGAGCCGGCCCGGCGGAGGCCGGCGAGGAGAAGGGGGCGGGCTTGTTTACGGCCCGACTGCGCAGGCGTGCTCACCTGGCGCGCTCCACGCGGCGGGGCGTCCGCAGGCTCCTCCCCCTGCCGGGCGCGGCCTCGGCGCGACCCCAGAGACTCGCAGGTGTTGTGGTGCGAGGTGTGCGGGGTCGACGAACGTGTGAAGGGGCGGACGGGCTGACTGGACTGAGCCAGGCTAGCTGAAGCCGCGGTCAGGCTGCGGTCGGCGGCGCTGAGGCAAACTCGGGACGGCCTCCTCAGTTGCCTCGGGCCCTGCCCTGAGAGGTCCCGAGACCTTTAGGGGCTGAGAAGGGAGCCGCTTCGGCAGCCGGCAAGTCGGGGTCAGCGCGTGGGGCACCGCGAACAAGCGCGGAAGCCCCAGTGTTCTGACCCAGGGGAGGGCGCGGGGGAGCCCCGAGGCTGGCAGGGGGGAGCCCCGAGGCTGGCAGGGGGCGGGCCGCCCTGTCCTGAGCCTCCGCTAGACTGCCCCGCGCAACCGTTTAGGCGCGAGTCAGGAAGCCCCTCTGCGCTTCCCAGAGTCCGTTTCCGACAAGGTACTGAAGGACCTCAGCTTGCCGCTTCACCCTTTTGTTTTTTCTTTTTTTTTAGACGGATTGCCGGGGAGAGGACGTACAGATACGTAGCATCTGTGTTTGCTAGTCAAATATCTGCATACCTATATGCGGTGAGCATTGGCTAATTTCAGGAAAGCAGGTTGTGTCGGCGCTTCTGTTTCTTAAGTGTATCTCCAACAGGTGTTTAGAGAAAAGGGGAGGGGTCGGGTCGGGGAAATGACTTGGGGAACCAGATACTGAATCGAAGCAAGATTGCCTTCTCTTGCGCCACAGTTCATTAAGAGCTTTCCATAAAGTTGGAGGCTGTTGATTTTTTTTATCAGGCTCAGGTGGAATCTGCAGAATGGTTTACGCCGCGTAGTTGTGGGGATATGCTGTAGTAGGTCTCGATTGTACGCGGATTAAACCATCACCTTTTATCCTTGGGTTTCTTTGCATATTGCACTAGAGTAAGAGAGTTTCTCAAGTCATAAACATTCTAATAGACTGCGGAGTTGGAGTGCGAGGCCAACATTTGTTACACCAGCAATGTTCTGTTCCCTCAGTCCAAATCATAGATGGAGGGTCACAAAAGAAGTAGAGGGAGCTAAGTTGTAAAGAAGAGTTTAAATCATAAACATTTTATGTATCACAAAGCAAGCAGATGCCAGTGCAGACGGTGTCACTGATGTAATAATGCGTTTGACGCTAACATCCCGTATCCGATGTGCATGTTGGCAGAAAAGCTCTAGAATAAAATCCTACTTAAAGAATAGATTCCTAAAACACCTAAAATTTTGTGTTACAATTGTTTCGATGTTATTATGTCTTTTGCTGAAAGTCGAATAGGCATCAGAAGTCTTTATAAATGCCTCAATGTATTCTGGGTCCCATGTATTTATCCCAATTTCTTGTAACCATGTTATTTTACGTTGAAAATGTGTATAATCTCCTTGAAGGATAGTGACATCCTGAATCGTCTAAAAATAATTCAACTGTGTTCCTTAGTTACCAAGGGGGGAAAGCATAATAATACTTCTTGGAGGGAAAAAAAAAAAAAAACCTAAGCTAGCAGAAATTAACCCTCAAATTAACCACAACTTTCGATTACCAATAATACCTATAATCTTAGGCTTCTATTAAGGTTTTATTCTATATAAATTTAACATTTGATTGTGATCACAGTAATAATAGGTTGTTCACTTTGTCCCATCCAAATCCTTTGAAAATTTTAATAGTTTTCTTCTTTTCATTTACCCTGCTACACACTGAATTCAATAAATAACACCAAATTTATATAACTGGGCCTGACTGATTTCTGTTTCAAACCAGGCATTTTTACGTGGATTTGTGTCTCAGATTTGTTAGCCTCTAAATCTTATCCACATCTTCAAAGTTGAGTCATTATAGCTTCTTGAATATAGCTTTCCTTAGCAATATACCTTTCCTTCATTTCACTTTTTTTCTCTCAACTTTTCCTCGAATAGACAGCTACTAAGTTAATTTTCTTAAAACAGTGCTTTAGATATTACATTATTTTGCCCCCAAAACTCTCGATGACTTTGATTATCCATACTCTCTGTTTTGCATGATTCCTCCATTCCAATCAAACTCTTCTGCTATCACCCTTAGCTCTTTGCCCTGCCGTGGGAAGATCTAGGTAGAGCTGACCAAGCAGAGGGAAAAGCCCCCACAGGGTACCCAAGGCAGGAGTGTGCGTAGCATGTGCCAGGAGTAGCAAGACAGTGTGGCCAGAGCAGAGTGAGTGAGGAAGCCATTGCAGGCTTTAAGTATCCATCTGGGAAACTTCCTTCATGGTTCAGTGGTTAGGACTCGGTACTCCCAATGGAGGGGACCTGGGTTCAATCCCTGGTCGAAGAACTAAGATCCCATGTGCCATGGCCAAAAAAAAGGTTTTTTAATTAATAAAAATCAAAAGAATCCATTTGCTTGCTGGTTTGAGAGTAGACTCAGGGAGACATGAGTGGACAGGGAGGCTAGCAGTAGTAATCCAGGCCAAGGACGATGGAGGGTTGGATGAGGAGTGGTGGCAGTTGAGGTTAAGAAAGACTAGAGAATCTAGTTACATTCTGAAGGTAAAGTCAATGGGATTTCCCAGCAGATAAGAGGTGACTTGTGGGAGAAATGAGTCAAGAATGACCCCATGATAGACAGCTGGAAGATGGAAGTACCATGAACTGAGATGAAAAGGCTGGTGAAGAGCAGGTTTTGGAAGGAGGATTAGTGTTTCCCTGGTGAGTCAGTGGTAAAGAATTCACTTGTTGGTGCAGGAGACACAGGTTCAATCCCTGATCCAGGAAGATCCCACATGCTGCAGGACAACTAAGCCCATGAGCCACAGCTATCAAGCCTGTGCTCTAGAATCCACAAGCCGCAACTACGGCCTGAGCACCAAAACTACTAAAGCCCGCATACCTAGAGCCTGATCTCTGCAACGAGAGAAGCTACTGCAGTGAGAAGCCTGAGCACAGCAACTAGAGAGTATCCTCTGCTGACTGCAACTAAAGAAAAGCCTGAGCAGCAACGAAGACCCAATACAACGGAAAATAAACAAGATTCTAAAAAAAAAATAAAGGAGGACCAGGAGCTCAGTTTTGAGCATGCTGGGTGTGGGATGTCTATGAGGCATTAATAGGAAACGTCCAGGAGGCAGTTGAATAATCAGGTCTGGGTAGAAGTCTAGCCCACTGGCATGTGCATGGATTCAGCAGTCCTTAGCTGATAGACGGCCTCCAAAGCCTGGATCCTGTCACCAAGGGAGTGAATGGGGACAGGGGGACAATCTAGGAGGTGAGAGAGAAGAAGAGGAATATTTGTTGATGAAAAAGAGCATACTATTTTTTTTTTCAACTTAACACATAGGAGTATTCACTTTAGACCAAACTTATTGTTTTTTCCAATTCAGAGATTGGTTCATTAAGACTCTGAAAGCAGTGGTTTTTTTTAACCTTGAAGGGAAACAGTGTTTGCCATGGTGGCCTTGGGCTTCCCAGATGGCCCAGGTAAAGAGCCTGTTTGCCAGCGCAGGAGTCCCAAGAGATGAATGTTCAAACCCTGGATCAGCAAGATTCCCTGGAGGAAATGGCAACCCACACCAGGATTTTTGCCTAGAAAATTCCATGGACAGAAGAGCCTGGCAGGCTATGACTAGTCCATGGGGTTGCAAAGAGTCAGACATGACTGAGCACGCATGCACAGTGACCTTATAAAGAAAAATGGGCACAGATAAGTGTCTTTAGAAACTACACTGGAGTTCTTTACTGACTCATTATATACAGTAACCAATCTCAAATTTATCTTGTTGATGAGCTTATTTTATTACGAATTATGTCATGATTTGGTACTTCCTTATAACACTATTATGGGACTGGAAAACAAATTTGGAAACATCATGTAACGTGTGTCCCTAATACACCACTTCAACTTTGTATTTCAGATGTGCAGACTGGTTAAACTGACACACCATTGGAACTGTTCAATTATGATATGTACAAATTAATCTTGTGTAAAGCATCTTATTCTTCTCTAAATAACCATTATCAAGTGGATGCAGTACTTAATATTTCACACATACTTTGCAGTAAAAGTACTTTTTAAAGAGCTCTTGTAGGGTTTTCTAATATAGTTAAGGGGCTTCCCTCGTGGCTCAGATGTTAAAGAATCTGCCTACGATGCAGGAGACTCAGATTCAGTCCCTAGGTCGGGAAGATCCCCTGGAGAAGGTGCTGAAGAAGACTCTTGAGAGTCCCTTGGACTGCAAAGAGATCAAACCAGTCAATCTTAAAGGAAATCAACCCTGAATACTCACTAGAAGGACATGCTGAAACTCTAATACTTTGACCTCTTGAGCTGACTCATTGGAAAAGACCCTGATGCTGTAAAAGGCTAAGGGCAGAAGGAAAAGGGGGTGACAGGATGAGATGGTTAGATGGCATCACTGACTCAATGGACTTAAATTTGAGCAAACTCCTGGAGATAGTGAAGGACAGGGAAGTCTGGCATGTTGCAGTCCATGGGACGGCAAAAAGTTGAACACGACTTAGTGACTGAACAACAGTGCAGCCTAAAGGAAGTGCCTGCTCTGTGGGCATTTTGCCAAGTGCTCACACACAGCCTGGTCTTCATGTACCACCTGGCGATGGAGGTACCCTTATCTCCTGTCTACACGTGACAAAAGAGAGCAGTGAAGTGACTTGTCCAAATTACTACTCTGCAGTTAGGTGTTAACAGAAACAAAACTTGAATTTAGATCTTAAAAGAGAAACATCTTGGAGTAAAGTAACAAAATATACTCATCTGTAAACCATACGTTACTGAAGGGGGAAGAATAACAGTTCCAATGAAGCAAACATGTATTTTTAAATTAAAAAAAATTGAAGTATGGTTGATTTACAAAGTTGTGTTAATTTCCACTGTATAGCAAAGTGATTCCATTATATATGTATATGTATACATATACACATACTTTTTCTATTCATCTCCACAGGATGTTGAATATAGTTCCCTGTGCTATACAGTAAGACCTTGTTGTTTATCCATTCTATGTATAGTAGTTTACACCTGCTAATCCCAAGCTCTCACTCCATCTCTCCCTCATTGCCCTCCCCCTTGACAACCAGAAGTCCGTTCTCTAGCAAACACGTGTGTTTTTTTAACTCAAAAGTTTTTTTAAAAAACTCAAAACTAGAAAACACAACCCAGAGAATGGGAGAAAATATTTGCAAGTCAGGTACCTGATAAGACAATTGTATGTATAATGTATAGACAACTCCTACGCCTTAAAAAAACAACCTAGTCTTTAAATGGGCGAAGGACTTGAATAGACATTTCTCCAAGAAAATATACAAAAAAGCCAGTAAGCACATGAAAAGATGCTCAGCATCACTGTCATCAGACAAATGCAAATCAAAGCCACAGTGACATCCCACTTCACACCCTCTAGGATGGCTATGATCAGTAAGACAGGTAATACCAGGTGATGAGTATGTGGAGAAATCCAGACTCTCATATCCTGCTGGTAGGAATGGGAAACAGCACAGCCACTTTGGAAAATAGTCTAGTGTTTGTTCCTCAAAAGTTTAAACAGTTACCAATGACCTAGCAATTCCTCTCTCAGGTGTATGAGACCCAAGAGAAGTGAAAACATGTCCACACAAAAACTTGTACATGAACGTACATAGCAGCATTAGTCATAATAGCCAAAAATTAGAAACAATCCAGATGTCTACTAACTGATAAATGGATAAACGAAATGTGGTGTATCCATGCAGTCAGATTTTGTTCAGCCACAAAAAGAAATGAGGTACCAATGTGTGCTCCGGCGTGGACGGACCTTGAGAACGTGCCGAGTGAAGAGGCTGACACAGAAGGCCACATGTCTTATGATTCCATTTATAGGAAATGTCAGGAAGAGGCAATTCTATAGAGACAGAAAATAGGTTAGTGGTTGCCTAAAGCTGGAAGGGGGAGGGGGAAGGACTGGCTGCCTGTGGGTTTGGAGTGTCTTTTTAAGGTGACAAGCTATTCTAACATTGACTGCATAGTTGCCTAGTTCTGAATATACCAAACCCCACTGAATTGTGTACCCTTTACATGGGTAAGTTGTACGTGCTATGGAGTCAAAACTAGAGCAAGCTACACAGGGTCCAGTTTACTTTTCAAACAGCTACTAAGTTATTAGGAATAAGTCCCGTTAGGCTGTTTGGACTTAACCTAATAAACAGTTGGTAGGTGTTTTGTTCCAAGCGGCGATGGGTGACGTAAAGAAATTGCTGATACGCTCAGACTGAGAACCAAGCAAGTTTGGGAATCTCTGCCCTAAGGCATGAGCCTCCCCCAGTCTCCAAGCTGTACCTTCATTTTTCTCTCTGTGTGCTTTTCCTTTTCAAAACAAATTTCTCCCCCTTGCTCTTGTAGGGAGTCCCTCTTGTGTGCTCAGGATAGCATGCTTAATTTCCCTGGCTCCCAGGCACACTGCTGCCTCCACTGCCTCCTTCCCGGCAGTGTGAACTTGCTGAGCAAGGAATAGTAGTCAACAGAGGTGCTCTTTTTCTCTGCTTAAAAACAAAACACTCTATCTCATGCCCAGTCTCTCAGCTCCCAGCCTTGAAAGACTCATAGCTGTCTCCCCGGCCTTATATATATATATTCAGTTCCACACATGCTATTTTAAATGTCTTAGACTCTTGGGATAAGACAGAAATGTGGATTTCAAACCATAGTAATGAAGGAAAAAATACAGGAAGAGAATGAGAGAGTCATTTGTCACAAGGCTGTGACATTCTCTCTGTCGCTCACAGACCCAGAACCAGTGGAATGATTTAAGGCATTCTTAGAACTGCACCCAAATTCGAACATCAATTTTTTTGCGGTTGGAGCTTGTGCCAGCTTTGTTTTTCATTATGAAGCTCCTCTGGTTGCAGGTTCAATGACAGCCTGTCCAAGCAGCCCAACAAACATGTTTTATCTGTTAGAGATTAGAGCAAGGACATTCAAGCTTAATAGCCTCAATAACAATTTCTGATGTTTTCTGAGAACCTTAAACAGAGAAGAGAAAAGGAGATTGAAAAAAGAGTTGATATGCTATCTGTAAAGAAAAAAATTAACATGCTGCTAACTCATGATTAAAAGAACTTGACTCTTTGGAGAGCCTTATCAACATTTTATTAGGCTGTTGAGAAGCAGCAAAGCTGAGTGATTTCTAGCCATCAGCTGCTGTAAAGTAGTGGTTGGGAGCCTGTAGTAGAAAGTAAGATGATTTGTTAATTTAAAAATCCATGGGACTTCCGAAGTGGTCCAGTGGATAAGACTCCAAGTTCCCAATGCAGGGGGCACAGATTTGATCCTTGGTCAAGAAACTAAGATCCCATATGCCTCACAGTGTGGCCTGGAAAAAAAAAAAATCCATTTTGGGGAATTCCCTGGTGGTCCAGTGGTCAGGACTGCGCTTTCACTGCAATGACCCAGGTTCAAGCCATGGTTGGGAAGCTAAGATCCCACAGGCCTCGCAGCATAGCCCTAAATAAAATAAAAATCCACTTTAGGAGTTACCGTTGGGTAAAGCAAAATGCAATTTATATTAAAAAGATCTTGTCTCAGACAGGGTAGAGAGTATTCTCTGAAAGATTATTGTTAAGGACGGATATTCCTGTTATCCATTCAGTTAGACTCCAAGTTGACCGAGAGGACAAGCCATTCTTTTTCCTCTTTGGAATGAGGAGGATCCCCTCTCCCTCATGTAGTGTGACACACATACTCAATGAATTTCCAGCTTTCTCCATGCGTGCACGCTCAGTCACTAAGTCATGTCCAACTCTTTGTGACTCTATGGACCGTAGGCCGCCAGGCTCCTCCGTCCATGGAAATTTCCGGGCAAGAATACTGGAGTGGGTTGCCATTTCCTTCTCCAGGAGATCTTCCCAACCCAGGGATAAAACTCTCATCTCCTGCTTTGGCAGGCGAGTTCTTTACCACTGAGCTGCCTGGGAAGCCTTCTCCTTTTCCACCTTCCTCATATTTTTGTCTTTATTTTTTCTTTCTCTTCCTGGTGTTTCCACTTACACACCTTCCCTCCCTGAGCTGTGATACTTGTAGTTCCTCATACCTGTCACACCTAAGCTTTCGTGCCTTTGCACAAGCTGGAGTCCCTTCCTCCTCTGCTTCTCAGAGGGGATAGAAGGCCATCTCGTCCTGTGAACCTTCGCTGGGAAACTGCCCCTGCCTGGCGTGCTCTCAAGTTTCAACTTAGAGGCTGCTTTCTCAGGGAGGCTTCCTAAATGTTCCAAATTTAAATTATGGCACCCGATTCTTCTCTGAAGGGCTTTCCAGGTGGCTCAGATAGTTAAGAATCTGCCTGCAACACAGGAGATGTAGGTACGATCGCTGGGTGGGGACGAACCCCTGGAGAAGGGAATAGCAACCCACTCCAGTATTCTTGCCTGGAAAATTCCATGGACAGAGGAGCCTGGTGGGCTACTGTCCACGGGTCGCAAAGAGTTGGAAATGACTGAGTGACTAACACACAAACACGTTGTTTTCTGCACGTCGTTACATCCTTCAGGTGCCGGGGTCCCCAGCCTCCGGGATGTAATGCCTGATGGTCTGAGGTGGAGCTGATGTAATAAGAATAGAAATAAAGTGCAAAGTAAATGTAACACACTTGAATCATCCTCAAACCATCCGCCCCATCCCCAGTCTGTGGAAAAACTATCTTCCATGAAGCCAGTCTCTGGTGCCAAAAAGGCTGGGGACCACTGCTTTAGAGCACCTACCCCAATTTCTAATAACACATCCACACATACTTCTGTGTTTACTCCCGGGTAGACTGTAGGCTCTTTGAGAAGAGGGATGCTGTCTTCTTCATCCAGCATTTTGTGTCCAGGTTGGGTCCTGACAGGAGGCACCCCATGTAGATTTGCCAAGTGAATGACTCACCCACTTTGAGAAACAGCCTCTAACTTTTAGCACCTGATGGTAATACTTAACTTGATGATGACATTTATTACACTGCAGTCTCATCCCACCAGATAGTCAGCTACGCATGACTGCAGCTCACGTGCTTGAAAACACGCTCAGTCATGCTTTCCTTACCCCAAGGGTAGACCTTCCCCCAAGGTTAACCCTTCCCCCAAGATTAACCCTTCCCCCAAGGTTAGACCGTCCCCCAAGTTTAGACCGTCCCCCAAGGTTAGACCTTCCCCCAAGGTTAGACCTTCCCCCAAGGTTAGACCGTCCCCCAAGGTTAGACCTTCCCCCAAGGTTAGACCTTACCCCAAGATTAAACCTTACCCCAAGGTTAGACCTTACCGCAAGGTTAAACCTTACCCCAAGGTTAGACTCTGCTTACGGGCCTCATCGCGTGTGCTATCCGTTACCTCTGCTTCCAGCATCTCAAGGGGGCATTCGGTCCTTTGTTTCCTTTCTGTGTATGGCTTTCAGGTAAATATCGATCATGCCCTTTGGGCCGCTTCCCTCTCCTCAAAAAACAAGCAAAACTGTGTCCTCTTTTTGGAGAATAATATTTCTTTAGGGTCACATTTCTATTTAGTAGGATAGAATACTGAACTTGTCAGGTTTTTAACAGCATAAGAATTATCAACTGGATATTTACTTAGATCTCTTTATTGGGATAAGAAAAGATTATGAACTAGAGCACTGAACAGTTTATTTTTCCTTTTACCGTATCTTTCTTGTATAGAATGATGCTTTTTATGTAACTGGGGCTCAGCAATCATTTAATGAATTGAATATGTACCTGAAAAAGAGCATCGGGAATTAAGGTCAAAAGACCTGATGTGAGTTCTGCACTTAATCCCATCACTTAATATTGTATTGGAAGTGTTAGCCAGTACAGAACATAAAAGTCGAAGGTGAAATTATCATTAGTTATCATGATTACATGTTGAAAACCTGAGGATCAACTGAAAGTGTGAAGAAACAACAAGTGTAGCAGGTTATAAAGTGAATATTCAAACATCAGTAACTTTCTCGTGTCAAAATAGTGTCTAATTTAAATATAGCAGAAGAGAATATCAAATAGTAAGAAAGTAAGGTATAGAAAGGAACTCATGACGCATTGAACAGGGACCTCAATCATTGACGTTAACGTGAATAGCGCCCCCTGGGGTTGAACTGTGCAAAGTCTCTGAATATATTCAGAAAGTTTTCAGTACTTGAAGAATACTATAAAACTCTATGAAGAAACCGAATAAAATAATTCAGTGAAAACACCTTGTTCCTCGGTAAGAAGACTCACCAATGTAAAAATGCCAGTTCTTTCTGAGTCAGTATATGTACTGAATACAACCTAAATCAACAGAATTTTCTTTAGAACTTGTCAGAATTAGGGACTTCCGTGGTGGTACATCTGGTTCGATTCCTGGGTCGGGAAGATCCCCTGGAGAAGGGATAGGCTACCCACTCCAGTATTCTTGGGCTTCCCTAGTGGCTTAGCTGGTAAAGAATCTGCCTGCAGTGCGGTAAACCTGGGTATGATCCCTGGGTTGAGAAGATCCCCTGGAGAAGGGAAAGGCTACGGACTCCAGTATTCTGGCCTGGAGAATTCCATGGACTTCGTAGTCCATGACGTCGAAAAGAGTCGGACACGACTGAGTGGCGTTCACTCACTCCCTGCCCTGGTGGTCCGTTGGTTGAGAAGCTGCCTTGCAGTAGTGCAGGGGATGCAGGTTTGTTCCCTGCTTGGGGAGCTAAGATCCTGCAAGCTGAGGGGTAACTAAGTGGGCACACTCCAGAGCCCTCGGGCCACGACTAGAGAGTCGGTGTCGAGAAAAGATCCCCAGAGGTGCAGCGAAGATCCCATGTGCCGCAACTAACACCCGACACAGCCAAATAAATAATTTTTTTTTAAAGGGACTTGTCAAAATTGTTCTAAATTTCACTTAGAAGAATAAATAAGAATCACTATGGAAAATTCTGAAAAAGAAGAGTAACGTTGGGGAATGACTTGCGTTGCACTAATGTGCATATTAGTACATACTTTGAAACCTCTTTAATTAAAACATCAGTAGAGCTTCTCTGATGGCTCAGTGGTAAAGAATCCGCCTGCCAATGAAGGAGACACGGGTTCGATCCCTAATGTGGGAAGAGCCCACATGCTGTGAGCAGCTAAGCCCGTGTGCCACAGCTATTGAACCTGTGCTCTAGAGCCTGGGAACTGCAACTGCTGAAGCCCACATGCTCTAGAGCCAGTGCTCTGCAATGCAAGAAGCCACCTCCATAAGAAGCTCTTGAGCCGCAATTGGAAAGTAGCCCCCATTCGCTGCAACTTGTTTTGCACAGCAAAACGACCCAGCATAGCCAGAAATAAATTATTTTAAAAATCAATGGAGTACAATAGAGCATAGAATTAGACCCCCAATAAAAATAGACATATAATAAAGACAGGGTTAATAAAAGGGATTGGAAAAATCAACTAGCCAATTAAAGTAAACATGGATTCCTAATTCCTTTCTCAATCCAAAATAAGCTCCAGATGGATCAAAGACTTAAATATAAAAATTAACCTAAGAGTCCAAAAAGAAACTACTTCAGTAAATATTTATATTGGTAATCTTGAAATAGGGAAGGCTTTTCTAAATATAGCCCCAAACTCAGAAGCCTTAGGCTATTTTTATTCTATATTTTGCATGGCACAAAACACCATTTAAAAAGATAACAAACTTGGAAAAAATATTTGTAACATATATGGCAAGGGGATATTATCCCTAAAAATAAAAATGCTTCTTTAAATCAATAAGAAGGGAAAAATAATCATTTTTTGAATATGTAGGCAAAAGACATAAATAAGCAATTCACAAAATTGCATTTATTAGACTTTTTATGACTTCTGAGTTTCTTGTCATACCTACAAAAAACTTCTCCACTCTAAGATGCTCAGCTTTTCTAATAATAAATGCAAATTAAAGTGAGGTTTTTTTTTTTAATGTCACATTGGAAAATGTAAGTTATCAATAAAAACTTGATAAAAGGGTTTCCCTGGTGGTTAAGAATTGGGTGCCAATGCAATCAGGGTTCGATCCCTGATCCGGGAAGGTCCCACATGCCTCAGAGCAACTAAGCAAGCCCGTGCTCTGGAGCCCAGGAACCACAACTGCTGAGCTCATGTGCTGCAACTGTGGAAGCCTGTGTGTCTAGAGAAGAGAGAAGCCACCACCACGAGAAGCCCACGTACCACGACTAGACAGGAGCCCCCACTGGATGCAGCTAGAGAAAAGCCTACGCAGCCGTGAAGACCCAGCACAGCCAAAAATTAAAACAACAACAACAACAACAAAACCCCAACAACTTGATAATAATGTTACTGCAGATTTTTCATTGGCAAAAGTATGAAATTGGCACTTTTAGTCTCCATTGATGAGTGTGAAGTGCTATTATTTGGAGGGAAATTTGATGATCACTGTCAAAATACCTGATGGAGTGATGCAATTTGACTCAACAAATCTCCAATTCCTGCACAAATGTACAAAGTGTAGGTATATTGCCTTTTTGGTCTGCATGAGTAAGTCTTAAGTTTTTAGGGGGTGAAAGACCCCTGTGGAAATCCTGTGGATGTCTTAAACCCCCTCCCCCAACCCAAATGCATACCTGTACCCGATTTCACGTACAACTTTAAGGGTTTCATAGACACTTCTTCAAAATGAAAAACGAATTCCGTTGATTTCTGCTGTTAACCCTACTCTTCAAGGTGCCTCAAGAAGAGGAAAACGGACTTCCCTGGTGGTCCAGTGGCTAAGACACCTCACTCCCGATGCAGGGGCCCGGGGTTCCATCCCTGGTCAGGGAACTAGATCCCCCGTGCTGCACCTGAGACCTGGTACAGCCAAGTAAACTTTTTAAAAAGAGGAAATCATTTCAACGCTCTTAGGGGTTGACTCGTGTCCCCACTGAAGAGATGTTACAGTTCTGGCCCTCGGTGCTTGTGAATGCGATCTTTCTGGAAATACAACCTTTGCAAATGTACTTATTAATAAATTATGATGACACCATTAGGATGGGCCCTGATCCAAAATGACTGGTGTCCTTGTGAGAAGAAGAGAGGCACAGACACACAGAGGCAGTGAGCAAAGCGCTGCGGCTGCAATTGGAGGAACCCCGGGATTGCCAGCGAACCCCCCAAAGTAGGAAGAGGCAGGAAGAATCCTTCCCTACTAGTTTCAGAAAGAGCAGACCCTGTCTGTACCTCAGTTTCAGACACTGAACTTCCACATCTGTGAGACAGCAAATGTTTTAAGTCACCCAGTTTGTGGTACTTTGTCGCATTAGCCCTAAGAAATGAATACAGATGCTGTAGGTAATCAGAATATCTAAAAACAAGTGAATTTTAGACCTGAGAAACATTCTAATTGGGAAAAAAAGGTTAAGTTATCGTTATTTACACATGATATTTGTTTGGAAAATGCAAGAAAATAAATGAAAAGGGACTTCCCTGGTGGTCCAGTGGCTAAGACTCCATGCTTCCAATGCAGGAGGCCCAGGTTTGATCCCTGCTCAGGAAACTAGGGCTTCCCCAGTGGCTCAGATGGTAAAGAATCTGCCTGAAGTTCAGAAAAGGCATTAGACCCAGAGTTGATCCCTGGTTCGGGAAGATCCCCTGGAGAAGGAAATGGCAACCCACTCCAGTATTATTGCCTGGGAAATTCCATGGGCAGAGGAGCTTGGCGGGCTACAGCCTACAGGACTGCAAAAGAGTCGGACACGACTGAGCAACTAAAAATCAACAACTTGTTGCAAGGTACACACCAAGGTTCAGTTCAATTCAGTTGCTCAGTCGTGTCCGACTCTGCAACCCCATGGACTGCAGCACTCCAGGCTTCCCTGTCCATCGCCAACTCCCAGAGCTTACCCAAACTCATGTCCGTCGAGTCAGTAATGGCATCCAACCACCTTGTCATCTGTCGTCCCCCTCTCCTCCTGCCTTCAATCTTTCCCAGCATCAGGGTCTTTTCCAATGACTCACTCAGTTCTTCACATCAGGTGGCCAAAGTATTGGAGTTTCAGCTTCAGCATCAGTCCTTCCAATGAATATTCAGGACTGATTTCTTTTAGGATAGGATTGATTGATCTTCCCGCAGTCCAAGGAACTCTCAAAAGTCTTCTCCAACACCACAGTTCAAAAAGCATCAGTTCTTCAGCACTCAGCTTTCTTTGTGGTCCAACTCTCACATCCACACATGACTACTGGAAAAATAATAGTTTTGACCTTTGTCAGCAAAGTAATGTCTGCTTTTTAATGTGCTGTCTGGGTTGGTCATAGCTTTTCTTCTAAAGAGCAAGTGTCTTAATTTCATGGCTGCAGTCACCATCTGCAGTGATTTTGGAGCCCCCAAAAATCACTGTTTCCCTATCTATTTGCCAGGAAGTGATGGGACTGGAAGCCATGATTTTAAAACCACAAAACCCAGACCCTTCTCCAGTGATAACAGAAGGCACCGGGGACACGGCTGCCCAGATGGCCTGCATTTCTGGGGTGTTAAGTATTGACCATGGTCTTGCTTATGAAGCCTAGTAGAAGTGATGTGCTGCTTCTGGGTCTGGATCTAAGACTTTTGGGTGCCTCCTCCATCACTTTTGGGTGCCTCCTCCATCATTTTTTTCCCCATTCCTGCCGGCTGTCACCTAGACGCGTCAATGACACAGCTTCAACCAAAGAGATGGTGAAGTGCCCTGGTACTGGCAGAAAACGAAAATGTAAGGAATCAAGTCTCTCGAATGACCATGTAGACAAGAGCTGTCCCACCAACCTGAACTGTTCACCTCAGACTGGCATGGGAATGACTTATTTCTTAATGCAGTGTTGAATATCTTTATTTCAGTACTTTATTCTTTCCATACCCCAACTACTACAAAATGATAACACGGAAGACAAGGTGGTAGCTACCTCAAGGAGAGGCACATAGAGAGCTTCTAAGATCCAATAATACTGTTTCTTAACCTGAGTGATGGGTATACTGCCATTGATTGACTTTATTCCTTTAAAAATTTTTATTTTTTGTTTACTCATCTGGCTGCACCGGGTCTTAGTTGCAGTGTGTGGGGTCTAGTTCCCCAAGCAGGGATCAAACCCAAGCCCCCTGCACTGGGATTGCAGTGGGGTCCTCACCACTGAACCACCAGGGAAGTCCCTGGTTTTATTCTTATTCTTTTAAATACACACTCTTGTATGTATACGTGTTTGTATGAATCAACCTAAAGTTCTAAAAAGTTAAAAATAGAGTAATAATTAAATACCTTTTGACACTTGCCATATTGGCAAACATTAAAAAGTCTGATCACTCACCTAGAGCCAGACATCCTGGAATGTGAAGTCAAGTGGACCTTAGGAAGCATCACTATGAACAAAGCTAGTGGAGGTGATGGAATTTCAGTTGAGCTATTTCAAATCCTGAAAGATGATGCTGTGAAAGTGCTGCATTCAATATGCCAGCAAATTTGGAAAACTTGGCAGTGGCCACAGAACTGGAAAAGGTCAGTTTTCATTCCAATCCCAAAGAAGGCAATGCCAAAGAATGCTCAAACTACCGCACAATTGCACTCATCTCACACGCTAGCAAAGTAGTGCTCAAAATTCTCCAAGTGAGGCTTCAACAGTACATGAACCGAGAATTTCCAGATGCTCAAGCTGGATTTAGAAAAGGTAGAGGAACCAGAGATCAAATTGCCAACATCTGTTGGATCATCAAAAAAGCAAGAGAGTTCCAGAAAAACATCTGCTTCTGCTTTATTGACTACGCCAAAGCCTCTGACTGTGTGGACCACAACAAACTGTGGAAAGTTCTTAAAGAGATGGGAATACCAGACCACCTTACCTGCCTTCTGAGAAATCTGCATGCAGGTCAAGAAGCAACAGTTAAAACCGGACACAGAACAACAGACTGGTTCCAAATTGGGAAAGGAGTAAGTCAAGGCTGTATATTGTCACCCTGCTTATTTAACTTATATGCAGAGTACATCATGCGAAATGCTGGCCAGATGAAGCACAAGCTGAAACTGAGGTTGCCAAGAGAAATATCAATAACCTCAGATACGCAGATGACACCACCCTAATGGCAGAAAACGAAGAGAAACTAAAGAGCCTCTTGATGAAGATGAAAGAGGAAAGTGAAAAAGCTGGCTTAAAACTCAACATTCAGAAAACTAAGATCATGGCATCCGGTCCCATCACTTCATGTGAATAGATGGGGAAACAGTGGAAAGTGACAGACTTTATTTCCTTGGGCTCGCAGATCTCGGCAGATGGTGACTGCAGACGTGAAATTAAAAGACACTTGCTCCTTGGAAGAAAGCTATGACTGGACTAGACAACATATTAAAAAGCAGAGACATTACTTTGCCGACAGCTCCATCTAGTCAAAGCTATGGTTTTTCCAGTAGTGTATGGATGTGCGAGTTGGACCACAGAGAAAGCTGAGCAGTGAAGAATTTATGCTTTTGAACTGTGGTGTTAGAGAAGACTCTTGAGAGTCCCTTGGATTTCGGGAAGATCAAACCAATCAATCCTAAAGGAAATCAGTCCTGATATTCATTGGAAGGACTGATGCTGAAGCTGAAACTCCAATACTTTGGCCACCTGATTCGAAGAACTGACTCACTGGAAAAGACCCTGATGCTGGGAAAGATTGAAGGTGGGAGAAGGGGATGACAGAGGATGAGTTGGTTGGATGGCATCACCAACTTGATGGACATGAATTTCAGTAAGCTCCCAGAGTTGGTAATGGACAGGGAAGCCTGGCGTGCTGCAGTCCTTGGGGTTGCAAAGAGTCAAACATGACTGAGCGACTGACTGAACTGAACTCAAATAGTCTGATACTATTCAGCATTGGAGTGTGTATGGCAAAACTAGCATCGTCCTAAATTTCAATAGAAAGGTAAATTGACCTAAACTTTTTTTAATATAATGTTACATAATGTATGAAAATTTTAAATATATAGAGAAAATCAACAAGAAGACAACCCAGTATTTTAAATGAGCAAAAGACTTGAACAGACACTTTACAAAAGGTAACATTCCAATGGCCAATAACCTATATGAAAAGGTGCTAAATGTCATCACTCATCAGGGAAATACAAAGTGAAGCCACAGTAATACTCTTGCACTCGCAACAGAGTGGCTAAAATTAAAAGCACTGACTGAAAAACCAAGTGTCGGGGAGGAAATGGAAGGAAATGGAACAACTGAAAGTGTGTATTGGTTACAACCACTTTGGAAGATGGTTCTGCAGTGTGTGCTAAATTGAGCACCTGAATGAGCTAAAACCCTGGAGAAGGAAATGGCAACCCACTCCAGTCTTCTTGCCTGGAAAATTCCATGGACAGAGGAAGCCCTTGGGCTACAGTCTATGGGTTGCAAAGGGTTGGACACGACTGAGTGACTAACCCACACATGAGCTGAAACACATGCCCTGTGACCTAGCAATTCCACTCCTGTATACAGACCTAATTAAGATGCATACACACGTTTTTACAGTAACTTTATTTATAATAGCCAAAACTGGAAATAACCCAACGTCTATCAGCATGAAATGGTTAAATGGGTTGTGGTATATTCATATATTCCTGTGGAATTCCACATAGCAATGAAAAATGACCAGTGCTACATACACAGCGTGGATGATTTCACAGACACAATATTGAGTGGAAGGAGCTGGCCGTAGAGTACACATTGTATAATTCCACTGCTGCTGCTGCTGCTGCTAAGTCACTTCAGTCATGTCCGACTCTGTGCGACCCCGTAGACGGCAGCCCACCAGGCTCCCCCATCCCTGGGATTCTCCAGGCAAGAACACTGGAGTGGGTTGCCATGTCCTTCTCCAATGCACGAAAGTGAAAAGTGAAAGTGAAGTTGCTCAGTCGTGTCCGACTCTTGGCGACCCCATGGACTGCAGCCCACCAGGCTCCTCCATCCATGGGATTTTCCAGGCAAGAGTACTGGAGTGGGGTGCCATTGCCTTCTCCGAATTCCATTGCTATGAAGTTCAAAAACAAATAAAACTAGTGAATGGTATCAGAATAGTGGTTATCTTGGAATGAGATAATGATTAACAGGAGATACATGGACCTTTCCAGAGTGCTGGAATTTTTTTTTTTTTTTTTAATTTTAGCTTCACTGGGTCTTGGTTGCAGCATCCAGGCTTCCTCTAGTTGTGGTAGGCAGGGGGCTTCTCTAGTTGTGGTACTCCGGGGCAGGGGGAGGCAGGGCTTCTCTACTTACCCCCAGGCATGTGAGATCTTAGTTCCCTGACCAGGGATTGAGCTCTCTTCCCCTGCATTGGAAGGTGGAATCTTAACCCTTGGGCCACCAGGGAAGTGCCATGGAAATTCCGTGTTTTGATCTGGATCTGTACATTTGTAAAACTTTATCAAGCTCTATGCTTAGGATCTGAACACTGTACGTTTACTTTAATAAAAAAGTTTAAAAAAAATCCAATGGTCTAATTAAAATAAAATATAACGTCCATAACCTTACTAAAGTCAGGACAAGAAAGGATGGGGACTCCCCTGGTGGTACAGTGGATAAGAATTTGCCAGTGCAGGGGACGTGGGTTCAAACTCTGACCCGGAAAGACTCCACAGCCACAAGCGTGGAGGCCCGCGCACCTCAAGCCCATGGTCCGCGAGAGAAGCCAGCACAGCGAGAAGCCTGCACACCCCACGAGGCGGAGCCACTGGTCGCCCCGAAGCTAGAGAAACCTGCACACAGCAACAAAGCCTCAGCAAAACCCAAACTTAATCAACTAGTTAATTGTTTAAAATAAGACAGGAATGGCCATCGACTGTACTACCATTTACCATGGTGCCGAAAGTATTGACCAGAGCAATCAGAAAAGAGGAAGAAATTAGATGTATAGAGATTAGAAAAGAGGAGGTAACACTTTTACTATTTGTTGATAATATAATCAGATACTTAGAAAACCCAAGAGAAGCAGCTAAAAAGCTGCTGTTCGGTGAAGTGATAGGGTATAAATTATCTACAGAAGTCAGAAAACTTCCTGCACACAAATACACCAGGGCTTCACCGTGAACATCTCTTGTGTGTATCCTCTTAGGGGCCCACATGACCATTCCCCTGGGTGAGTGCCCGGGAGCAGGATCCCTGGGTCAGAGGCTTCATGTGTTCTTCATTTGACTGACACAGCCAGATGGCCATCTGGGACAGCTGCACCCGCTGACACACCCACCAGCATCCTCGTGAGTGTGTGCCACGTCCCTAGAGAACGTGCTTCTGCAACGTGGGGGCTGAACCAAGAGAAGGATGACACGGGACCTAGGGAGCAAGGACTCTAACCCAGGAACGTGGGGAAAGGAATTCCCAGGATATGTGGCAGGTTGGAGCAAGACGATGTGAGGCTGTGGGAAGGAGGCTTCCAGGAAATTAATAGTTGAGCCACTGCATTTAAATGGTTTGAAAATATTATATTGATAGTTATTTGAATAACCTGTTGGAGACTTCAGGAAAAAAATTGGGGGAATAAAAAAGGCAGTGCAAATGTAAATACAAGGCAGTCATTAGTGGAATAACTCGAAGTTATCAACGACGGGAAGGACGCAGGAACTGCCCTGGTGGCCCAGCAGTGAAGACTCCGTGCTTCCACTGCAGCGGGTGCTGGTTCAATCCCTGGCCAGGAACTAAGATCCCACATACCTAGTTGCTTCAACCAAAGGGAAAAAAAGAACACTGTTGCTGAACGTGAAAGTGTTAGTCACTCAGTCATGTCAGACTCTGCGACCCTATGGACTGTAGCCCACCAGGCTCTCTGTCCATGGGATTCTCCAAGCAAAATACTGGAGTGGGTTGCATTTCCTCCTCGAGGGGGTCTTCCCGACCTTGGGGCTTCCAAGGTGGCGCTAGTGGAAAAGAACCCGCCGGCCCACGCAGGAGACGCAAGAGACATGGTTCAATCCTTGGATTGGGAAGATCCCCAAGAGGAGGGCATGGCATCCCACTCCAGTACTCTTGCCTGGAAAATCCCATGGACAGAGGAGCCTGGTGGGTTACAGTCCATGGGGTCACGAAGATGGACACGACTGAAGCACTTAGCACGCAGGGATAGAACCCGGGTCTCCTGCATTGCGGGCAGGTTGTTTACCTTCAGAGCCACCAGGGAAGGCCTGTTGCTGACCTCTCCTCAGATGTTTTCTTTATTATCTTCTTTCTGCTTTTTTTGTTTTCTGTCTGGGAATGTCCTGATTCTCATAATCTTCCTTGTGTCTACTGCCTTAAGGTTCAGTACCTGTTTTTCTTGGCTGTTGTGATTCTTCTCTTTATCCTCATGACTTTGACCATAAGAGTGTTTAGTGTTGTGGTAAAATGGTACCTTTTAATGTTCCAAACTTTCTGTACCTAAAGAAAGGTATTTCACTTTCTTTCATTTTAGGTATTTCGCGTCCACTAGGTTATCTCCTTACCATATCTGAATTTTGATGTGATGAACAATTCAGAAAGAATCTATAAAATTAACCTGAAATGAAGACATACAAATGACAACTCAAATGTGTTTCAGCTGCTGTGATGCATTGCATCTCATTATTGTAATCAAGTTGTTTGTGCACTTCATACATCGGTGTATACGTCTGTGCTCATCGATGGAAATGTGCGGGAGCCTTAACTCAGGAACACTTTTTTCTGTGGCTGTTCTGCTGCCTCGGGGACAGTTTTGCCAACCGGACTTCATCAGGATAAGGTGCATCAGATATGCAAATTTGCACTCCAACAGACTGGGGTGAGGGCTTCCCAGGTGGCCCTAGTGGTAAAGAATCCACCCGCCAATGCAGGAGACATGAGATGCAGGTTCGATCCCCGGTTTGGGAAGATCCCCTGGAGAAGGAAATGGCAACCCACTCCAGTATTCTTACCTGGAGAATCCCATGGACAGAGGAGCTTGGTTAGCTACAGTCCATGGGGTCGAAAAGAGTCAGACAGGACTGGAGCAACTTAGCAGGGCAGAGCACACTGGGATGTAGAAAACACACGTTACCAGTCCACATGGGTGGACTTGGCTATTTGTCATATTGCTGCCGGTACTTGGCGAGGACACAGGAATTCTGATCAAGTTTATTTCATGTATTTCTTATCAAAATGGAAAAAAAAATGTGTGATGTGTTTGTAATTGTTTTCACTGCTTGCCAGAGTATATCCGTACCAGAGGAGACTTCTGTTCTGACAAAGTATTGATGAGAACTGAATCCTCCTTTGACATCTGGTAACTGGAAGAATTTTCACCAGCAAACTCCTGGTTTCGTGTATTTCTGACACGTCGTGTTTCTCCCCATGTCACACGTGCTTCCGTTGCCAGGCACAGTAGGACCCATGGGAACTGCTGGTCCTAAACCCTTGACTCACGGGGTCTGAACCCCAGACTGCACAGAGAAGTGACCCAACCGCATCCACACCACCCAGGAACCCAAACCAAGGGGACGCTCAGACGCGGGGCAGAGGGCAACAGCGGAAACAGAGCAGAAAGGGGTCGGGACCATTCGTGTTGATGTGGTTTGAATGTTCAAAACCTACCAAAATGTGAGCACATCACTAGGCCCATCCAAGGGAGCCCTTGCAAGCGAGGGACCTCTGTGGTGGGCCCACCTCTGCTTTAACTTCTGCCCCGTGAATGGCAGCTGTTCTTGAAAATGCACCAGACCCCACTGACTCCCAATCAGGAACCCACTCCCACATCTAGACCAGGAGACTCCTCTTCCTACCGCCTCCCTTCTCTCCGCTCTGCTCCGCCTCCTTTCCCACAGGCGCCACCAGCTCCTTCCGCAAGCACCCCTGCTTCCCCAGGATAGAGCCTCTGCGTTGCCCTGATTGGGCCTCCCGGATCCGAACCGGCCATGCAGCAGCAGCAAAGGCTCTGAACATTTTGCCTTAATAATTCCATTGTTTTGAGTCAAATGTTGCTTCTCTGTAACTTCGACTCATTGTCCTGTCTTCCTGGCTCAGATGAGAGCCCTCCAAATAGTTCCCACCTGTCTCATCCGTCAGTCTGGGTTCGTCAGCCGGTGGTTACATCGGTGCTGGTCAAGGTGCCGGTCTATGAGAAGAGCTTGCAAACCATCTTCACTCCTGCACACTCGGTTGAGTTTAGCTGACTTCCTTTTGTAGCAAGCTCTATCAAGGGGCTTCCCTGGTGGTTCAGACAGTAAAGAATCTGCCTGCAGTGCAGGAGACCTGGGTTTGATCCCTGGGTCAGGAAGATCCCCTGGAGAAGACACAGTTACCCACTCCAGTATTCTTGCCTGGAGAATCCCATGGATAGAGGAGCCTGATGGGCTACGGTCCATGGTGTCGAAAAGAGTTGGACACGACTGAGTGACTAGCGTTTATCAAGGAAGCAGGGCATTGAGTCTGTCCTGTGGCAAGCAGTCAGGTAAGAGTGTGTGAACGGGCAGCCGGTCCACAGGTCATACTTTGAGCAGCACCATCTTTGAGGAGAGGATTTACAGTCTCAGGAGGTTTGTAAATAACCTCTCGCTTCCCTGCCTGAGTTCAGAATTACTTGAGAGACACAGGACTTCTTGGATGGGTGGAGATTAAGCTATTAGCTTTATTACTGAAAAGCTGATTAGAAAGATGGGTTATACATCTGTGGCCCAAGGCACTTCGCTGTGAGTTCAAATTCCCTTTGAATTCATTTCACCCACCATGTCCCAGTCTGGTGGGACCATAACTGACCTCTCTCCAGGGCAGAGAGCCAACCAGGAGGCGTGCAGCGTGCAGGTAGGTGATCACAACAGAACTGCTTTGAAGGCGTTCAGTTCTCCTCCCAAACATCACCCATCATTTATTTCCTCTGAGAGCGGAGAAAAAGGTACAAGGTGGGATGAGAGGGCCTAAACCTGCATCCATGACTTCTGAGTATTTGTGAAGTCCCTGAAATGGAGCTGTGTGTGTGATATCTTTCCAGATAGCCTATAGTAGGTATTGTGGGCACCTTGACCAGATCCCTTTAGCCCCAGGGCTGCGATGAGTGTCGTCTGTTAATCACAGCTTCCCCCTTCTCTATGATAACAGCCAACACACACTGCAGCCCTGGGGTAAAGGGATCACAGGTGCCCCACTTCTCTGGGCTTCCCAGGTGGCACTAGTGGTAAAGAACCCGCCTGCCAATGCAGATAGATGTAAGTAGACACAGGTTCAATCCCTGGGTCAGGAAGATCCCCTGGAGGAGGAAATGGCACCCACTCCAGTATTCTTGCCTGGAGAATCCCATGGACAGAGGAGCCTGGTGGGCTACAGTCCATAGGGTTGCAAAGAGTCAGACCTGGCTGAAGTGACTTAGCAGGCATGCCGGCCCCATTCTCTGATGAATTTCTTTGGCCATAAGGGAGCCCCGAGCCACAGAGGCTATACCTGCCCCCAGGAGGGGAAACTGACTGCATCAAAGGCTGCCCCCTGGCCTCAAGGTGGGAACAACCGTGTAGCGCGGCTCATGTTCCAGGGCCTCTCCCGAGGTCAGGCTGAGCTTACCTGCCGCTGAGACCACCGTCCAGCTTAGTTCTCCCCTGCCTGAGCCTGCTTCTCCTTGGAGCCCTCCCTCCAAAAATCACTCATACAACAACCCCTGTCTCAGGCTCTGCTTCCAAGTGAAAGTGAAGTCGTTCAGTCGTGTCCAGCTCTTTGCGACCCCATGGACTGTAGCCCACCAGGCTCCTCCGTCCATGGGATTCTTCAGGCAAGAATACTGGAGTGGGTTGCCATTTACTTCTCCAGGGGATCTTCCAAACCCCTGGGATTGAACCCAGGTCTCCCGGATTGCTTTAACCTCTGAGCCACCATCAGTCCTTCCAAGAGCTTGACCCAATTCAAGGCTCATTAGCTCTCATCAGATTCTGAAAGTGGTTTAAGATCCTGTAGCGTGTTGTATGCGTACGTGCATGCATGGTAAGTCACTTCAGCCGTGTCCAGCTCTTTGCGACTCCATGGACTGTAGCTCTGCTGGCTCCTCTGTCCACGGGATTGTCCAGGCAAGAACACTGGAGTGGGTTGCCATTTCCTCCTCCAGGGGATCTTCCCAACCCAGGGATGGAACACAAATCTCTTATATCTCCTGCATTGGCAGGCGAGTTTTTTACCACTAGTGCCACCTGGGAAGCCCAGTGGGTTGTATAGTGACCCCCAAAAATATATATATCCATGTCCTGAACCCTGAAACCTGTGAATGTCACCTCCTTTGGAAAAAAAGGTCTCTGGAGACTAATTAAGTTAAGGATTTTAAGATGAGATCATCCTGGATTATCCTAAATCCAATGACGAGTATCCTTAAAGAGACACACAGAGAAGAAGCCAGGTGAAGATGGAGTCAGAGACTGGAGCAACGTGGCCACAAGTCAAGAGCACCCGGAGCATCAGAGGCAGGGTGGGGCAGGGGCAGGGAGTGAGGTCCTGCCCAACCTCGATGTCAGGCTCCTGGCCTCCGGAAGCTTCTGATTTATGCCCCCTAGTCGCGATACTTTGTTATAGCAGCCACACATACCCCGCAAAGGTTAAGAACTCTGTATAGTTATTGAAGCTGAAGTCCTTCCCCATGAAACTATGAGAGTGCTGTGACCGACCGTTCCCCACCAGCAGCGTTGGAGTTTCCAGAGTCCTCATTCCCAGGCTTGTCAAAGTGTTCTTTGTTCATTTTGTCTTTAGACTGCGGTACAGCATGCAGGATCTTAGTTCCCCAACCAGGGATTGAACCCATGCCCCCTGCGTGGGGCGCATGGAGTCTCAGCCGCTGGACGGCCAGCCGATTTCATCAGGGGAAATGGCCTATACTTTGCCGAAATTACTGCGTAAGACAGCAGCTTTTCTGTCCCTGGAGGTCAGCATCTCTGCCTTCTCTCAGCATCACTCCACTTGGAACTGTCCCCCTCATCATCCCTTCTTTGTTCTTCTTGCTCTAAGAATAACTTTGACGACCTTTTCATCTTCCTCAGGGTTTCTGGCAAGCCACAGCACTTCCCGACAGTGTTTTTCAGGCATGGTGTCATTTCCCAGGCCCCGTCTGTGTATTTCATTCATCTGTATTTTGTCCATCTTCTTGTATCAGGCAGCTCGGGCTGGCAGGCTGATCTCTACTACAGCGTCCCTCTTCTCATCTTCATCGTTATTGTTATTCATATGACCATCATATGATTATTCATGACTGTATAATCAGGATGGCTTTTTAAAGAAGCTCCCTACTTGCTATTAGCTGACAGAAGGAAAGGTTCTCCATTAAAGGGTGGCTCCTTTCTGCTCCCTGAAAGGCAAAAGCTGATGAAATACTTTGACCAAAATGAAAACAGCAGAAAACTTCAGGAGCAGTTGAGCAGTTGTTTGGGTGGATGCTCTCAGAGGTCAGGAATAATTGATCCGAGGGCTGTAATTGAGCAAGTAAGGGAGAAAGCAGACTCGGCTTACACCCGGGCACGGATGTGATGTGAACGCCTGGCCTGCCAGGCGCCGAGTTCACAGGACTCTCGCTTCTCTGCCTGGTCCCTGGGAAGAGCTTCCTGATTGTCTCTGTGCGTCTAACCAGTGCAGGAATTATGCCCGCCCTTGTGTCTGTACAGCTGGTCACCAACACCTGTACCCTCACCTGATTCCAATGAGTGAAGTGCCTTGTTTTCCATACAACTTGGCCCCTAAGTCACATTAACCACCCCATCCAGTGCTTAGAGAAGAACCAGCACCAGTTCCAGGCTGGAGCAAAACCCATAGCACACATCTACGAACAGATACCCTCCTGGGGGGCGTTTCAAGAGAGATTGCCCCAGCTCACCAACCGTGCGGCCCAACCAACCTTCAGACACTCCAGTTCAGCTCACCTGCACCGTCCACACAGTGCTGCTCAGAGCCTGGGGAAAAGAAGCCCCAGGTTCCAGTTTTCCCCCGGGCCCTCTAGCCCAGTCCACAACCACCAGTCGACATGCCGCCTTCCTGGGAAATGGGAGTTGGGGATGAGCTGACAACCTTTGAGGTCACCCAGCTCCCTGTCCTCTGACTCTGTCTGCCTTTCGGATCCCCACGGTGGCTTTCCAAGCAGGAAGAGAACATGCCACGTATTTCAATCCCTTAGACAGTGGCAGGGCTTCTAAGGAAGCCCAGCGTGTCCTACCTGGCAGGTCCAAGTTCATCCTGTGCCCGCCACAGGTCCTGGCAGGAAGCAGGTGCTTGGCACGTGTGTGTTCGATGTGTTTCTACCTCGTTCAGGGGGTCCCCTCCCACGGAGCCTCCCTCGCCTGCTGCTTTCTCCCCCCAGCCTGTGTCTGGGTGACTTGCTGGCTGATCCCTGGGTCAGCTTCCAGGTGTTCATGTTGCTCCCGCCGCTGTTGTGTTGGCTCAGACAGCTTCCCTCCTGACACCTGGAGAAACCCTGGCTCGGATCGCCCGTGGGCTCTGCCTTTACCGAGAGCTGACTATGCAGGTTTGGCCCGGAAGTCGGGAAGATGGTGTTTGTGTTGTCAGCGGGGTGCTCGGTCACTCGAACCCAGCAAAGTTCCAGGGACTTGCCTGGTGGTCCAGTGGCTAAGACTCCACACCCCCAATGTCAACCCCTGGTCAGGAAACTAGATCACACATGCCGCAACTGAGATAGATATAACCAAATAAATATTAAGAAAAAAAAAAAAGGCCCGAGTGTCCCCAGGTGTGAGGCATGTACGTCTGGATCCATCACTCAGTCTGTCTCTGAGAATAGCCCTCCTCCCCAGTTCTCTGGGCTCCCTCGGGAGAGACCCCCTCGCAATGAGGTGGCCACTACATGTACAGTTATATGGTTAGGGGTGAGGGGACTAAGGTTTACAATTCCTATCCCAAGCATTTCTAGTTAGCTCCCCAGCCCTCCACACCACCCTCGGTGAGGGGCGAGGATCCCAGAATGCAAAGCTGTTTTCCCTTGTCTGCCCATTCTTCCTTCACTGCACCAGCATCTCCTTGGGGGCCACTAGGGCCCAAGCGGTGCCCAAGAGGTGCCAGGTCCCTGCCTGAGTGCAACTGGCAGTCAGCCACAACACAGGGCTAGAGAAGAGTGCTGGGGCAAAGGGGAAAGGCACGCGACCCCCTGGGCTCCCAGAAGAGACAGCTCTGGGCAGCCCCTTGAGGCCCTGCTCACTAGCGAAAGCGCAGGGGTGGCCGGCGGGGCGGGGTGCTGCAGGGGAGAGGTTGGAGTGACAGGATCTTGGGAGGAGAGTGGTGCTGGCAGGAGGTAAGTGGGGGCCGGGGCAGGGAGGCAGGGCCTGGTAGATGTGCTGAGGAGTTTGGACTTGATCCCAAGGTCAACATGAGCCCTGGAGCAGGGATTCAAATCCATGACCAAGAAAAGACATGAAAAGACTGGACTACTGGGTCTTCCCTGGTGGTCCAGTGGTTAAGACTCCAAGCTTCCAATGCAGGGGGCACAGGTTCAATCCCTGGTTGGGGAACTGCAATGCCATGCGGTGTGGCCAAAAAATTAAAAGGATATAATTACTAAACTAGGAGATGCAAATTAAGATCACAATGAGAAACCACCACACACCCACTAGACTGGAAAAATTTGTTACTGTGTCACAGCAAGAGTTACTGATAATGCAGAGCAACAGGGACTCTGCTGGGAGTATCGACTGATATAAATCACTGTGAAAACAATTTGGCTGTGTCAGCTAAAACTAAGGCGTTCAGTACCCTGTGAAACATGGAAACATGATTGGAATATCCACAGCAGCACTGTGGTAGAATATTACACAACTGGAAAAAGGGATAAACTGGTTATTCAAGTCAATGTGAATGAATTTCACCATGCTGAGCAAAAAAAAAAAAAAAAGTCACAGACTACATATGATAACCCTTTATTTACATTCAAACACATCCATCATTTAAGGACACACATACATATATGGTAAAAGAGAACACTTCAGCACGATTGGTGGGGAATTCCCTGGTGGTTCAGTGGTTAGGACTCAGCCAAGGGCGCAGGTTCAATCCCTGGTCAGGGAACTAAGATCCCACAAGCGGCGTGGCTCAGCCTAAGTAAATAAATTTATTAATAAAAATAATTTTATTATAACATTAATTTATTGATAAGCTAATGGATTTGTTATGAAATTTATTTAATAATAAATTTGTCATTAACAAATTAACAATAAATGCTTTTATTAATAGTAAATGTATTTATTGACAATAAATAATTAAAGCTTCTTTTTTAAAAGACCATAAATTGATGATGTTGAATGACCTTCAGCAGGGTGGCCCTGCATGATTCTATTTCTTTGTTGAGAGTCTTCCCATCACTCTCCAGCTGGTGTATATACATGATAGCTCAGCACACTCAAAGGATTCACTGGGTCCAGAGCCGCCACTGCTGCCGTCCTCCCTATAAAAGGAAATATGCTCGGAGGCTTGTCCACCTTTCTGTTTAAAAGGGGGGGCGGGTTTAATAATGACTTCATTTATAGATTTTTTTTAAAAAGAGATGCAAAGAGATAGCGTTAATGACAGGAACACCTAGGCCTCTGAGAACAGGGGGGCAGGTGCTAACCCGTGGCAGGGTGGTGGGCGCAGTGGTGACTGTGACCGCCTGGCCTCCCGCCCCTGTGAACAGCCCGGGGTTTCTAGGACAGGTCATTCTTCACCAGACCCTTCGTACACTTGTCAGGTTTAATTCCCTAGTTGTTTTATTTTGGATAATGAGACAATGCTGATTGAAATGTCGTGTTGGGTGGATTTACTTATCCAGTAGTTTTAAATGAAATGCCAAGTTGTTGAAAGGGCTTCGAATTTACAGGGCAGCATGCTGTTGGTGTGCTGCTCAGAACACTGCATTGGGAAACAGCTTAGAAATTAGAAGCTTCTGGGGCTTCCCTGGCGGTCCAGTGTTAGGATGCCTCGTTCCCACTGCAGGGACCACGGTTCAATCCCTGGTGAGGGAAATAAGATCCTACATGCTATGTGGCTCGGCCAAAAAAAAAAAGGAAAAAGAAAAGAATCTTATTATACATCCCTTTGAGGCTTTCCTGGTGGCCCAGATGGTAAGAATTCGTTTGCAATGCAGGAGACCTGGGTTCGATCCCTGAGTTGGGAAGATCCCGTGGAGAAGGGAATGGCTACCCACTCCAGTATTCTTGCCTGGAGAATTCCATGGACGGGGAGCCTGGTAGGCTTCGGTCCATGGGGTTGCACAGAGTCGGACACAACTGAGCAACTAATGCACTTTCATATATCCATTAGCAACTTGAACTGCAGACTCAGCTTTATCTGTCACAACACATTCATTGGGACACGGCTGTTAATTAACACACTTACACACGCTTGTCTACCATAACTTCAGATAAAGTAGAGGGTGTTTGCAAAGTGCGGAAGTTTCCATTAGCTCATTCACTGCTTGATTCTGGGTAATAACACATATGTGCCACAGTTGATTTGTCCTTGAGTGAAAGAATTTAGCACCATATGAAGACAGATTGTTGCAGGGGGAGGCAGGCTTCCCAAGTTGTGCTAGTGGTAAAGATCCTGCCTGCCAATGCAGGAAATGTAAGAGACTCAGGTTTGATCCCCGGGTCAGGAAGATCCCCTGGAGGAAGACATGGCAACCCACTCCAGTATTCTTGTCTGGAGAATCCCATGGACAGAGGAGCCTGGTGCACAGTTCATAGGGTCGAAAAGAGTTGGACAAGACTGAAGTGACTTAGCACACACGCACCCACGCAGGAAGACAGAAGGAACCTGTTCCGATTGTCCTGTCCCTGCCCCCGTTTTCCAGGTAAGGAAACTGAAGCTTCAAGAGACTTGGCCCCAAAGTCAGCAGAGGAGGCACACAAGAGGGACAAAGAAGCAGACAGCACCTCACTGGGCAGGGAAGGGGTTGATCTGGCTCTTGAAGGAGTGGGTGTTTTCCAGGCTGGACAGGAAGAGAAGGCAGGAGCAGAGGTGTGAACAGGCGGGAGGCCGGGGCAGGCAGGCAGAGGCCCTTATTGCAGGGTGTTGAGGTGGGGAGCAGGAGGAGAAGCCTCCTGGCCCTCCAGAGGGCCTTCCGGAGGGCCTGGTCGGGTCCCCTTTATGGGTAGTCAGTGCCCAAAATGATGACCCTATTCGTGGCAAGCTGGCCAGACCTAGGTGTCCTCCCCCTGGGCCACCTGGGCAGAGTCTTGACAGCCTGGTGACCCCTGGCTCAGTGCAGATGGAAAGGAACTGTCACCTCCCAGGCCCAGGAACGTCACACCCGCTTGTCCCCCTCCCGTTTCAGCTTCTGACCCACCTCACCTCACCTTGGGGCGTCCGAAGATCAGCAGCAGCTGGCCTATTCCTCCACTGGCTGAACACAAGGCTGCCCTTGGGGAAGTCTCAGCCTAAAGGCCCCTGCCCTCATGTTGGCCAAGACAAAGAAGCGAGCAGGAAGGGCAGAGCTGCCCCCAACCCACCTGCGACCCCCCAGCTTTAGGGCCATGACCCTGGGATGCCAGGGAGGCGGAGTGGCCTGGGGAGGGCTGGACTCACACCTGACTCCATCTTAAGACTCAGATGATTTGAGGTTGGCATCTTTTAACCCTCCAGTCTGTCTTTATGTATATGGGGTTTTAGTGGTGAAATACACACACACACGTTGCTATTGTTCAGTCTCCAAGTCGTGTCCTACTCTTTGCGAACCCATGGACTGCAACACACCAGGCCTCCCTGTCCCTCACCATCTCCTGGAGTTTGCCCAAGTTCATGGCCATTGAATCAGTGATGCCATCCAACACACATATATACAAATTATATATAACTTAACACATGTACATATATATATTTTTAATTTAAAAAAGTTGCCTCCAGTTCTCTCAGTTTCATTCCAACTCAGTGACAGGCTGACAGCTTTGTCACGAACTCTCAAGCGTGAGACATTAATGATAGTGACCTAGGGAATTCTCTGGTGGTCCAGTGGTTAGGACTCAGCTTTCACTGCCTAGGGCCCAGGTTCAATCCCTAGTCCGGGAAGAATCTGCAATCCGAGTGGCACAGCCAAAAAAAAATGATGGTGATTTAAACTGCATCTCACATAATTCTCTCCTCTCTTTCCTAACTCTCCAGCTGGTGAGAATAAAGAAAAATGAAATTCCTAAACTTCAATGCCACTTCCAGTTGGAGGCCCCAAACACAACCAATCACCTACCTGGCCCTTAGATGGCGCCAAAGGTTAATCTGCCTTCGAAGGGGAGGAGTCCCACCTGGTCTCTTCCAACACCTTTGTGCGTGGAGATGGTAGACAGCCACCTGCCCAGGCCTGCTCTGAGCTGGGTTTGGGGGATCAAGAGACAAGACAAAACCTAGTTTCAGCTCCTCCCTGTGGATTAGAGCGTGGAGGAGGCACCCAGAGGAAACCGGGCAGGCGATCTCTGGGCTGAGCTGAGCTCCATGCAAGTGTCACCTGGAGGAGGAGAGGGTGTCTAGGGGGATCCCCTGCCCTGGAGTCCCTCCTTCTGTGCCTTCCCCGGATCCCTGGGGGTGGCTCTGGGAGGGGCTGGGCAATGGAGGTGGGAGGCTGGAACAACATCAGAGGCCACCACCACACTTTCAGTCTGTCCTTCCTCTCTTTGGACCTGTTTCTCTGCCATATTCTTCTTACTGGTCACCTGGGCAGGGTTGCTGATGGTGGCGCCCCAGCCTCGGACAATCAGTGGGGCTGGGGGCTGGGCCGGGGGTGGGGTGCAGGGGTCTGCAGCCAGCCTTCTGGGTCTGAGAGCACCTAAGTCAGGGTTGGGGACAGGGGAGTGGTCAGGCTGAGGTCAGAGCCAGTGGTCGGAGGAGTGAAGGGCCAGCGGCATGATCGGGGCCTGGGGTGTGAACACCCAGACAGGGCTGCTGGCTGGGGGTCCCGCGAGTCCCGGGCATTTCTGCCAAAGGAAGTAGGCAGGTGAAGACAGGAATGCAGAGCAGGTGAATCCAGGGAGAGCCAGGTGACCATGGCATAGAGTCTGGATCCAAGTGGGACCCTGAGCTTGGAGAAAGAGGACGTCTTAGACGCTCCCGCGGACTTGGCAGCTTCAGAACGTGGGGGCTGAAGGGTGAGTCAAAGAGGACTCGGAAGGCCTGAAGGTGAGTTCAAGGGAAGATGGCAGAGCTTCCAAAAGTCGTCTGCGTTCCTGTCCAGGACCGCCGTTTCCTGTAGGAGCCAGGGATGGGCCTGAACTCTGTCCGTCCCTCCCCCACGAAAGTTCTGAAGGTTAGGTCTGGGAGTCTCCAGCTGAGCCTTGGCCCCGGGCACCGCGCACAGCTGCTTACCCATCCTCTGCCTGACTTGGGCGCAGCACAGAGACCAGGGAGGGCTGGGTGGGGGACGAGGAACCTTCCAGGAGGGTGTGCCCCCCGGCCACAGCCCGCACCGGGCCCTGCCTCCCCCAGAAGGCGTCGCCCCAAGCCCAGGCCCTCTGCCTCCCGGCCCCAAGGCCGCACCAAGGATGCGGTTCTCAGGAAGTCCTGCTTCTGCCCTCACTGTCCAGCTCCCTTCCTGCCTGACCAGCCCTTCCCTGCCTTCTTGCCCACGTCTCAGCAGCCCCTCTACTGGACGCCTGTCCTCCTGAATGCCTCAAAGACGTTTGTGCCCAACACGGGTCACACTGAACCAGTCACCTGCTGCCCCGGGGTGACCACAGCCCCCCCCCCCCCCACACACACACAGGACCCTTTGCATCACCCAGGCTGTCCCTCATTCTCCAGGTCTTGCCCATGCCTGCCCTTTCTCCACCCACTGGCTCTGCAGGTGCAGCCCTCCCTGGATCTCACTGGTCCCCACCTTGGCCAGAGTGGACATGGGCCCCCGGGATGGCCTCCGATACCTCCCATGGTCCTCGGGCCACATTTCGGGTCCCCTGGTGCAGCGCACTCACCCCCTGCCTCACACTGCTGTGTCCCCCAAACCCCATGACTCGGAAGGGCTCTTCCCGCCTCCACTTCCTTTGCCGCCTTGCCCTCTCCTTCTTCCCCACTGACTCCTTTTAGATTTTGCTTTCGCTAACTCTATTTCTTTGCCTCCTCCTGGGTGCCTCTCCTCTCAGCTCTCAGAGGAGGCTCTGGTGTGCCCACACCCTGCCATCTTATGAATCCATGGGTCGGCCTGGCGCTGGCTCCACACCTGCCCCCACCATGAGGGCAGCGACCCAATTTGCCGCCCAGTGCGTCCTAGGCCTGCACACCAGCTCAGTAAACAGGCATTAAATGTGCCCATTACACAAGACACTGTTTCCTCTAGCAGGAAAGGCCGGCCGCACTCAGCGCTCACAGCAGTAACACAGCAGGGGGAGAGAGTGCATCTCTGAGATGAACTGATGAGGAAGTGGCCAACCCCTCCCAGACCTCCAGGGATCTCCCAGAAGATCTGCCAGAAGAAGAACAAATTTGGCACCAAAGTATCCCCAGTCTTGCAGTCAAATGGAAAACTGGTTTGCTCTGTGGAAACGTACCATAGAGTGGACTCACACACACACATGGCCAGAAACAGAGGGCTGGCCCCCTTCCCGCTCGCAGCGTTCATCCCCACCTTTGGGGCTCTACTGCCAGCCCTCCCGCCCCTCTCGAGTTAGAGCTCAAACCGTGCAGGATAGATTCCTGGTGTTCCATGGCTGCCAGCGAGGTCACCCTATCTCCCTGCTCTCCATCACGGGAACAACAGGGTGCCCATCCATGGCGCACCCACTGCACCCCAGGGGCCAAGGCTTCCGGGGATTAGCTCAGGGCATCCTTCCGTTTCCTTGTTGTAGAAGAGACAATAACGAAGCACAGAGAGGCTGCGTAGTCTGCTCAGAGTCACACAGCCAGCAGCTGACTGTGGCACAACAGACAACCTGCTCCACGTCAACTATACCCATTTCCAAAGCGGGCATTTTCCAACATAGTTATAACTTGATTGTGAACGTTTCTCCAAGGTCATCCGTACCCGTCAGTTTTTTAAAAACAGCTTTATGAGACATACCTGATATGGAATAAAATGAATGTGTAAAGTACAATTGATACCTTCTGACATCGGCATGCACCTGTGAAATCACTCTTACCACGGAGATGAGATAGTGAGCAGACTCATCACCTGAAGTTTCCTCCTTCCTACTCCTGTCAGCCCCACCCCCAGGCAACCACAGATCCTGAGGGGTTTCAGCTCGCACTTCCTAAAATGTTATATAAATGACTTGGCATAATTTCCCTTGACATAATTATTTTATGTATAAAACATTCACCAAGATAGGCCACAACCTGGGCCATAAAACAACAAATCTGAAAAAGAATTCAAATCACGCCACGTACTTCCTGTGACCATCGTGGAATTAAATGTTAGAAATCAATAATAAATATCTGGAAAACCTCCAAGTACTTAGAAAGTAACACATTTATAAATTACCCATGGGTCAAAGAAGAAATCAAAAGGGGAATTAGAAAGCTACTGATTTACGGTAATAAACACGTGTACAGCAGTTACTGCCTGCCAGGTGCTGTCTTGGGCCGGTTCCCAAAACAGAATGAGCCCACATTAGGCCTTACAACAGCTCTGTGAGGAAGACACATACCCATTCTGCGGACACTGAACCCTGAGGCCCAGAGAGAGTAACGAGTTGCCCCAGTGAACAGAGAGGCAGTGGCAGAGCTGGGATTTGAATCCAGGACACCTGCCCCCAGGGTCCGGCCCTGGTGTCCGAGCTTACCAATGGAGGGACACGGAAAGGTTTCAAATGGAGAAAGATGGTCAGATTGCCCTGACAGCATCACTTTGGGATGAGTTCAACAAATACTCAGCAGCTAAGTCTGCAGGACTTGAAGATATATTTATTAGACATAGCATGGTGGAGGAAGCAGGAGAAGGCTGGGAGTTAAAGAAGTGAGTGGAGACCACCGGGGTAGGGCTCCGTGGGGCTCAGGCCAGGAGGGAAGGTGTCCACACGCTGAGAACCCATCTCTATCAGGGGACAGGCTGGGCCTGGCAGGAAAGCACAGGCAGGAAGGGGCGCCTAAGGAAATGCCTGTGCTGAAGCTCCCCTAGAACACTGATGAGCAAAGACACCAGTGTTTCAGGTCGAGGGGAGACCATGTCCCAGCCTGCGTGGGCAGGCCGCTGGCGGAGTAGAGGGTTAGAGAAGAGCGTGGCAGGGTGTGCAGTGGGAACGGAGGACCAGTGGGTCGTGGGGGCGCCCTGCAGGCCTGGTCTGTCTCCCAGGAAGGATGGGGTGTCCCACAGGGTCTGGGGCGTGTGTGTGGGAGCGGGAGACACGGCCAGATCTGGTTCTCACAGCTCGCCCCAGCTACGGGGTGGGGGACACACGCTGGACACGCCAGGGCAGAAAGACGCGCAAGGCAGCCACGCGGCTCTGGAGGTCTCGCAGGTGAACAGCGGCGTGAGGGGGTTGGGGCGGGCTGGGGACAGACTCCAGGTGCCCGGGGCGGGGGAGGGGGCGGGGGGGGGGTGATGCAGGCGGGGGCTGTGAGCGCGGCACCCAGGCCTGGAGGCTGGAAGCGCCCTGGCGCCCAAGAGGGGACGGGGCGGGAGCGGCAGGGGAGAGGGGACCACGGCCGGCCCGGGCCCTTGGTTTGGAGCCGGCGCCGGGAGGAACGGGGCCCGAACCGTCCTGTCCTCGGCGACCGCGGCCAGTAGGCGGGCGGGCGGCAGGAGTTTGGAAGAAGGGGGTTAAGGCTTGGGGCTTGCGGGGAACGCCGGGTCCACAAGCGGCCGCTGGAGGAGAGGAGACGAGGGCACAGACACCGGGGATCTCATCGCCGGGGCTCTGAACGGCTCGTCTACGCCAACTCTTAAACTTCCCCGGTCACGGCAGCGGGGTGGAAAGAAGGAAGCGGGCCGGGCCGCCGGAGGGGTGCCCGCCGACGGTGGCGACCGAGAAAGTTCGGCGCCATCGCGCCGGCCGCTCCCCTTGACCTCCCCCGCCCCGCCCCGCCCCCAGCCCAGGCCGCAGGGAAAACCCGGGCCGCCTGCCGGGAGCTGCCACCCCATCTGAGGTCAGAAACACGTTTTACTCCTTCCCTCGGACGCTAACCACCCCCACCCACCCTCACCACGTGGTTGCTGGTTTCCAGTCTGTTCTCCCCGTTTTAACGGGACTCTGGACGCCCCGCGCTGATGTCACAGCCTCCCAAAGGGGGCTCGAGCCCCAGTGTGAGAACCCTGTTCCTGGAAAAGCTGGGTTTCTCTGGAGACTAGGAAGTGGAGGGAGTCGTCAGTCAAGTTTGTTTACATCCTAAGGAGCTTCCAGATTGTTCCCAAGAGCGGGGGGTGGGGTGGGGGTGGCAGTGGTAGAAGGCACTGGAGACAAAGGAGACCAAAGGAAGGGGATGGCGAGGCGGGAGAGGCCTGGGCAGGGCAGGGGTGCGCTGCTCGGAAGCCTCGCCTTCCTGGATCGCCAAGCCCCCCCCCGTTATTGACCGGGCTGAAGACCCAAGATCCTCCCCCACTCGCCGCAACCATCTGACACTATTCTAAACACTTTTAGGATTCCCATTTAGAAATTATCCTTTAAAGTAAGTTAATTACCCATACCATGAATTATATACTTCATGTGTGCCGGGTATGTACTCAGTCGCTCAGTCGTGTTGGACTCTGCAACCCCTTGGGCTATGTAGCCCGCCAGGCTCCTCTGTCCATGGGATTCTGCAAGCAAGAACACTGGAGTGGGTTGCCATGCCCTCCTCCAGGGGATCTTCCCAACCCAGGGATGGAACCCAGGTCTCCTGCATTGCAGGCAGATTCTTTACCGCAGAGCCGTCCACCATACGATATCTCAAATTACACAGAATAAGTAAAAGAGATGGGCCTTACAAAATTATGATGCGTGCGTTGGTTGGGTGAGCATGAATCATCACCAAGTCCCAGAATTCCAGACTAGGGCCTGCAGTGCGTTGAAAGATGCGGTTTTAAAACAAACCCAAAGTAGGTAACAGGGAAGCCACCGGCTCATTGCAATGCAGGAAGCCTGGGTTCGATCCCTGGGGTCAGGAAGATCCCCTGGAGGAGGGCATGGCAACCTATTCCAGTATTCTTCCCTAGAGAATCCTCATGGACAGAGGAGCCTGGGGGCTACCGTCGCAAAGAGTCGGACATGACTGAGCGACTAAGCACAGCCAAAGGAGGAACAAATGCCCAAAGAACTAAGTAAAGGTGGAAGAATTCGGGACTGTGTCCCTTTCAACATTTACCCCCTGGGCGCAACGAGGCCTAAGGACAGGACATCCCCATACCGGAGTAGAGGCCTGCCTTGGGGCGGGGGAATGGCGGTTTGTTCCAGGGCTCACCTCTGGTTCAGAACCAGCCGAACGGACCCACGAGGCTCTGGAGCTCCCCTCTGCTCCCCCTGCACACACGCTGGTCACCCCTCGCTCACAGACCGCTGCACCCCACAACCAGGTTCTGGCTCTGAGCCTCCGCGTTAATGAGGCTCTGGCAGGCACTTGTTGCCTGAATTCCTAGGGCCCTGAACCTATAACCGCTGTCCCTGGCAAAGAGATGCGCCCTAGACCCCCTAATCGCTGCCCGGACCCCCCAAACCCCTAACCATGGACCTAAGCCTGCGATCAAGGGCCCGAGCATATACATGTGACACGGGACTGGACCCCTCACCCCGGCTTTGATCCCCTAAACGCGGCCTCAAGGCTCAAAACCTAGCCCCAGGCACGCAGTCTGGAAGTCCCGATGCTGGGAGGATCCGGAGTGCACACTATCTGGGGACACGCTTTAACCACCGAGAGTTTACTTTTCTGGACTTCCCAGAGCCGCTGGCACGGGCGATCAGCCCCCGGGGCCTGGACAGACATTGGGTGGGGAGAGCGTTAGGCCGACGCGCGCCGAGCGGGGTTGGCGGGCCCGGGATGGGAGGCCGGCGAGGCGCAAAACGCCGCGCGCGGGGGCAGGTAGGGTCGGGAACTGCGGCCCCGGAAGGCGCGAGACCAGCCCGAACGTTCCGGGTCGCGCAGGCGCACTGCGGCGGGCGCGGGCACGCTTGGCACGCAGACGCCGTGAGGCGTGGGAGCCCGCGGCGCGGCCCCGAGGAGGGGGCGGGCGGCCTCCAGTACGCAGGCGCAGGCGCGCGGCCGCGCCGGCGGTTGGGGAGGGTTCTTCCGGAAGGTTCGGGAGGCTTCTGGAAAAGGCGCCGCGCGCTGGGCGGGCCCGCCTCTATATAAGGGCGGCGCGGGGGCGGTGCGCCAGTTGCCTCTGCGTCCCGGTGCTGCGTCGCTGCGGATCCCGTGCTAGTCCTTCAGCCAAGGTGAGGGGAGGCGGTTGTAGGGGGACGTGGGGATCCAGGGACGGGTGGGCGGCGGCGAGGGCAGCCCCCGGGGCCCCCTGAGGTCGGCGGGCCCGGGGCGGCCATGATTAACCCGGCAGGCCTCGGGCCTGCGGCGGTCTCCCGTCCCCTCCCCCACCCGCCGTCGGGAGCGAGTGGGCCCGGGGCTGCGGGGGTCGTGCGGGATGGTAAGGGCCGGGGTCTGCGGCCCCGGAGTGGGGTCCCCGGGCCGCGGGCGGGGGCGCCCGAGCGGAGCGGCGGCCGCGCGGCCGGCGTGGGCTGCGGCGCCCGGCCCCCGGAATGAGGTCATCCTTTGTCAGCCGGCTCCTCCCGCGCGCCCCGGGCTCGGGAGCGGGAGCGGGAGCGAGACGCGGCGGGGAGGGGTCCGGCCGGTGGCTTCACGGGCTACGCGTACTCCCTCAGATGCCCGAGGAGACCCAGGCCCAGGACCAGCCGATGGAGGAGGAGGAGGTGGAGACTTTCGCCTTCCAGGCGGAAATTGCCCAGTTGATGTCACTGATCATCAACACTTTCTACTCGAATAAGGAGATTTTTCTGAGGGAGCTGATTTCAAACTCGTCCGACGTAAGTCTCTCAATGTGGATTGGGGTGTTTGAAAGGGGATTGTTTTAGGGGGGACGTTGTGCGTCATCACGTGTCATCTTTTTAAATAGGCCCTGGACAAGATCAGGTATGAGAGCTTGACCGATCCCAGTAAGTTAGATTCTGGGAAAGAGCTGCACATTAATCTCATACCGAACAAGCAAGATCGAACCCTCACCATCGTGGACACCGGCATTGGGATGACCAAGGCCGATTTGATTAATAACCTGGGCACCATCGCCAAGTCCGGGACCAAAGCGTTCATGGAGGCTTTGCAGGCTGGCGCTGATATCTCCATGATTGGCCAGTTTGGTGTCGGGTTTTATTCAGCCTATTTGGTGGCTGAGAAAGTGACCGTCATCACCAAACATAACGATGATGAGCAGTATGCCTGGGAGTCTTCTGCAGGAGGGTCCTTCACAGTGAGAACTGACACAGGTAGGCACCCGAGAACAGGGTGGGGTGTTGTAGGCACTGGAACCCCAAAGGAGGGATGAAGTTTGTAGTTTTTTTTTTTTTTTCTTTTCCTTTTTAAAACCTGTTTCTCTGGAGGGTGATAGCGTGCACTTGTGGCTGTTTATCTTGGGCAAGGCCGTTAACTGCCCTCAGACTCTTCCCAGTTGTAACCGCAAGCTTCTGCTTCGTAGACTTTTCGGATAACTGCCCGGGAGAGCGAAATAGTATTTTTATTTTTTTGCCTTGATCAGGCCATTGTGATTGAAATTGGACTCAATCTCTGGACTTTCTTTTCAGGAGAACCAATGGGACGTGGAACAAAGGTTATTCTGCATCTGAAAGAAGACCAGACTGAGTACCTGGAGGAGCGGAGAATAAAGGAGATTGTGAAGAAGCATTCTCAGTTCATTGGCTATCCCATCACTCTTTTTGTGAGTTCCATGTATCCTGTATATGTAGGTTACTAAAGTGACTGAACTGAAATCCTGTTAGTCCTTAGTGCTTTTCATAAGAGATCCAAACTTGCATTAATTCCTGGGCTGGTGGGTCGACTCTTGTCAAGGTTCCCGGAACTGTTAAGATCCTTCAGAAATTGGTGAGTGGCTTCCTGGCTACTAGTGTTTCTCAGGTGGCGTTGGTGTAAGTGCTGCAGTCTCCTTTAGCTTTTCCCCCCGGTTTTGTGATGGAGAAGTGACAAGATTTGTCCTCCTTTGAAGGTGGAAAAGGAACGTGATAAAGAAGTTAGTGATGATGAAGCAGAAGAGAAGGAAGACAAAGAGGAAGAGAAGGAGAAAGAAGAAAAGGAGTCTGATGACAAGCCCGAGATAGAAGATGTTGGCTCAGATGAAGAGGAGGAAGAGAAGAAGGACGGGGACAAGAAGAAGAAAAAGAAGATCAAGGAGAAGTACATCGATCAAGAAGAGCTGAACAAGACAAAGCCTATCTGGACCAGAAACCCTGATGACATCACTAACGAGGAGTATGGAGAGTTCTACAAGAGCCTGACCAACGATTGGGAGGATCACTTGGCGGTCAAGGTGAGTGACTAAGTGCTTCAAAACTACCATCCCTGCACATGTTTGAGGCAGCATTCTGTTCCCTGATGCCCCATGCTTTGCCCGGAGTCATTGTTAGGTAACTCTGTAATATATGGGGCTTTTTGTTGGTTTAAGTTGTTTGCCCTGTGTTAATCTTGATTGTTTTTACAGCATTTTTCAGTTGAAGGACAGTTGGAATTCAGAGCCCTTCTTTTTGTCCCAAGACGAGCTCCTTTTGACCTGTTCGAAAACAGAAAGAAGAAGAACAACATTAAGTTGTATGTTCGCAGAGTATTCATCATGGATAACTGCGAGGAGCTAATCCCTGAATACCTGAGTAAGTATAGTCTTGATACAAAGAACGATGACTGTTATTGGTCTGAGTGATTCATCTTGTCAACTCTGGTTTTTAAACTAAACATGGGGGAAATCGTTCATCTTTGGATTTTTGGGTTTACAAATTTGTCAGTTTTTGTCTTTGGAGTGACTGGTTGCATTTGGTCTGTTTTTCAGATTTCATTAGAGGTGTGGTGGATTCTGAGGATCTTCCTCTGAACATTTCCCGTGAGATGTTGCAACAAAGCAAAATTTTGAAAGTTATCAGGAAGAATTTGGTCAAAAAGTGCTTGGAACTCTTCACTGAACTGGCAGAAGATAAGGAGAACTACAAGAAGTTTTACGAGCAGTTCTCTAAAAATATTAAGGTTGGTTAGAAACACATTTGACTATTATGAGTAGTAATCAAACTGATTTTTCATTTGAAATAATTTGAACACAGAGAAAGTCTTCTTAAAGCTAACAATGTCTTTCAGCTTGGAATACATGAAGATTCTCAAAATCGGAAGAAGCTTTCAGAGCTGTTGAGGTACTATACTTCTGCTTCTGGTGATGAGATGGTTTCTCTCAAGGACTATTGCACAAGAATGAAGGAAAACCAGAAACACATCTATTACATCACAGGTAACTTACAGGCAGTAAATGCGCCCGTCGATCTTTGTGTGATCCCATGGGAACAGTTGCGTGTGTCTTCTGCCCGTGTGGTGGTACACGTAATTTAGTAGGTGTTAATCCAACAAAAATAAAGAGATTGCTGTTAAAAGATCTAAAACTTTGGCTTCTTAGGTGAGACCAAGGACCAGGTGGCCAACTCGGCCTTCGTGGAGCGCCTCCGGAAGCACGGCTTGGAAGTGATCTACATGATCGAGCCCATTGATGAGTACTGTGTGCAGCAGCTGAAGGAGTTTGAGGGGAAGACCTTAGTGTCAGTCACCAAAGAGGGCCTGGAACTTCCAGAAGATGAGGAAGAGAAAAAGAAACAAGAAGAGAAAAAGACAAAGTTTGAAAACCTCTGCAAAATCATGAAGGACATTTTGGAGAAGAAAGTTGAAAAGGTGTGTGAATAGTTTTTTTTTTCTTTTATTTTTTGGTTACTAACCCTTCTTAGGGGTGTTAGGTGTCTTTTGAACAAGTCACATATACATAGTCCTTAAGATTTTTAAAGACATGCGAACTTAAAAGGAGCTTAAAGCTTCGGATTTGTAATAGTATTTGCAAATAGTATTTCTGATTCATTAATACTCAAGTTCCTTAAATATTCAAATAAACCTGGTATCAAGTACTGAGACTAGAACATCTCTATGCCCAGTTATCACTATATACTTTTTTTTTTCCTGATGAAAGGTGGTTGTGTCAAACCGGTTGGTGACATCCCCATGCTGCATTGTCACAAGCACATACGGCTGGACAGCAAACATGGAACGGATCATGAAGGCGCAAGCCCTGAGAGACAACTCCACGATGGGTTACATGGCTGCCAAGAAGCACCTGGAGATCAACCCTGACCATTCCATCATTGAGACCTTGAGGCAAAAGGCAGAGGCTGACAAGAATGACAAGTCTGTGAAGGATCTGGTCATCCTGCTGTACGAAACAGCTCTCCTGTCTTCTGGCTTCAGTCTGGAGGATCCCCAGACACATGCCAACAGGATCTACAGGATGATCAAACTTGGTCTCGGTAAGCCTTACGCGATTGCTATGTGTAATACCATTGAAGAAAAAAACCCAAACACATGACTGTTGAAAAGGGTGAACTTTCAGCAATTTCAACAAGTTGGGCTCTCTTGTTCCATTTGTGAAACGCTGAAGTCACATGAGTTAAAAGGGGGTAAGTAAGCATTTTCCGTCACGTACCTTGTAGTTCGCTCAGCCTTGAGAGTGGGTATGATGAAGCTGTAGTGTTGGACTAATTATGTGGCTTTAAGAAGCCTAATGCGTGTTTTTTGTTTCCTTTAAGGTATTGACGAGGATGACCCCACTGCTGATGACAGCAGCGCCGCGGTCACTGAGGAAATGCCACCCCTGGAAGGAGACGACGACACGTCCCGCATGGAGGAAGTGGACTGAGCGCTGCCGAGGGTCGCTCTGCTGTGTTCAGCGCTCTGTCTCCATTCCCTCCAATGTGTTTTCAAGTATTTCTTTATTTTTGTTAACATTTAAAAATCTGTATGGCATGATAACTGCATAAGGGGAGGATAAGATTTCTTTATACTAAGTGTGATACTGTGATACTTTTAGCACTAAAGCAGAGCTAGTTGTTGTTCCCTAGTTTCATGTTGGCTTATTTTAACACATGGAAGTAGTTGCCGTTTGTTGTAAGGTGTGTATGTAACCTCTGTTAACTTTGTGGTCTGAAGTGTTTAGCTATCAAGCAGATTCTTTAGTAGACCAAAATTTTCTGTCACTGAAATGTTCTGAAGTATATACCTTGATGTTTAAAAGAAACACTTGTCACAGCAAGTTTTCATCTTCTGGGATATACTTTGTAAAGCTTCCATCCCCTGTAGTTATGACTGCATGTGCCAGGCCTCTAGAAGTTAGTGTGTTAAGCTGAACCAACTTGATTGGAGTCATTGTCCATACATAGGGCTTGTTTTCCAAAGAAAAATATTGTTTAGAGTAGCAAAATTATAAGCCTGCCCAGGCATGTTGTAAAGCCGCTGGAAAGGTAACTTGGAGCAAGTTTTGTGAATGGAAATGTAGTGCTCAAGTCACATTCTGCTTCAAAAAGTTGTAACAAATACAGATGAATTAAAAGAAATGATGTGTGATGTCTTATTTGTGGGGGTGGTCCCAGAATGTAAAACATGAGGTGTGCACCTCTTCCCTAGGAGAGTCAAGGAAGCAGGTGGGTGGTGTGGCCTCCCTAGAGCCTTACTGCTGCAACCTTAGGGTGCTCAGGCCACATGTGTGGGGTGAGCCTCTGCTTAAAAGACACAGGAGAATGGAACTTGCTGCTTCTGTGTCCACGTGTTAGATTTTCTAATGACATTGTGCTGTAGGATTTCAGTGTCTAAGCTGCACTTTGATGGTATTGGTGAAACGGGATATGCAGTACTCCCCTTTTACTGCCTGGCCCTCACGAACCACAGCTGCTGAACGCCTTCCCACCTGAAGCCATCTCTGCTGCTTGTTCTCTGGTTCTTTACTGAGCCTCAGGAAAGGTGTGTCCGGGAGGCTGCTGCTGCTGCTAAGTCACTTCAGTCGTGTCGACTCTGTGTGACCCCGTAGACAGCAGCCCACCAGGCTCCCCTGTCCCTGGGATTCTCCAGGCAAGAACACTGGAGTGGGTTGCCATTTCCCTCTCCAATGCATGAGAGTGAAAAGTGAAAGTGAAGTCACTCGGTCATGTCCAACTCAGCAACCCCACGGACTGCAGCCTACCAGGCTCCTCCGTCCATGGGATTTTCCAGGCAAGAGTACTAGAGTAGGATGCCATTGCCTTCTCCAGTCTGGGAGGCTACTGACAGCCATAAGCAGCACACAGCAGTTGGAGAGGGCAGGGGTGAGCATTGGAGTACTTGGTGGGAGTTCTACCCAGGATTTGGACCTACAGCCTGAGAGAGGCCTGAAGAGTCCATAGACTGTGGAAAGTCTGTCGGATAGTAAGCGCTGGTGGGTAGTAAGTGCCTGGTAAGCAATAATTTCCTTTAATCCTTAAAATTTAATGCAGCAGCAATTTTTAACTCCCGTTAGTCTAAGGAGGGCTTCCCTGATAGTAAAGAATCTGCCTGCAACGCAGGAGACCCTGGTTCAATTCCTGGGTTGGGAAGATCCGCTGGAGAAGGGGTACCACCTACTCCAGTATTCTTGGGCTTCCCTTGTGGCTCGGCTGGTCTGGTGCCAGTGGTCCTGCTGTTCAGGAATTGGTAACTGAAGGGCAAAAAGCAAGATTTCTTACTTCCCACCTCTAGTAAGGAGACTAATTCCATTCAAATTAAAAGTATTAGATCCTCTATAAATGGTCTCCAGTGGAAAAACAATGCCCACAGAGCATTTCCCCTCTGAATATGGCAAGTGTTTATGGCAGGCGTGTAATTGGAACTGTCCCCCAGCAAGCCCCATGCCAGAGACGGACCACGGAGACCACACGTGCCCACCCCGGGGGTGAGAAGATGGGGTAGAGGACACCAGCACCTTCAGTCGTCAGGGGTCCCCGCCTACTGCTGCCAAGTCCAGCGCTTCCCACTCCTGAAACTGGTCCCACGCTGGTGAGTGTACAGAGCGCTGGAAAGCGAGATTTGTATGGTGCAAGGTAGGAATGTGCTCAGTTGCTAACTCGTGACCGACTGTGACCCCCATGGACTGTAGCCTGCCAGGCTCCTCTGTCCATGGGCGAGAGGACTCGAGTGGGGTGCCATTTCCTTCTCCAGGGGATCTTTCCTAACCAGGCATTGGACCTGCTGCTCCTGCATTGACAGGCAGATAGTTTACCACTGAGCCACCAGAGTGGAAAAGATTTCCTCCGGGATTGTGGTTGTGAGAAATCTACAAAACCGGCACAAGGATTCATCAAAGTCCCAAGATAAGAGATCAATATACGAAATGGGATTTAAATTTTGTTAGGAAAAGTCATCAGTGTTTTAAAATGCCTACTAGCATTTTAAAATCTGTACTAGAAAACAACAACAAATTGTAATAGCATACTAAACAGGAATATATTTCACAAGAAGCTATGCAAGACCCTGCATCTGAGAACTGGAAAGCAGAAATTAGAGACCGAGGTAAACGGAGAAAAGTGGAAGAAGCCAGACAGAAAAAACACTGCCTCCTAGTGGACAGGACTGCAGGGGGTCCAGGAGGGAACTCGTGCCCCGAAACTTGCGACAGCTGCACAGCCGTATGTGTTTATTAAAATTCCAGCTTAAAATACACAAAATGGGTGAATCTGAACCGTGTTTTGTACATAAACAGCAAATGAAAAAAAAGCAAAGCTATAGAAAGCAGTCTATAGGGATTCAGAAGTGAGTTTGAGCACGTCCTGTGCCTCATCCCTTCACTTGTAAATCAGCTAATATACTCAGGAGCCTGTTCCGGCGTTCCCTAGGTAGTGGGCTTACCAGGTGCCTGGTGTCTAACGGGCTCACTACTCAGCCGGTCACCTTGCTTGGACTCAGTTCCCCCCGTACTTTCTGCAGTGTAACCTCCTGCAAGCCCCAACCCAGGCCTCGCCCTTCTAGAATTTTCCCCAGACTGCCGTGGCCTTGCTGTCTCCTGGTCCTCTGAACTCACTGGTTGCTATCAAGCACAGATTCCTCATGCTTTCATTGAACAGCATCGAAGGACGAGCCCAACACATGAAAGACGCATCATCGGGGGTTTCCCTGGTGGTCCAGCGGTAAAGAATCCCCCTGCCGGTGCAGGGGACACGGGTTCGAACCCTGATCTGGGGAAGATGCCGCGGAGCAGCTAAGCCCGTGTGCCAGAACTACTGAAGAGCCTGTGCCCTAGAGGCCCTGATCTGCAACAAAAGAAGCCCCCGCAATGAGAAAGCCCACGCACTGCAATGAAGGGCAGCCCCAGCTCACTGCAACTAGAGAAAAGCCTGCACAGCAGTGGAGACCCAGCACGGCAAAAATAAGTATTTTAAAGAATTAAAAAACTACAAAGAAACATGCATGATGGGGGAAGGCAGCCATGGCAAAGGTCACGGAGCCCCAATTTTTTGTGGTTGGAAGTACAGGGGCTCAGCTGGTGGGGCAGGGTGGGCAGGTGTGTGGGAAGGCTCCAAGGGGGTGGTGTGGGGGCGGGGTGTGCTCCAGGAAGAGGGTGACTGCTGATAGAAGGTGGGGGGCTTCCCAGTGTAACCAAGTCTTGAGAGCCTGGATGTGTTAGGTCTTGAGAAGGGACCCCTGAGCATCTGAGTGATGAGAGAAAGCTAGAAGGTGAAACCTACTGAGTGTGCCTTGAACAATCAGCTTTGGGCCTGGATTGGAGACTGTCCAGCCACTTAGATGATGGGAAGAGGTTCGCCGTGGTCTGCCATGGGGCTGCTTTTTCAGAATAGGGGGGCCCACCCCTTGGGAAACGTCCTCAATACCAGGAATACTGAGTGGATTTGATGTGACCAGTCAGCTCCACCATCTCTGTGAAGTTGCCTCATCTTTGTACCCTACACACGGGAAGAACAGCACTGAGAAATCCAGGGCACACCCACAGTGGCAATCCCACACTCGGTCTGATGATCCTACCTTCAGTGATGGGTCTGAGGAAGAGCCAATAGGACCAGCCTGACTCGCCAACATAGATTGGTAAGTATCTGTATCCAAAATACTTAGTGTTTGGCACATGGTACTCAGATATCTCTGTACAAATTAGTCTCAGACCTTCACAGTTTACAAACAGTTTACAGTTTCTAGTTTCTTTGTTAACTTTTCTATTGTAGATTTCTAAAGTGCATGCAGAAGTGGAGAGAGACAAGTAAGTGTTGACAAGGACACGCAGTAATCAGAGCCCTCACACACCGATGATGGGGAAGTAAAGTCGTGCCATTTTGGAAAACAATCTGGCAGTTCCTGGAAAAGTTAAACATAGAATTACCGTGTGATCCAGCAGTCCCACTCCTAGGTATGTACCCAGGAGAAATGAAAACATATGTCCACAAAAATACATACAGTCCTCCCAGGGTGTCTATTCCTCAGGGGCTTTGTTCCAGGACCCCCGAAGACACCAAAATCTGAGGATGCCCAAGTGTCTTGAATGAAGAGAAGGGTGAAGTCAGCCCTCGGAGTCCTTAGGATATGTGTGCACACATTTTCATAGCAGCATTATCGCTCCTAAAGGAAATCAGCCACGAAATTCATTGGAAGGACTGCTGCTGAAGCTGAAGCTCCAGTACTTTGGCCACTTGATGCAAAGAGTGGACTCATGGGAAAAGACCTTGATGCTAGGAAAGACTGAAGGCAAAAGGAGAAGGGGGCGGCAGAGGATGAGATGGTTAGACAGCATCACTGGCTCAATGGACATGAATCTGAGCAAACTGCAGGAGATAGTGGTGGACAGGAGCCTGCAGTCCACGGAGTCGCAAAGAGTCGGACACAACTTAGCGACTGAACAACAATTATTCATAAAAGCCAAAAGGTGGAGACAAACCAAATGTCCATCAACCAATGAATGGAAAATAAATATTCCATGGCAGTGGAATATTATTGCCATAGAAAGAATGAAGTCCTGATTCACACTATAATACGAGTGTACCTTGAAAACTATGCCAAGTGAAGTAAATCAGTCACAAAGACCACAGCTTTATCCCATGATCTCACTCGTATGAAATGTCCACAGTAGGCAAATCCACAGAGACAGAACGTAGCTGCGCGGCTGGCCAGGGACCTTGGGGAAGAGACATGGAGAGTCGCCGTTTAACGCCTATAGAGTTTCTTTTTGGGGTGTTCATGGTGTTGAACATAGATTGTGATGGCTTTTCAGTACTGTGAAAATAGTAAAAGTTGATGAACTGTACACGTTCGGAAGTTTTTGGCTGTGCCTGCTTTCCGTTGCCGTGCGGGAACTTCTCTAGTCGCTGTGCTGGCTTAGCTGCTCCTTGGCTCGTGGGATCTTAGTTCTGCCACCAGGGGTCAAACCTGCACCCCCTGCATCGGAAGACAGATTCTTAACCCCTGGGCCACCAGGGAAGCCCCAAACTGTACCCTTTAAATGAATGAATTGTATAGTATATATACGACTATCTCAAACTGTTACTGAAAAAATGTAGGAGTTTGGTCCCTCAAAAAATTAAACTATATGATCCAGCAATTCCACCTTAGGGTATATACTCAGAAATCAGTGTTCATGGCAGTGTCATGATATTAGCCAGATACTCAGAAATTAGTGTTCATGGCAGTGTCATGATATTAGCCAGAAGGTACAAACAACCCATCACTCAGTGAACTGATGGATAAACAAAATGTGGTGTATACACACAATGAAATGTTATTTGGCCTTAAACAGGAACGATCCACTACGTGTTAAGACATGAATGAACCTTGAGGACAGTATGCTATGTGAAATAAACTAGACACAGAAGGACAAATTACTGTATGACTCCACTTATTTTTTAAAACTTTTTGCCTGTGTTGCAGTTTGCAGGATATTAGTTTCCTGACCAAATTGAACCCCAGGCTGCAACAGCAAAAGAGTGGAGTTGTAATCACTGGACAAGCAGGGAATTGCCATGTGTGATTCCACTTAATATGAGGTATCAAGAGGAGTCAAACTCATCGACACACAGTACCAGGGTGGTTGCCAGGGGCTGGGGCAGGGGGAGTTGGCATTTAATGCGGACAGAGTTTCAGCTGGGGATGATGAAGAAGTTCTGGAGATGGACGGTGGTGATGGGGCACAGCGACGTAACTGTACTTGATTCCACTGACCTGTGCTCTTAGACGTGACCGTTGTTGTTCAGTTGCTGAGTCGTGTCCGACTCTGTGACCCCATCCACTGTAGCACACCAGGCCTCTTTGTCCTTCACCATCTCTTGGAGCTTGCTCAAACTCATGTCTATTGAGTCGGTGATACCATCCAACCATCCCACCCTCTGTCATCCCCTTCTCCTCCTGAGTTCAATCTTTCCCAGCATCAGGGTCTTTTCTAATGAGTCAGTTCTTCGCATCAGGTGGCCAAACTATTGGAGTTTCAGCTTCAGCATCAGTCCTTCCAATGAATATTTAGGACTGATCTCCTTTAGGATGGACTGGTTGGATCTCCTTGCAGTCCAAGGGACTCTCAAGAGTCTTCTGCAACACCACAGTTCAAAAGCATCAATCCTTCAGCGCTCAACCTTCTTTATGGTCCAACTCTCACATCCATTTAAAAATGGTTAAAATGGTAACTTTTATGTCACGCCTATTTCCACACACACAGCAGGGTGAACTGTTCTGTGAGCCACTACAGTCCCATCAGCCAGCTTCAACAGTTATCGTTATGGATCTCACTTGAGTTTGGAATCTCCTTGTTTATCTATAATTTTATTGATTTATGACTGCTCTGGGGATTCATTAGGCTTTTCTCGAGTTGCGGCGAGCCAGGGCTACTGTTGAGCTGCGTGGCAGTGGCTTCTCGTTTCAGAACACGGCTCTAGCGCACTCGGGCTTCAGCAATTGTGGTGCGTGCTTTTAGTTGCTCCTCGGCCTGTGGGATCCTCCCAGATCAGGGATCAGACCCGTGCCTCCTGTGCTGGCAGGTGGATTCTTTACCACTGAACCACCAGGGAAGCCCTGGAATCTTCTAAGGATCATTATTCATCCCTTTGATAGATGAGGCCACTGCAGCTCCGAGTGGTCCCGGGTAAGAGGGGGCGCCATGAATGGACCGTGTCTGCCACTTCTCACTCCTAGTGGGTTGTCCACAGACCTTTGATTTTTTTCCCACACCAGCTTTCCATGACCCCATTCAAAGTGTGTGAGTGATGGCGGGCGCCTGATCCTCGCCCCCTGTCTGGCCTCAGTTTACCCTGCATCCTCCCCCTTTCTTTGACGCATTTCTCACAACCGTCCTGCAGCGGAAAGTGTGCGGTCCATCTTCCCGCCTCTCCAGGGCCTGTTGGCCGTGAAGGTTAAGTGTGTGTCCGGCTTGTCCACTGCCAACCCAGTGGCCGGGTATTCATCTGCGGGCTGAGTGAAGAACTGGTGCACGCAACTGATCCTCCCCCCTTCCTGTGGGGATGGCAAATTGTTTAAACAGTTGTATAATCTGGGAAGATGGTCGTCCCTTTTCTAAGCCTTCAAGATCTTCTCGAACCTTTGAAAGTGTGATAACAGATTACTCTTCTATAGGAAGGAACATTCCAGGAAGCAGGGCTCTTTGTGAGTCATGGTGTATTAATAGCACCATCAAAGTCGAACAAAGATCCTGTGACGCTGTTTCGGCTCCAAAGAGCTGAGCATATTTTCTGCCAAGTGTATATGTCTGCTCAGAACATAATCACCTCCTTATGAAAGTCCCTTAAAGCCTCAACACTTGGTCAGTGAAAGTTCTAGAACTTAAAATGTGGCCCAAAATGCACTGTTGTGTTTTTTTCAATTCCAAGGTAAAAAATAAAAAAAGCTAACAAATGAGAGTGTAAAAACTGGTGTCAGCTCTCGACCTTTTAAAAAGTTGCATGGAAAAAAAATAAAATAAAAAAAAATAAAAATAAAAAAATAAAAAGTTGCATGGATAGGGAATTCCCTGGCTGTCCAGTGGTTAGGACACCATGCTCTCACAGCTGAGGGCGCCGGTTCAATCCCTGTTTGGAGAACTAAAAGATTCCACATCCCACAAGCAGCGAGGTGTGGCCAAAAAAAGGCTAGATGGATGAAGCCAATAAAACATTTCACCTTTGAACTCCATTCGTTGTGCATGGAACCCCATGAGCCCATCACTGTTCCCATCCAGCCAAATGGTCGAGGCCAGTCAGTCCCATCCACACTCTGTACAACTCGCTTCTGTCCCCCAGGCTTTCTGAAGCAGTTTCTGAATTTCACTGAATCATATCATCTGTAAGTATTTCATCTTTTCCTTAACATTTCTTTGTAATTCAAACAGACTCAAGGTACTTGGCACTGCAATGAAAAATACATAATTAAAAACCAGGCAGGATGGGACGTCCCTGGTGTTGTGGTGGGTTAGAATCCACCTGCTGATGCAGAGGATGTGGGCTTGATCCCTGGTGGGGGAAGACTCCACATGCCACGGAGCAACTAAGCCCCGTGTGCCGTTACTGCTGAGCCTGGGCCCTAGAGCCCGTGCCCTGCACAGAGAGACGCCGCGCAGCGAGAGCCGGCGCTCCGAGCGGGGTGGCCGCCCTGCTCACCTCGGCCAGAGAAAAGCATTCGGATGAAGACCCAGAGCTGCCAAAAGTAAAATAATAGTAAATAAAAATGAAAAAATAAGACAGGATGTTCATTTTTACCACCTGAATTTAACACCATCCTGGAGGTTTCAGCTAGGGCAGTTAGGCAATATAAAAAGTACCCTGACTGACAGAGAAGAGTAAAAGTGATCTCTGTGGATGACATGATCTTCTACATGGAAACCTTTAAGGAATACACACACACACACACACACACACACACACACACAGTGGACTATTACTCAGCCATAAAAAAGAGTGAAATACTGACATTTGTGGTAATGTGGACTATCCCCGGTGGCTCAGAAGTTAAAGCGTCTGCCTCCAATGAGGGAGACCCGGGTTCAACCCCTGGGTCGGGAAGATCCCCTGGAGAAGGAAATGGTAACCCACCCCAGTATTCTTGCCCGGAGAATCCCATGGACGGAGAAGCCTGGTAGGCTACAGTCCACGGGGTCGCAGAGAGTCAGACACGACTTCACTATTCACTATGCTTAATGAAATAGGTCAGAAAAACAGAGACAAATATCAATTATATGTGAAATCTAAAAAAATAATACTAATGAATGTATATACAAAACAGAAACAGATTCCCAGGCATAGAAACCAAATTAGTGGTTACCAAAGGGCAGAGGGGAGGGGGAAGGATGAATTAGCAGTATGGGATTAACAGATACAAACTGCTGTCTATAAAACAGATAAGCAAGAAGGATTTACTGTATAGCGTAGGTAACTGAACCCGTTACCTTGTAAATAACCTACGATGGTGCATAATCTGTAAAAATACTGAATCACTGTCACCAGAAATTAAATACAACATTGTAAATCGACTATATTTCAATTTTAAATACTTAGTGACTGTGAAGCTAGTATTATTTGTGGCATATTAATTTGGTAATTCCTTTCATCATTCATTGAAAAACAAATACTTTTGAGCAGTTGTGCTGTGCATATAACCACCATCCCCAATCAAAAGAAATGCAAGAAGGCAAAGTGGTCGTCTGAGGAGGCTTTACACATAGCTGAGGAAAGGAGAGAAGTGAAAGGCAAGGGAGAAATTAAAAGTAAACCCAACTGAAGGCAGAGTTCCAGAGAATAGCAAGGAGAGATAAGAAAGCTTTCTTAAATGAACAATGCAAAGAAATAGAGAAAAACAATAGAATGGAGAAGACTAGAGATCTCTTCAAGAAAACTGGAGATATCAAGGCAACATTTCATCCAAGGATGGACACTATAAAGGACAGAAATGGTAAGGATTTAACAGAAGCAGAAGAGATTAAGAGGTGGCAATTATACACAGAATTATACCAAAAAAGAAAATAAAAATATTAATGATCCAGATAACCATGATGGTGTAGTCACTCACCTAGAGCTAGACATCCTGGAATGTGAAGTCAGGTGGGCCTAACAAGCATTTCTATGAACAAAGCTAGTGGAGGTGATGGAATTCCAGCTGAGCTATTTCAACTCCTAAAAGATGATGCTGTTAAGGTGTTGCACTCAATATGTCAGCAACTCTGGAAAACTCAGCAGTGGCCACAGGACTGGAAAAGGTCAGTTTTCACTCCAATCCCAAAGAAGGTCAATGCCAAAGAATGTTCAACCTACTGCACAATTGCACTCATTTCACATGCTAGCAAGGTAATGCTCAAAATCCTTCAAGTCAGGCTTCAGCAGTACATGAACCAAGAACTTCCAGATATACAACCTGGATTTAGAAAAGGCAGAGGAACCAGAGATCAAATTGCCAACATCTGTTGGATCATCAAAAAAGCAAAGGAATTCCAGAGAAACTCTATTTCTGCTTCATTGACTGCACTAAAGCCTTTGTGTGGATCACAACAAACTGAAAAATTCTTAAAGAGATGTGAACACCAGATCACCTTACCTGTCTCCTGAGAAACCTGTATGCAGGTCAAAAAGCAACAGGTAGAACCGGACACGGAACAATGGGCTGGTTCAAAACTGGGAAAGGAGTACATCAAGGCTGTATATTGTCATCCTGCTTACTTAACTTATACGCAGAGTACATCACGTGAAATGCCAGGGCGGATGAATCACAAGCTGGAATCAAAGTTTCCAGGAGAAATATCAACAACTTCAGATATGCAGATGATACCACTCTAATGGCAGATAGTGAAGGCCAGGGAAACCTGGTGTGTGCTGCACTCCATGCGGTCAGAAAGTCAGACAGGACTTAGCGACTTAACAATGAGCACATGGCGGGGCTTAAGACTGAAAGTTCCTTGGCTCCAGTCTAGTGAACCAGGTAGAAATCAGCAGGCAGCTTCTATACAGGCTGGTCTGGCTTGCTGTGGGTGAGAGTGCAGAGAAATGGCTCTTAACCAAGACTTTCAGGTTAAGGAAGGTTTCTTGGAGGAGGTGCCAAACTAAGAGGAAGAGGATAAAAAGTCAGGGGTGGGGGCAAGGAGAGGGAAGCCTTTCCAGCAGAAGTCAGAGCCCTGGGCGGTTGGGAGGGAGGGATCTCGGTAACTTCCCGCATCTGGAAGGAGGTGGGGGCAGGCGCGGTTTTTAGGTCTGGATGCCGCCGGCAGGGAACGTGGGGTTACGGTTTGAGGGTCATCCCCTAGCACCGGGGAGTCACTCAAGGTTTTGCGGCAACATTGTGTCCGCGAGTGGAGCCGGGATGCGGGAGCCTAGCTCAGCGGGTTCACACGAGCTTCGCAAAGGGGCCGCGAGGTCGAACCGCCGGAGCGCTGGGGGCGCGGGCGGGTGGAGAGGCGCAGGATGCGTTGTCATGGAGATGTCTGTGACGTCACACCGGTCGGGCCGCAAGACCTTCCTTCTCGACCCAGTGGATGGTCACACTGGGAACAAAATGGACATGCCATTCAGAAGGTAGGCCTTCAGTGACAGTGCTGTGCCCTGCGACCCCAGCTGCTCTGAATAAACAGCACCTCGGCCCCGGCCTCGCTTGAGCAAGGGTCCCCCCGGCCCCGACTTGAGTAAACAACCCGCCCCCTCGGAGTCACCCTTGAGAGCCAGTTCCTCGCTGCTCCTGGAGGCCGCACGGGGCGCTGCGGATCTCGGGCAGGTGGGCGCAGGTGGGCGGCCACAGGCGCCTCCAGGCGCTCCCGCCCCGCACGGGGCGCCTTTCCCCGCACCTGCCGCCCGCGCAGGGGGGCCATTAAAGCCGCGCCAGCCGCGGTAGGTCGCGGCGGGGCCCGAGACAGCAGAGCTCAGACCCTGCGTGGGCTCCCTGCCCCGTGAGGGGAGGACCGCCAGTCCCGGGGAGGAGGTGGGCCCTGCCTTTGGGAGTGAAGAGACCTTCCCCTGGTGGTGGGGGCCCCTGACTCCGGGGCGTGAAGAAACCCCACAGTGAGAGTGGGCGGCTCCTCACCCTGCCCAGCCAGCACTTTGGAGCCATCTTGGGTATGAGGAGTGAGGATGGTTCCTCCTCCCCGGGACTGGGGTCCCTGCCTCCGAGAGAGCCCCCTTTCTTTCCCCCTTAAGGAGAAATATCTGTTGAAGTGAAGCAACGTGAAAGTTGCTCGTGTCCCACTCTTTGTGATCCCATGGAATATGGGATCCCATGGACTAGCCCATGGAATTCTCCAGGCCAGAATACTGGAGTGGGTAGCCTTTCCCTTCTCCAGGGGATCTTCCCGACCCAGGGATCGGACCCAGGTCTCCCGCATTGCGGGTGGATTCTTTACCAGCCGAGCCACAAGGGAAGCCCAAGAATACTGGAGTGGGTAGCCTTTCTCTTCTTCAGTGGATCTTCCGGACCCAGGAATTGAACCCGGGTCTCCTGCCTTGAAGGCGGATCCTTTTCCAACTGAGCTGTTCTGTCCTCCCCAAGCCCCCCTGCCCAGGGCTGGTGCAGGCTGAGGCGCTGCCATCTCCTCAGGCGTGGAGTGAGGGGTTGCGAAGGGGCACCGGCAGCTCCCTGCCAAGGTGGGGCGGCCTGGGCCAGCCCTGAGCAGGTGCGAGTGGGAGGGCGAGCTTGGGCTGACCCCACTCCTTCCTGGGACCTCTAGCAGCCTGGAGATTCCCCTGCCCCAAACCCACAGGAGAATTCTAAGAATTCAGGAATTTACCTGAAGCAGGAGACCTGGGTTCCATCCCGGGGTTAGGAAGGTCTGATGGAGGAAGAAATGGCAACCCACTATAGTATTCTTGCCTGGGAAGTCCCATGAATAGAGGAGCCTGGCGGGCTACAATCCATGGGGTTCGCCAAGACTGACTATACAACATGACTTAGTGACTAAACAACAACAAAATTAATATCTGCATGTAAAACTGCATTTATTTAATAAATAAAATATTATTCTAACCTGTAGTTTTCCCTAGACAAACTGATTTATAATAAGAAAACCTCAGATGGTCTCTGGCTTTTCTGTGGGTTCCTTCAGCCTGAATGGGAATTCTTTTATTTTGGGTGCAGAACTGGGTGACCTTGATGGATTCTGAGAGGAGCCTGGGAGCTCTGGAGAGGCCGACCTACACACACAAGTTACCATGAGATGTGGCCGCCTCTGAAACTGCTTCTCCCTTTACAGCTTGGTCAACATTGTCTTGGAGTTGTAAGTTTTGATCTGTTTTTCAGACAGGAGATTGCAAAATGAAAAAAAAAAAAAATCCACTGTCATTTTTAAAAACTTTATCTCAGAATAATTACACCCAAAAGTGTCTGGTCAAAATAATACCAAGTGTGGTATGAAGAGGGGTTCATCTTAAAAGTTAAAGCCGGAGGGCTTCCCTGGTGGCCCAGTGGTAAAGAACCCGCCTGTCAATGCAGGAGACGCAGGTTCAATCCCTGCTCTGGGAAGATTCCACATGCTGCTAAACAACTGAGCCCCTGAGCCACAACTACTGAGCCTTTGCTCTAGAGTCCGGAAGCTGCAACTACCAAAGCCCGAACACCCTAGAACCTGCTTCACAAGAGAAGCCAGCTCAATGAGAAGCCCGTGTACCGCAGCTAGAGAGCAGCCTCTGCTCGCTGCAAGTAGAGAAAAGCCTGAGCAGCAACGAAGACCCAGCATGCCCATAAATAAATAAATATGTATTTAAACAGTTAACACTAGAGGGAAAAAAACAGAAGAAACTTTCCCTGTAGTTTGTGCATGAAAATACAGGTCTTACTGTCCCTGCCTCTTCCCAAGAACCTGACCGAATATACTAGGCAGAACGTAATTCTTTGGAGTGTGCATTTTTCCTTTCTTTTCTTTTAAGCCAGGGATCAAACCCATGCCTCCTGTAGTGGAAGCGAGGAGTCTGAACCACTGGACTGCCAAGGAAGTCCCAGAGGGTTCCAGGAGGTGCAGGGGGTAATGTTCCGCCTTCTGGCCTCCCGTTAGCTTATTACACTTCAATAGTATTTCCTGAGCACCTGCTCTGGTGCAGTGGATGGGAGTTGAGCTTGTGAAGGTGTCCTTGGAAGATGTACAGATCCAGGATTGTTTCTTGTCAGTGTGTGTGTGTGTGTACATGTGTGTGTGTGTGCAGGAGTTTATCTTTGGAAATTTGACCTTCAGAGACTTCTTGCTCTCTCAGGTTCCCAGTCCAGGAAAGGTGCTCAGATATTCGAAGCTTGACCCAGATCTTGGTTTCACGTGGGCAGAGACATAAAGACCCAGCACCCTGTGGAACGACAGACCGTTTCCGTGATGCCTTAGAAACCACTTTAGGGGGAAGGGGAGCTTGGGAAATCTTTCAGGGCAAATTTTATTGCAAGGAAAAGAGGCCTGCTTTGAACTGCTGGTTAGTTTTTGAATATTGTTAAGGGAGAGCTTTTTGAGTGTGTTTTTCCTTTCAAGCAGAAACGCAAAATTGAGTAAAGCACGGAGGCCAAGTTAGAGATGCCCTGTTCTGCCTCCCAGACCCTTCATCCCCAGCGTGCCTCATCCGTGGGGCCCCCTGCTGGGGGCGAGGAGGGTCACAGTGTCTTCTCCCCTTCTTGGCGGATCTTGAGAGTAGACTTGCTGAGCCCCTCTTTGGCCAAGGACCACTTTGCCTATCTGTTCTCTTCTTCAGACCAGCGTCGCTCCCTCCCAACTCCTCTGCTCTCAGAAGCCGGCCCTCTGGACTTCACCTCCGCCTTCTCTCTTCAGCCTCTGCTCCTGGTTGCTCCTGGACTCCAGGTAGGAACCTTCATAGGGGCTCCAGTTTGGAGGCTGGCCTGTTCCCCAGGGCGCTCCTCCCAGCGTAGGGGGCCAGGGCAGGTCCAGGCAGGGAGGAGAAGGGAGCCAGCTAACCTGGGCTGCAGAGAGGAGGCCACTCCAGTCTCTTTGGACTGATTGGGAAGGCCCCCTTTCCCTCTTTCTGCCTTGTTAACAGGAATTTAAAAAACTATGTCTGTGCTGGGGCTTCATTGCTTTGCATGGGTTTTCTCTGGTTTTGCTGAGCAGGGGCTACTCTTGAGCTGTGGCCCGTGGGCACCCTTTGCAGTGGGTGACCTGTGGAGCACGGGCCCTGGTGCACACGGGCTTTAGTCGTTACGGCGTGACGGCTTAGTTGCTCCGAGGCGTGTGGGATCGTATTTCCCACGTGTCCCCTGCCTTGAACATGTGTCCCCCGCGTTGGCATTCAGATTCTTTACCACTGGGCCACAAGGGACATGTCAGCAGGCATTTGCTTTAAAATTGAAGTATAGTTGATTTATGGGCTTTGCAGGTGGTGCTAGTGGTAAAGAACCCGCCTGCCAATGCAGGAGACATAAGAAACCTGGGTTCCCTCCCTGGGTTGGGAAGAGCCCCTGGAGGAGGGCATGGCAACCCACTCCAGTATTCTTGCCTGGAGAATCCCCACGGACAGAGGAGTCTGGCGGGCTACAGTCCCTGAGGTTGTAAAGAGTCGGACATGACTGAAGTGACTTAACATGAAGGCATATCTTATATTTCTTGGGGGTTCTCAGTCCCTTTGCTGCATCTCCAGGTTGGGAAACCTGTTGTCGGCCCTAGAACTTGCAAAAGTGCAAGAACTTCTTCGGCATAATTAATCTCCAATTTGTGGGTGGTCTGCCCTGCGGCTCTATGGTGGGGCTAATGGCGACCTCCTCCTCCGAGAGGACTCATGCGACACGCCATGTGTCCCGGGGGTGCTGCAGCCAGAGCCCCTGTCCCCGCGGCAGACGGCTGCCAGCCTGTGCCTCCACAGGAGGCCCCCAGACACTCACAGGCAGGTCTGTCTCAGTCTATTGTGGGTCACTGCTCCTGTCCCTGGGTCTGGTGCACACAAGGGTTTTGCTTTCGGCCTCTAAGTGTCTCTGGTGGGTATGAAGTTTGATTCTAAACACGATTTTGCCCCTCCTACCATCTTGAAAAACATCTACTTCTGCTTCATTGACTATGTCAAAGCCTTTGACTGTGGATCACAGCAAACTATGGAAAATTCTTCAAGAGATGGGAATACCAGACCACCTTACCTGCCTCCTGAGAAACCTGTATGTAGATCAAGAAGAAACAGAACTGGACATGGAACAGCAGACTGGTTCCAAGTTGGGAAAGGAGTACGTCAAGGCTGTATGTTGTCACCTTGCTTATTTAACTTATATGCAGAGTACATCATGTGAAATGCCAGGCTGGATGAATCACAAACTGGAAAGAAGATTTCCAGGAGAAATATCAACAACCTTAGATATGCAGATGATACCACTCTAATGACAGAGAGTGAAGAAGAACTAAAGAGCCTCTTTATGAGGGTGAAAGAGGAGAGTGAAAAAGCCAACTTGAAACTCAACATTCAGAAAACTAAGATCATGGCACCCAGTCCCATCACTCCATGGCAAATATAAGGGGAAAAAGTGGAAGCAGTGACAAATTTTAGTTTCTTGGGCTCCCAAATCACTGCAGACGGTGACTGCAGCCATGAAATTAAAAGACGCTTGCTCCTTGGAAGAAAAGCTATGACCAACCTAGACAGCATATTAAAAAGCAGAGATATTACTTTGCCAACAAAGGTCTGTCTAGTCAAAGCTATGGTTTTTCCAGTGGTCATGTATGGATGTGAGAGTTGGACTGTGAAGAAAGCTGAGCACCGAAGAATAGATGCTTTTGAACTGTGGTGTTGAAGACTCTTGAGAGTCCCTTCATCTGCAAGGAGATCATACCAGTCCTAAAAGAAATCAGTCCTGAATATTCATTGGAAGGACGGATACTGAAGCTGAAACTCCAATACTTTGACCACCTGATTCGAAGAACTGACTCCTTGGAAAACACCCTGATGCTGGGAAAGATTGAAGGCGGGAGGAGAAGGGGACGACAGAGGATGAGATGGTTGGATGGCATCACTGACATGATGGACATGAGTTTGCACAAGCTCCGGGGAGAGGGTGATGGACAGGGAGGCCTGGTGTGCTGCAGTCTATGGGATCACAAAGGGGACACGACTGAACAGCAACAATATTTGTTACATTCAAAACTCCTCATGTGTCCCCCCTCTTCCCCTTTGGTAACCACAGTTTGCTTTCTGTGTCTTCTGAGTCTCTGGGTCTGTTTGTGTTTTGTATGTGAGTCGGGAGAAGCCACTCTGTTTTTTTATTGGCCTGCTATGTGGTTTGTGCGATCTTGGTTCCCCAACCAAGGATCGAACCTGGGCCCTGGCAGTGCTGGTGCCAAGTCCTAACCACTGGACTGCCAGGGATTCCAAGGAGCAGCTCCTTTAGACGTCTGAAGTCCTGCAGCGGGGTTGGTAGCAGACCTGGGTTTGGGGCCCAGGAAGTCTGGTCCCAGGCCCAGCAACTCTTCAGCTTCCAGGAGAATCTTTTTGGTTCCTGGCTTAGGGGTCCGGGAAGATGGTGGAGCCCCTTTAAGTTCAGTGGAGACAGGAAAGGAGGGGCATGTCTTGCGGGGAGAGCCTTTGGTTTGGGACACCCTAGGTGAGAGGCCTCTGTGGAGCATACAGGTGTGGTTTACCCCGGGAACACTCGCTGAGCACTGGCCAGGCTTGGGGGACACAGCAGTAAAAAGCCCGGGCGAGTGTGAGCTGGTAGGAGGGACTGCAGAGCCTGGAGACAGGCAAGGAGGGTACAGAGAAGGTTAGAGATGAAGACCAGGAGATGCGCAGCCTGTGTGTGAGCCAGAGAACCGACAGTGAAGGCGGGGAAGATTAACACACAGGAGGTGAGGCGTCTCTATCAAGAACTGATGCTTTGGAACTGCAGGAGACTCTCGAGCCCCTTGGAAGCAAGGAGATCCAACCACTCCACCCTAAAGGAAATCAACTCTGAATATTCACTGGAAGGATGGATGCTGAAGCTGAAGCTCCAGTACTTTGGCCCCCCGATGAGAAGAGTTGACTCACTGGGGAAAACCTTCATGCTGGGAAAGATTGAGGGCAGAAAGGGAAGAGGGCAACAGAGAATGAGATGGTTAGATAGCATCACCAACTCAATGGACATGAGTCTGAGAAAAGTCTGGGGGATAGTAGAGGACAGAGGAGCCTGGTGTGCTGCCATCCAAGGGGTCGGACAGGACTTAGCACCTGAATGACACGGGAGATAGTGAAGGACAGGGAAGCTTGTCTACGGCAGTCGGCAGTCGCAGAGAGGGGCCTGACTGACTGACTAAGACAGGATAGAAGGGAGGGGCCGCCAGGTGCAGGTCAAGGGAAGCTGAGCCCTGGGGGTGGGAGGGACCCGGTGGGCGCTACGGGAGAGCTGGGGGAGGGCTGGGTGCAGGGGCAGGGCTGGGACTTCCTCTGTAGCAGGGCATTGCTCTGGGCTGAGGACTGGGCAGGGCTAGGTGAGGGGCGGGGTGGTGGTGGTGAGGGGCCCGGAGGGGCTTGGGGGTTGGGTAGGCCAGTGAGGAGATGCAGAGAATGACTGGGTCAGGGAAGGAGGGCAGTGGCTGAATTCTGGGCTCATGGGAAGCACAATCCGTGTGGTTGGTCACTGAATGTGGGGCTTGGGAGAAAGGGGTCGTCATATGATGGGAAGGTTGTAGCTTCACCAAGCTAGGAGGACCCCAGTGGGGCCATTCTGGGGAAAGATCAGCTATTTGATCTTGGCTGAGTCAATTTGGAAGAACCTATTAGGGACCCTAGAGCAGGCTGGGCGGTGGGGCCCGGAGGAGTGGTGCTGGCGATGGACGGTGCGGGGAGTGGCCTGTGGGTGCGGCCTGTGTGTGTGAGCACAGGTGTGTGTGTGTGTGTGTGTGTGTGCATGGGTGTGTGTCTGTGTGCATGTAACCATGTGCAGACACAGGTGTGTGCAGCGGGCAGATGCTGGGTGGGCAGGGACTCACAGGACTTGCACTGGCAATTGTGTGGCTGGTTCTCAGCACAGAGGGTCACTTCTAACTCTTCCTCAGGAAGTGTCCGGAGAGAAAGCCCTCGAACATCTCCCGGAGGGGGGCCACCCGAAGTTGTCAGTTGGGTTAGGTTGTGGTCTCTCGGCAGAGGCTCTGAACTGTCGGGGCAGGAAGAGGGGAGGGTGGCTGCAGAGAGGCTCAAGGAGAGCTGCTCGTTGGCTGCAATGGGCCTGGGATCGTGGGGCAGAGCCCCCTTCCGGGCAGAGCAGGGAGGGCCGGGGTGGGGATTGGGGCTGGGGCCTGCCTGAGGCCCACTTTGACCTTGACTCGGAAGAAGGGTCCAGAAGGAGAGGCCAGGAAGGACTGCAGGGTCTGTGTAACCCGGTGGCTTCAATAATAATAGGTTTGGTTTCAAAGAATTCTCCAGAAGAAGGGTCTAGAAGGAGAGGCCAGGAAGGACTGCAGGGTCTGTGTAACCCTGTGGCTTCAATAATAATAGGTTTGGTTTCAAAGAATTCTCCAGTAGATCTGCATGATAAGGGCTTTTTAGTGTAACCTGTGAGGGTGTGCGGGGAGGGGGAGGGGAGAATCCTGGGGCGTTGGGAATTTGTATCTTTGCTCTGCTGGAGAAGCTGCTGGGCCAGCAAGTGGGGCGCTGGCCCTGAGACCTTGGGGTCCTGGACATCCCCTTAGGATATCCCCCTGGTGACATATAGTGTGTGTGTGTGTGTGTGTCTGTGTGTCCGTGTGTGTGTAGGGGAACAGAGCCCAGCCAGTAGGAGCAGCTGCTATGCGAGGAGGATCATTCCAACCATTGTGGGGAGGGGGCAGAGATTTCCAGGAATTGGGCCACCGCCCACTTTTTGGCCTTTGATGGTCTGCGTTGGAACGGTCCTGGCATCTCTGGGTGTGTCGTCTAGCTTGAGCCTGCACTAAGGATCAGGGTTGTTGAATCGTCTGCTGTCTTGACTCTCTTGACTCTGACTCTTATCAGCTTCTGTTAAGCCCTCAGACAATGTCACTCTCCCAAAGGTTGTGCTCTGCCCCCTCTCTCCTGTTTCACTTTGGCCTAGAGAGCGCGTCTAACTCTTTCTGACCCCTGGACTGTAGCCCGCCAGGCTCCTCTGTCCATGAGATTCTCCAGACAAGGATACTGGAGTGGGTTTCCCTCTCTTTCTCCGGGGGATCTTCCCAACTCAGGGATCGAACTCACATCTCTTATGTCTCCTTCACTGGCAGGCAGGTTCTTTACCCCCAGTGCCACCTGGGAAGCCCGTAGAGAGTCCTAACTAACTCACAGCGTGTATTCTCCTGGAAATCAAAATTAATTTGGGTTGGTCCTGTTAGAGGGACACAGGAGCCAACTAAAGTTCCAGCCAAAGTCAGGACGACATAAATGACGTCGTCTTTATTACAACCCAAGTACAGATGCTGGGAAAGATTGAAGGTGGGAGGAGAAGGGGACGACAGAGGATGAGATGGTGGGATGGCATCACTGACTCGATGGACATGAGTCTGAGCAAGCTCCAGGAGTTGGTGATGGACAGGGAAGCCTGGCATGCTGCAGTCCATGGGATTGCAAAGAGTTGGACATACATGAGCAACTGAACTGACTGAAGTACAAAGTCTCAATCCTCTTGAGAGTCCCTTGGATAGCGAGGAGATGAAACCACTTAGTCCTAAAGGAAATCAACCGTGAATATTCACTGGAAGGACTGATGCTGAAGCTGAGGCTCCAATACTTTAGCCACCTGATGGGAATAGCTGACTCACTGGAAAAGACCCTGATGCTGGGAAAGATTGAGGGCAGGTAGGTGGAGAAGGGGACGACAGAGGATGAGATGGTTGGATGGCATCACCGACTCAATGGACACGAGTTTGAGCAAACTCTGGGAGATGGTGAAGGACGGAGAAGCTGGGCCTGATGAGGTCTGTGGGGTTGCAAAGAGCTGGGCGCAACTGAAGAACAACAAATATAGAATTAAATGAGTGCATGCTGACATGAATCAGTGATTGAACAATCAGTTGTTGTTCAGTCCCTCAGTCGTGTCCGACTCTTTGCGACCCCATGGACGGCAGCACGAGAACTTCCCTGTCCTTCACCGTCTCCTGCAGTTTTGCTCAGACTCATGTCCATTGAGTGGGTGATGCCAAGCAATGAACAAATCAACAGGTGGGAGAAAAACCACCCCAGCCGAGAAATTTAGGCAGCTGCTGCCCTCCGAGGGCGCCGGCCTAACCCTCCGCGAGCGAGCGGGTGCTCCACAGAGGGCCCTCTTTCCAAAGAGGGCGGGACGGAGGGGGCGGTGAGACCAGGTCCCTGTCCGGGGGAAGCCTGCGGGGCACGGCCTCAGCCCAGCGATGGGACACGCCAGGGTGACGGCGCCTCCCGTGACGCCCTCGACAGGAGAAGGCGCCTCACGTCAGGTGGTCCTCCCACTCCCAGGACCCCATGTGTGCATGGGAGAGCAGGGGCAGATCCCAGCTGAGGGACAGCCCACCAGGACGGTCAGGGTCATCAACGGCAGGAGCGTCCGAGACAATCACGGCCAAGAGGAGGCTCAGGAGACATTAACTAAATGTGATAGGGTGTCCTGGGTGGGATCCTGGGACAGAAGAATGACTTTGGGGGACAACTAATGATATCCGAATGTATGGAATTTATGGACTTTATATGAAAAAGAAAAAAGGGAGTTTTGGATTTTACCGGGAGCTTTTCTAGTCTTTAAAATGCAAATGCAGAGACTTCCTTCCTGGTAGCACAGAGGTTAGGAATCTGCCTGCCAGGGCAGGGGACACGGGTTCCATCCCTGGTCTGGGAGGATTCCACATGCCGAGGGGGCAGCTGAGCCCGTTTGTTGCAGCTACTGAAGCCTGTGCGCCCCAGAGCCCGAGCTCCGCAACGAGAAGCCGCCGCGAGCAGCCCGCGCGTGACCCTTGCTTGTCACAACTAGAGAAAGCCCTCGTGTAGCAACAAAGACCAAGCACAGCCAAAAAATAAAAAAAAAATGAGGGGCTTCCCTGTCTGTACTTCTGTTGCCGGGGGGCCCAGTTCCATACGTGGTTGGGGAACCAAGATCCCACAGGCCATGTGGCATGGCCAAAAAATAAACTGATAAAAATAAATTTAAGTAAGCATCTTTAAAAAAATAAATAAAATGCTAATGCATATGGTGCTTTAGGGTCTGATTTGTAGCTTTTCCTGTTTCTGCCTCAGAACTGGTATTCCCAGGAGTCTGGTGTGGGGCCCCTGAGTCGACCACACGGGCACATGGGTGGTGGGCGGTGCGTCTTTGTAACAGAGGTGTTTCCTGCAGGGCCCAGGGCGCCGACCCCCGGGATTCTGGAGGGAAGCAAGTGACATGAACCAGCACGGGGGTGTGTAGTCTCTCGTCTCAGTAAGTCGTGCCATGATCTGTCTTGTTTTCAGTGGATGTTTTCTCTGCTCTTCTTGGGCTGCATGGTTTTTAAAAAACTGTCAAATGTTTTTGATGACCTGGTGCTTCTGGGGGAGGGGCGGGAGGGAGTGCTCTCCGGGTTTGTCACCTTGGGCGCGTCCGTCCACAATCGGGGCTTATTTTTCTCATCTGTTAAAAACAAACCAAAGCGGAGAGGGCACGGGAGCTGAGTGTGTGACCCCCTCCCTGCTCCAACCTGGAACGTTCAGTGTCAAGGACGTGTGACTTCGCCCGTGAGCTTCTACACGACTGGGTGTCCGGGTGCGAAGGGGCTTTCCCCTCACCAAGGTGCTGTTTGTGCACGGCCCTCCCAGGCCACCAGCTGCCTGTGGGTTTCCTTTTAGTTAAAAAACTTTTGAAAACTCCCTGGGTTTGTTCTGCTGAGCTCTCACTCACAGTCACCCCGTTGGCAAAGAGTTCTGACTTGTGACATCTGCATCAGCCCAGGGGAGACCAACGGCTCCGGGGCCCCAGAAAGTTCCCTCCACGCCCCTGTGGTCAGCCCGCCCCCACCCCTCGCAACCACTGAGCTGTGCCTTGTCCCCGATGCTCTGCAGTTAAGTGAAAGGTCCACCCCCGGCCCCCGAGCCATGGCTGGTCTGCGGAACGGCCATCGCAGCTGCATCCGGGCCGCGTTCATGGCCAGCACCAGGGCCGGCTTCCAGAAGAGGCAGAGAAACAGGCTCCATCGCCTCAAGGTACCCCTCCCCTCTTGGCGAGGCAGGGACAAGGTGGGGAGGGCGGAGGGGACTGGAGGCCAGGGCAGACTCGGACCCACCCTGGAGAGAGCAGGAGCCCTTGCCAGGACCCCACCCCCTTCTTGGAATTAGTCTTCTCTGCGGCTCTTGGCATCACCTTCTCAGGTTTTTTCTTTCCCTGCCAACTAGCAATGTTCAAATTCCTGTCCTTTGAGAGTCTGTCTTTTGATGAAGAACAAGAGTTGCTTTTCCCGGTAGCCTGGTGTTAGAGGGGAAGGTTCTGGAATATGGGATGCCAGCCCTGGGTTCTTCCCAGGGACCCTGAGCAAGGCCTGGCCCCTGTGTGAGCCTCGGCTTCTGCGTCTGCAAAGGGAGGGTTTGGGGTGGATGACCTAGAACCTTCCACCATCTTCTGGCTTTGGGTGCAGCACAGGTGCCCCGTGCTGTGTAGCCGGGAGGCCCTTCCCAGGGCTTCCCGGGCGATGGTGGGCTGCCGAGTCTCTGTCCTGGCCACATTCCTGGCTCTGCTTTCCCCTCTTGAGTGGCCCAGGTTTTCATCTTAAGTCCTACAAACACACTCTTGAAGGAGGGTCCCTGCCTGTGCTCAGCTTCCTGGGAGCGGGCTCTCCTTGTCACCACCCACCGCGGGCTACCGTCCATGAATGTGGGCAGGACAGGACCACTGGCCAGGGCAGTGAGCCCCTGGATCCTTGCCCTTGAATACGAACCTGCTGTCCGCCCTCCCTCTTAGAGAGGATGACCCAAACCCCTTGTTTTTCCAGGCCAGTCACAAGAAGAATCATCTGGACTTTGTTGAAGGCATCTGGAGAGAGGTACGTCCCTGAACGAGGCAGCCAGCAGCCGCTTCTGTCTCTGGGGACGGTTGGGCCCCCAAGCCCAAGTTCCCAGAGGCCAGGCCGAGGGCAGCATTGCAGACCTTCCTCGGGAGGCCGTCGCAGGCCTGCTCCGTGACCTCTGCCCTGCCCAGCGGCGTGGCTACAGTTTAGAGAAAGCTTCACTGTGACATTTACCTTGATTGTTCGCTCCTCTTTCAAGTTTTTAAGTAAGAACAAAAGGCTTCATGTAGTTTGCCTGGAAGATAGATTGAGGAGACCATGGGTTTGCAATTAGTCAATCTCAGAATGAAGCTCAGGCAAATTAAATTCACTCTCAGGGATCACGCAGGTGTAGGTAATCCTGGCCTCCTGGTGGTTTACAACACCAGGTGCCCCTGGAGAGCAGGGCGTGCTGCTAAGTCCGTCTACCCAAAACCAGTGACTGGGGGGCCTGGCCGGGCGTTTCTTGGTTTGCCAGGACAGATTCTGTGGGCTTATAGCAACGTGAGGCCCTCACGGCACCCCCGCCCCCACACCCGGGGACACTCACTGCTCTGCTGGGGGTGGGCTCACAAGAGCGAGTGTCTGCTTTGTGAATTCCAGCGATGCTGACCAGGTTCTGGCCCCGCAATGGTTACGGTTGCCACTAGATTACGGTGTTTACGTTCATTTCTCCTTCTGGAGTAAATGAATGTCAGCTGTCCAAAGACCAAGTGAGCTTTCTCGGGGGTTGTCACCACCCAAGGGAAAGGGCCCCTGGGGGGTCCCCCTGCTGACTCGGCCTGGGGTCCCTCTGTGCAGAGGCCGCGGGTCAGCGGGGAGGGAGGTGCTCACAGGTCGAGTCGTGTGGGTTGCGGGTCCTCACAGCTGGAGCCTGTCTGGAAGGGTCTCCGTGCAGCACGGGGTCGTCCCTGGTCTTGGGCACCTGGGCTTTCTCTAGAGCCCTTTCCAGCCAGAGCCCCGGGGCAGGAGTGAAAGAGAGTAAGAAACAGAACTTTAAGTCCCTAGGTGGTGTGAGGAGGGTCCAGAAAGCTCTGCAGCCACCGTTGGCTGTGGCGGTAGAGGTCGGGGGAGACGTTTGGCTGCTCTGGGGTGTCGCCTGGCCCTGATGGGCCTGTGGTCGGCCTTCAGGAACCCCCCAGGGCACCTTGGAAACAGTAACTGTTCTAGAGACTCACTTCCACCTCCTTTGGCGCCTTGGGCGGCCTGTGCGGTGGAGGCTGTTGAGGCTCCACGGCCTGCATAAGCAGGCCGGCCAGGGGCCCGGGGCGGCCCGAGCGAGGCCCTCACCGGGGTCAGAGCAGGAACATGAGCTCAGACTGAGGGGGTGGGCTGGGGCTGCCAGCGCTGGAAGGGGGGCTTTAAACGATGGGGCTCGGGCTGAGACACCCGCACAGTGGGGCACCCTCGGGCTTTTAGGAGGCTCCTGGGATATTTATCAAATGCATTAAAAAATATTTAGTTATGTGGCTGCCCTGGGTCTTAGCTGCAGCATGCGGGATCTTTATGGTGGTGTGTGAATGCTTATGTGGCACACGGGATCTAGTTCCCCGACCAGGGATTGAACCTGGGCCCCCTGCATTGGGAACATGGAGTCTTAGCCACTGGATCACCTGGGAAGTCCTTATCAAACGCATTTAAAAAATAATTTAAAACGTGTTTTGGCCTGCGCTGGGTCTTCGCTGCCGCACACATGCTCTCTCCAAGTGTGGAGAGCGGTGCGTGGGCTTCTCGCTGCGGCGGCTTCTCCTGTCGCAGAGCCTGGGCCGCAGGGCTCAGGGCCTTCTCACTAGTTTTGCTGCTCCTCAACGTGTGGATCTTCCCGGACCAGGGATCAAACCCATGTCTCTTGCCTTGGCAATTGGATTCTTGACCAATTGAGCCCCCAGAGAAGCCCTTATCAAAGGCATTTTTGAAGATTTATTTGCAGGGCAGATCGTGCACAATTTGCCAAGGTCCATGACGGAAGAAATTACTTATGCGTGTAAGGCGTGTGTTCTCCTTGATTCCCCTGCTCGCCGGCTCAGAAACCCTTCTGTCATCAGCTTTTAGATCCTTACGACGCTGACTGGGAAGACGCCCGTGGTCACACCTCCTGTCATTTCAACAGCTGCTCCTTGGGTGCTGCAAACTGTGATGGGCCTCTGCACACGCTCAAGTCCAGGGGTCCAGGGGACGTGAGCTTAGAAGACCCCCTCTTGGCGAACCTTCCAGTCCTGGTCCTGACGGCCACAGGCTGGGCCCCTGCAGCCCCGGAGGCCAGCGACGTGGACATGCAACCTGCGGAGGCCGGTGGCCTGGAGGCGCGGGGGAGGATGGCCCGGCTGCCGGGACACCTGGAGGACTCGGGGATGATGGAGGAAGACCGGGGATCCCCCGAGGCTGTCAGACCCCAGGGCAGGGCCAGAGGGTCACGGCCGCCCCCCAGACTCGGGACTGAGAGGGACAGGGGGCCCAAGCTTGCCCTCTCCAAGAGGAAACTGGAACTTTTACTTGCAGAGCCGGAGAAGAGTAAGCGAAAGAAGCAGTGTGTGGCCTAGATCAGGTGAGCGGGGCGATAGGTGACATGGGCCAGGGCCTCGGAGGCGAGGACAGCATTGATGAGCATAGCAAAAAGAGCTTCCATGAAGCATGTGGCTCCTTTTGTGTCTTCTTGTTCAAACAATGGAAATGTATCATGAAGTTTCAGGAGCTGATGGTCTGCGGATGATGCGCGGGTTACTCGTTTATGTTGTAAATAACGCCTCTGGGCCCCACCACTGCGCTAAGATGGTTTCCAGCTCAGGAAAGGCCCCACCTCCCCGGCCTGAGTCGCAGAGAATTCCCTTAAGTAAATATGTATGTATTTTTAAACCTGGACTCAGAGGCTGGGGCCTGTGGCCCTCTAGCCCACCTCGGTCCTGGCTGTGACTCATTCCCCCAGAGCTCCTCACACGCGGCCGAGGAATCGGCTCCCGGGGTCGCTGAGAACAGCTGGAACGTGGGGGGCGCTCAGTTGGGGTGGAGGCAAGGCCGCAGGAGGGATTCTCCCAGCAGCCCTGGGGCCGGCCCTGGCCTCAGATGCCTCCCTCTGCTCCACCCCACCCGCTTCTCCGGTTGCGTCTCCCCTCCGGGACAGGGTCTGCTGAGCGCGGTGTCTTGCGATCAGGGCCCCAGTGGGGTGACACCTGGGTGTGGAGGTGCTTTCCTTTTTCTCATGCAGCCTTTTAAGACCTTCCTGGCAGGGAGGATCGGAGTCCCCCTCGCTGTGTTTGCTGCCCAGGGACACACAGTTCCAACAAAGGGAAGTCCACTGAGGCGAGGCGTGTGGTCTCGTCCCTCCTGGCCGGGGTGGACCCCCGAGGCTTCTCCAGGGCACTGGGTGGGCAGGGGTGCCCAGGAGGTGCTGTCTGCCCTCCCCCAGGTCCCCTCTGGGCCCCCTTTCTGCCAGCTCTGCCTACTGTCCAGCCTGACCCCGCAAAGGCAGGTGAGGAGTGATCTAGGTGGGGTCCCCTTGGACCCCCTAGACTGAGCTCACGTCAGGGTGAGGCTGGGAAGCAGCAAGTAAGGGGCCCCAGGCACTCCTGGTGGGGTCCTGGGCCTGCGGTGCCCTACATCCACCCCCAGGACACTCGGGCATCAGGGTCTGGCGGCTGCAGCGGCCCCTCCTCCCCAGCCAGGCCTTTGGGGCATTGAAGACGGAGGTCCTCCTCCTGCACCAGGAATCCCTGCCCAGCACCAACAGGCCTCTGTGCTTGGGACCTACTGTAAATGGGGTGGGCACGGGAGGGTCAGGCTTTCTGGGGGCTCTCCTCAGTGTTAGCAGCTTCCGGGCGAGAGACTGCGGCACTGCTAAATACTCTGGGTGACGAGAGTGAGTAGTAAGTAAGTGAAGTCGCTCAGTCATGTCGGACTCTGCGATCCCATGGACTGTAGCCTACCAGGCTCCTCTGTCCATGGGATCTTCCAGGCAATAGTACTGGAGTGGATTGCCATTTCCTTCTCCAGAGGATCTTCCCGGGTCTCCCACATTGTAGACAGACGCTTTACTGTCTGAGCCACCAAAAGCTGTATTTGTTGGCTTAGAGGAAAGCATTCAAAATGGGCCCCCATTTTCAGTCAAACACAGCTCTGGACAGCGCTCAGCCCCCCAAGGGACCCCAGATGGCACGTCCCGGAGCCAGGTGGGCGGCAGCTCTGGCTCTGCGGTCCGTCCGCTGTCTGGGGTTGGGGGGACAAGGCTAGATAGGGGGTGCTGTGGGGCCTCAGGCTGTCCCTCTGGAGTCGAGCTTGCTTCCCACCAGGACGAGCAGGTCTTTATTGCAGGGCTGGTGCCATGCCCGGCCAGTCACCCAGCCACCGGGAGCTCTTGAGGCTCCAGACGCACCAGGAACCCATTCCACAGGAGGCCGCACCTGGCACCCCAGGACTGTGGGGACGGAGAGCCCGGAGGCCGCGGGCTCCCTGCGGAGGGACCATGGCTGGGCCCCGGAGGTGCGCGTCACGGGTCTGGGGCGGGCCAGCCGGGCTGCCGGAGTCATGCGGGCTCCCGGGTGTCCCCCAAAGCCAGAGATGAGACGAGAGGCCGGAGCCAAGTCATGCTTAGTGTTTTATTTCATAAAACAAGCCCCGCCTCGGCCCTCAGAACCGCGGCCCTGGGGCCCTCCCAGCTCCACCTCCCAACCGTCTGGCTTTTTCCCACGTCCTGCAGCTTCCAGCCTCGCACCAGCGACGTTGCCTTGACAAGTCCGTACACTTTAAACAGTGAACCTTCCGTAGGCTTTCATAATGAATAACGTTAAGTATCAATCACTGTCACACAAGGGGACTGGAAGGCAGCTCACTCAGTGCAGAGCACGGCCACGCCGCGCTCGTAGAAGCTCCGCGGGTCCTCCTTGGTGGCGATCTCGAAGTCGACCGTGAAGATGAGGTCGGCGCGGGTGAAGTTCAGGTAGACAGGCAGGGTCACCTGGGAGAAGGCGGGGCGCTGGCTGTGCGAGGGGAGGCAGCCCTGGGGGCGGGGCCCACCCGAGAAGGGAGCGGTGCGAGTCCCCCGGGGGGCCACGGCGGGGACACAGCCCTAGTGCCCAGGGGGCGCGCACGGAGTCACCTGATCACGGAGGAGGGAAGGGGCACTCACCACGTTCGCCTTCTTCTCTGCGTTTGTCTGCTTGACCCAGCGCAGCTGCGTCAGGGGGAGGACGGTGGAGATGGCGTTGGAGAGCGACAGCTTGTTGTTGCCGCACGTGGCCCCTTGGAGCTTCAGGCCTGTGGGGGTGGGGGTGGGGCGGTCAGGACCCCGGGGGCTCTGTTGCGTGGGCACAGCCTGGGGGCACTAACCAGGCACGGCCACGCGGGCACCGCTAGCAGGCAGCCCGTGAGGGGCGGTGGCTGAGCCGCAGGCTGGGGACGGGGCAGGGGGGCCTGAGGGAAGCTGGGCGGGAGCACCCCCGCTCACCGGTGACCCCGAAGCTGCAGGCGTCCAGTGTGGCACCCTGGGAGGCGGTGACGTTCACCTCCAGGCAGAGCTCCTCCAGGGACCAGCTGTTGGCCTGGGCCACGTACTGCCGGGTGGCGGTGATGTAGGCCTCGGGCACGAACAGGCCGCCCAGGCACACGTGGATGTTCTGGAGGAGAGAGCTGCGGGTGAGGGCCGGCCTCCCCCTGAGGGCCCCCGCCCAGGCCCGCAGCGGCCTTGGAGAGCCGCCCGCACCTTCAGCTCCTTGGCGCCCCCGGAGGCGGCCGCCTGCGAGATGCTCTGCAGCTGCTTGACCCGCTCGCTGAAGTCAGAGACCCACTGGATGACGGTCATGCCGGCGGGCACCGTGTAGTGTGACCAGCTCCGGGGCAGGATCCCTGCAGGGAGGGCCCGCCTGCGTCAGTGCCCACAGCTCCTCTGCCGAGCGCTGGCGGGCCCCCCGTGTGGCCTCCACGGCCTCCCTTGGCCGGTGCACCCCCACACCTGCTCCACACCCAGTGTGCGTGACCCCCGGGGGAGTGAGGGGGGAGCACGACCGCCCCGAGGAACCACAGCTGCAGACACCCCCTCTCGGGCGGTGCGGCCAGGTGAGACGCCTGGGGCCTCGCCCTGCCCTCCCTCGGTCCTAGAACTCGGGACCGCGGGAGGCGAGGCAAGGTCCTGGCAGATGCTCAGTGAGGCAGCAGGAGCCAGGTCCTGGGAGTGTGGGCCCGGCGGGGGGTCGGGGTGGGTGCCGAGCTGCCCTCCTGAGCTCCCGGGAGCCCCCAGCTGCCCACCTTTCACCAGCTCGTTGATGAGCGTGCGGAGGTAGTTGGTCTGCTTCTTCCTGCCCTCGCACACCTGCACCACGTCGGCAAGGTCCTGGCGCACGTCCTGGAGCAACTTGGCACCCATTTTCACTTCTCTCTCAAAGAATCGGAACAGAGGATCCTACGGTCGTAGGGAGAGACAGAAGGCTGGGGTGGAGCGGGGAGGGGGATCGGAGAAGAGGAAGGAAACCGGCAGTAACTCGGCCTCGGGAGCCCTGGGTTTGCAGCACTGCCGGAACTCGACCTTGAACTAGACTCGGTGTGAAGCTGTGGGTGCCTGACCACAGCAGCTCCGGACCACCCTGTGAAGACGGGGAAGCACCCCTGCGTCCCGGAGGGTCACTGACCTCCTCCACTCTCGGGCGTTCCAGGCCGGGCCCTCCGGCTTGGCCCAGGCGCACACCTGCCCTGAGACAGCACTCACCCGCCCGGCCCAGCCCCACCCGGGAGGGCCGCCCCGGCCCCAGGGCCGCCACCTTGATGTTCTCCACCGTGCGCTTGAGGTGGCTGAGCGTCTGCGGGATGAGGTGCAGCCAGTTGGAGGCGGTGGTGTGCAGCGTCCGCATCCAGGCGGGGCGCCCGTCAGACGAGGAGTCAGGCCGCGCCTTCTTCTCCGTCTCCGCGTAGGCCAGGTCGTCCTCGTCCTCCAGCATCTGCATCTTCAGCATCTTGCTGATCATGTCCACACCTGGGCGGGGGCAGGGGTGCGGGGGGGCCAGGCTGAGCGCGGAGGCCTCCCTGCGCGTCTACCCGGGGGCCCTGCGCCCCGTGAGATGCCCTGCGGGCACCCGTTCCTACGGCACCGAGGGCAGGCTGGCCGGGGAGAAGGCCCAACGCCATGGGTGGAGCCACGACCGCGGGGGCCGCACCGAGGCTGCGCGCAGACACCAGAGACGGCGCCAAGGCTCACGCGTCCACGGTCATCGGGGAGCAGGTGGCCTCCTGAGTGCCCCGGGCTTGGCCTGTGCCCAGGGTCCTGGCCCCAGAGAGAGCTCCCTCCGAGTCCAGCGCTGAGCTGTTCCCTGGCCGGGCCCCTGGGGCTCAAACCTCACAGCCTCCAGGTGGGACACACGACCTTGGGCACCCTTAGCCCAGGGCCTCCTGCACGGGCCTGGGGGCGAGCTTCTCTGCAGAGCTCCGGCTTTACTGGGGCTCAGACACCTTCGCTGCGGTGCCGAGGGGACCCCGAAGCTACTCCCGGCAGGAGGCACCGGAGTCGGCACTCTGCATGCTCTGAGCACGCGCTTCTGCACAGGAGGGCGCCCACCCAGGCCCCCGCCTCAGACCCTCCCCTGTGTCCCAACTAAATCGAGACTCAACTGCAGACAGCCCAACCTCCCTCGTGGTCACCATGGGGCCCACCGCCTCGACTCCACAGCAAGAGGCTTGAGTCAAGGTGGTCCTCAGGCTGGAGGCGGGCCCCACAGCTAGGGGGCCTCGTTACAGAGCTGAATCGAGGGCCTGTCCTGTTCCCCAGCTGTGTGGCTTCGGGCACGTCAGTCTTCTCCAGCAAAGAGAAGCCTGGGTCAGAGCACTTCTCACACCTGTGAGTGTCCCTAGTTCGGATGCCCAGGGAAGGGTGGGGCCCGAGGACCTGCATCTCTAAAGCTGCAGTCCGTCTGAGGCTGTTGGTCTAGGGACCACACTTTGAGAACCACTGCGTTAAATGATCTCTTGACTAGTCTTAAGTTCTAATAAAAATACCTTCTAGAAAGAGACTAACAGTTCTAAGATGTCACTTAATGCCAAGAACTTAAAAGAAATTGAACAGGAAGAAAGACGACATCACTTCTGAACCCAAAACAGAAATCTAAGTGCAATCTCCAGACCCCATGTACTAGCTCCCGAGTCCGTGTCCCAGAACGGAGGCTGCAGAACACACACCGCCTGGGCCGAGGGTTTCCCTGCCTCCCGGGGGCTGGTCGGAGGAGGAGTGCCCGGCTGGCCAGTGGGCGGGGGTACCCACCCTGCGTGGTGAGGAGAACCTTCTCGGCGTTGTTGGGCAGGCCCAGCCAGGAGGGCGTCTGCGTGTCGGGCAGCAGCTCCACCCACTGCACGAACTCCTCTCGCCTGGAACAGCAGCACGCCGGTTAACACGTTACCGTGGCCGGAAGTGCCCGGTGCCCCGGCCCCCTGCCCCATGGTGGTGGTGGGGAGGGCACACACCTGATGCCATCCGGCATCTGGATGTCCTTGTGCCCGTCAACCTTGCAGGCCAGCTTGAACTCACTGTCGAAACTCCGGGTGGTGAACAGGCGCTCCAGGAAGGTGTTGAGCAGACGCTGGTCGAACTCGTTGTCCACCCGGCCGCCATAGATGGACTGGGCCATCAGGGTCTTGAGCGCGGACCAGGGGATCTTGTCTGGCGAGATGTTCTGTCTCCCCTGTGGGAGGAGAGGCGGGTCACAGCTGGGGCGGAAGCGGCGGCCTCATGGGCCCCTCCCACGGCGCGGCCCGCGCTTGCCTTGGCTGTGTCGTCCAGCCACGTGTCCACCGTGTCGCAGGCCGAGCGCAGGTCAGACTCCCCGAACTCATACTTCTTCGACCAGCCCAGGGGTGCGTATCGTAAGCGCTCCTGGATGACGGCGTGGAACCAGGCCAGCAGGAAGTACAAGCGAGCACGCTCGTTGGGAGACTAGGTGGGAAGTTAGCAAGAACAGGGTCATCGGGATGTAGGCCCGTTCTAACTAAGAAGACAGTCCGGGGCTTGCTGCAGTCAAGGTCTTAAAAAGTGCTCTGCACGTACTCACACTGGGGGCACCCTGACCTCAGTCATTAATGCGAATGGTGTTGCTAGGAGAAAACCACACCAAGTTTTCTATTAATAAAGATGTGTTCCTGATTACACTGCTAAGCTAAATGATACAGCCAACAGGAAAGTACACAGAAGACAAGTTTCTAAAAATGGCAGAAAGGGTGGATTATGGCCCAAAATAAAAGAGGACTTAAGAAACACAAAATTGGTAGATAATTTTATTTTTTTAATGCCATGTCGTGTGGTATGTGGGATTTTAGCTCTCTGAGCAGGGACTGGGCCCAGGTCCCCTGTAGGAGAAGTACAGATGCTTAGCCACTGGGCCTCCAGGGAAGTCCTGTGATGCAAAATTCCTGCCATGACCCCCTCCTCCCGCCCACAAGCCCTGGCCTCAGCTTGGCGCCCAGACATCTGTGCGGCCCCGCACCCCAGCCCGACAACAAGCTCGGCGGCACTCACCTTGCATATCCGAGACACGGGGATGCTGCTGAAGGTCCTCAGCATGTTGGCCTTCACGCCCGGGGGTGGCTCGAACACGAAGATGCGGCCGGCTCGGAGCAGGTTCACGGGCACCTGAGGGGCACACGGGGCCCGCCGCCCGTGAGCGCTCGGCTCTGCCGCCCCACCCCCGCCCGGTGCCAGGCCAGTGCCCTCGGTCCCCGCACCTTGGGGTTGATCTCCATGGTGAGGAAGAGCCTGAAGCAGGCATGCGGCTGCAGCGAGTGCAGCTTCTTCTCCAGCTGCATCAGCCAGCCCGGGGCCAGGTGGACGTTCTTTAGCATCACCCACCTGTGGGCAGGGAGAAGGCCGCAGCCTCACGTCTCTGGCCGGAATCCTTGGGGACTCGGGCCTCATGAAGCAAAACCAAAGCAGCCTACCTGCCCGACTTCACAGCTGTGTTTATTGCCTTGTCTGCCTGGTTAAAGCCTTCTGTAGAGCCTGGTGACAGACAGCTGAAGGGTTAGCAGGCGGACTTGGACTCTAGCGCCCCCCACCGTGAAGTCCCAGGGAGGGGACAGACCGACTGCCCTTACCAATGGCGATGGACGTGATCTGCGTGTTCTGCTCAGCAGCAAGGTCCTCCACATGCCCGCTGGCGTCGTACCCGGGCACAGAACACATCAGGACGGGCGTGTTCGGCTTGACCTGCAGACCGGGGAGTCGGGCTTTGGTGAGGGGGAGGCCCGCCAACAGTGCGCCCGTCGAGGGGCAGGGCCCTTTGGGGGCTCATGCAGACGGGCAGCTCAGCGCCCACAGGGCCGGCGCGCACCTCTGTGTCCACGATGTGGGTCAGGTCGAGCGGCTGCTCCATGATGGACATGAAGGACTCCCCGAGGTTGGTGGACACAAACATGTGCGCCATGGCCAGCATGCGGTCGGGGCGGAAGGCCTGGATCAGGAGCAGGCGGTGGATGGCCTGCCCGATGGGAGCTGGAACGAGGCCGGGAGGAAGGTCGGCGACAGCACAGGCCTGAGACAGCCCCCCAGCTGTCCCTGCCACGGGCCCCTGCCCCACAAACAGTGGGGCAACACTCTGCTCAAACAACACCGCAGAGATCAGGACACCCCCTCTTCCTCTCTGCCTGTGAATCGCCAGCACCCCACCTCACCACAGCACCCTCTGGGCACAGCTGTGACAAGACCTCCGCCCAGGGCCCTCCGTGGGTGACGGGTGGCTACTGACTCTGAATGACCACGTGGAGCCCGCTCAGGAAGGACTCCGAAGAGCCCGAGAGACCCGGTAGCCACCGCCAACCTGTGTCCATGCTGAACCCCGCCCCCCGCACCCCTTCCCGGGACCCGGCTGGCCCAGAGCCTCATACTCAGAAACAGCCCCCTTCTCCTAACGCCTAACCCTGGGCAGGGACCTTCTGGCTATTCCTCTCAGTCTTTCAAAAAGAGTTGCAACAGGAACTGAAAATTTTTTGCTTTCCCATGTCCAAGCCAACCCCACAGGTTCTAACACTGAGATACGAATCTCAGGAATCAGTGACTTTCTGTCCCTGGCCGTCCCTGAGTTCAGCCAGCGAAGTGCATTCCACGCCCAGGTTCGGACGGCCACAATGAGGCAGGCCCCAAGGGCTTACTTGCAGGGCTCTCCTCGCTCCAGAGGTATGGCACGGTCTGCTCGGGGGAGCTGCTGTCCAGCCAGATGCCGAATTGCTATGGGGACAACAGAGGACGCATCACCGTGGGCTCTGCCCACCTCTGGGCAGAGCGGTTGGACTGACGTGTCCGACGTTTGACGGGAGAGAACACAACACGAAGTTCTGGGCTTTATAGGACAGGCGACTCCCTGGGAGGAGGCCAGCTCCCGCCGGGGACGCTCATCGGACCCTCACCTCGTCCGCCTGGACCTTGGCGATCAAATCCTTGAAGGCGGGCAGGCAGCTCAGCCTCACCACGGCCTCGGCCTGCTCCCCGGTCAGGCCCTGGATCTTGGGTGTCGAGCCCGCGCTCAGCACGATCTCCTTCCCCCTCAGGAAGTGCTGGAATTCCGCGTCGTAGGTGGGCTCCCTGGAGAGGGGGCAGCTGTCAGCCAGGGCCTCTCGGCAGGGGTCCCGTCTGCTGTCACCGAGACAACCGCGTCCTCTGGGGGCACCGCGCTAGGGCAGCTGACTCACCCGACGGTGCCCTTGAGCTTGATCCTGGCCAGCAGCATGGCGAAGGTGATGTGGTCCTGGTGCAGCATGCCTCGGGCCACGCGGTTGAACGCCACCTGGAGACACGCCGCGGAGTGCGCCATTGGAACACCGCCGTCCCTGGAGCACGCATCCCCGCCCCCTGCCCGAGGTGCACCCCACGCCGGGGCAGCCGGCCCGCGCTGTACCTGGAAGAGATCCTTGGTGATGATGGACAGGCGCTGGGTGTGGTCGGTGACGCCCTTCAGGTTGGGGTTCTCGTACAGGACGTTGTGGTAGATGTCCAGGAAGAACTGCAGCGAGTACTGGTACAGGAAGTGGATCTGGAGGCGGTGGAGGGGGCCATGAGTGCACGTGCGCGGGGGGGGGGGGGGAGCCCCGGCGCAGCCCGCCCACCTGCTTGAGCGACTCCATGGTGAAGTAGATGCTGCTGCAGGCGGTGGACAGTGGCAGGTACTGCTGGGACACGGTCTCCACCTCCTGCATCACGATGTCCGTCTCCTCCACCTTCCTGGTCACCTCGGCGGCCTCCCTCTTGAGGTTCTCCAGCGTCGTGATGATCGTGTCGTCGTCCAGGATGCGGCCCTTGACCTCGTTCAGAGCTTGCAGCAGAGACTTCTCCAGCTGACGCAGGCGCAGCTGAAACTCCCCTGAAACGACCAGAAGTCGCAGAGTTCACCCTGGTGCTGCCGTGACGCGGCCGGGGCACCTCGTCCCGGGGAAGCTCAGCCCCACACGCACCGAGAGCCAGGGACCCGGAGCCGTACCTTGGAGTTTCAGAAGGTCGGACCGTTTCTCGTCCACATCGGGTCTTTCTGCTTTGAGGACTTCGTTGAGGCACTGGCTCTGCAGGCTGCTACGGGTCACGGTGAAGTTGACGAAGGTCACCCGGGAGCAGAGGTCAGGGGGGAACTCGACCTGCCAGGAGGGGCGGCGGGGCAGCCGGTCAGCGTCGTCGCGTCCCGCGCCCTACCCGTCGCTGCCCCGTCTCCGTGGGGTGGGCAGCTGCCCGGGGCCTTACGGTGGGATCGCGAGTGGACAGGAAGATGACGAAGGACGGCGACAAGTCGATGTCCTGGTCGCCGAGCGTGATCAGCACTCTGCCCCCTGTCCGCCGGACTTCACGGTTCAGGACTGGGTTCAGAACGGGGTCGTAGCTCTCCACATCCTGCGTGTGTTCGTGGTGCCGTGAGCAGCGCGTTTCACAGAGTGTGTTTCCACCCACACGGAACTGATTCCTGCTCCAGATAAACACACCTCCCCAGCAGCTCCCAGTGGTTTAGACCTGTGCTGAGTGACACGTGGCTGCTAGGCGCCCACGTCTACTTCAGCAGATGAGGGGCTCTGCTCCTTGCTCACACTGCTGAGCAGGGTGCTCGGCAGGGTGGCCACAGCTCAGCACAGGTCTCAGAGCCCCAGGGGATGGGGCCGTCCAGACTAAGTGGAGTTAGAGGGCAAACACTGCTTCTGCTGGGTTTCTATGGCGCTGTCTCACAGCTTTATCCCTGCTTTTTTTTCTTTTTGGGCTGTGCCGCGTGGCTGGTGGGATCTTAGGTCCCCAACCAGGGACCAACTCCACACCCCAGCAGTGAAAGTGCTGAATCCTAACCACTGGACTGCCAGGGAGCCCTTTCTCACAAAGCCCAGAAGGCAGCACCGTGCTTTGCGACGCGTGTCAGCTGCGTCGGGGGCACACACCTGGACCAGGAGGGGGTTGCCGAACCTCAGCGCGCTCTCTAGGTTCTTCCTGAAGGCGTCGTCCAGGAAGCTGGTCCGCGTGATCTTCCGGTCCTTGTACTCGTTCATGATGAACTCTGTGGCCTGCCCCGAGGGGTCGATGATCAGCGGGTACCTGAGGATGGGCCAAGGACTGGTCAGATGCCAGGGGAGCCCGAGGACATGACGGCAGGGCCCGGCAGGGCGATGGGGAGGTGTCCCAGGCTCAGATGTGGGCTCCAGGTTTACAGGAGAGACCACGTGACCCAAGGCTTGGTGCTAAAATCCTCCTTCTGAGGACCTCCTGTGGGGGCGGTGACTCAAGCAGACTGCTCAGAAGGGCTAACGCCAAAGCGCTAGTCTCTCTGGGGCAAGGACGCCGCTCCATGAAGGCCGAGCGCAGGCGCTCGGCTGGCTGGCTGGGTTCGCTGGCCCGCGGGGCAGACTCCTGGAGAGCAGGAACTGGCACCCCTGTCCCGCAGACTCATGAGCTGCAGGTGTGCCAGACCCTCCCACTCAGTGCTCATGGCAACCCTGTGAGACAGGTGTGATCGCCACACCAGGCTTATTTATAAAGGAGGAGACGAGCCACAAAGGGGCCAATGTCCTCTGTTCAGGGTCACACAGCCAATTCAGGTTTGTAAAAAATAACGTAACACTACGCGCGATTGTCACACAGCCAATTCAGGTTTTTTAAAAATAACGTAACACTACGCGCGATTGTACAGAATTCAGAGGCTACAAAAGGGCAGGTGGTGAGAGCCCTCCCCGCTCCACCCGTCAGCCTCTGGTTTCTGCTCTGTGTACACAGAGGAGGTTCAGGCCATTTGTAGACGCACACGGCCCCAGAGCACACCACCCGGCACTGCCATCTGCTGCAGCTGCCCCCGTGGACGAAGGGCTCCCAGCTTCCTGCCGGGGTGGGGGGAGACACACAGTGACCTTGTCACTGGCCCGGACGAGGGGCGTCTGAGGCACTTCCGGGCCTTTGCTAGGACACACGCTGTCCTCGTGAACGTTCACGCGTGCAGGCTCTGCGGGACGGGCGCTGCAGTGTGCACTCTCGCACAGGTGAGTGCAGCCCTCACCCTGACCCACCAGGACACACGGCGTGGACATGCCCGCCAGCACCCCCAGCGAGGCCCTCTGAGACCTGACGGTCGGCTCCTCTTTGGACCCCGGGGACAGTGACACACAGCGAGAGGTACAGATACGATGAGACAGGAACCCGGGGCTTGGTTTTCAAAACAGAAAGAAAACCCAGGGTGCCTGGGTTTGGGAGCTGCCATGGATGAGGGAGGGTCCACCAGGGGACCTCTGCGCGGGCTCAGGCCTGGGGATGCCCGGACGGCACTGTCAGCCCCCTCCGCGGCAGGCCTGTTCCTCTTCTGACTCCAGCCTCCTTAAGCCAAAACCAGGCAGCAGTTTCCCTTAACTCCAGCCAGACGCTTTCAGTTCTCACAGTATTTTAAGAGAGGGTCTGTTTTCACAGAGCCAAGCACATCAATTTCACAAGGTCACAGGGGGGCCACTCAGGGAGGGTCACTGTGGACAGTCACAACACAGGGACGAAGGAGACCGCGCAGAGCCCGCCGTCAGAGGCGAGCCTGCCGGCCCAGCCCGATCTGCTCACCTCTTCCACAGGTAGCGGGAGCACTCCCCACGCACCCTCCCCGCCCCTCGCCGCGCACAAGCACGCTACCTGTTGAACCTCTTCAGCATGATGGCGTTTTCCGTGCACAGGTCGTCCGCAGGGAGAGAGCTGGCCTGCCAGCGGAGACGCTCATCGGCGTTGGACAGGTACTCCGTCCTCGCGATATCTGTGCGGAACTGAGAGGGGGAGCGGATGGCGTGGCTTCCGGTGAGGCCACTGAGAGCTCACGGACCCTCACGTCGGCCCCTGCCTTCCTGAGAGTCTCTGCAGACAGTTACCTGGATGTTGGCTTGCTGGAGGTGATGGGACCAGGTGGTAAACAAGTTCTGGCGCATCTGCTGATCGAAGTAACCTGCGTAAGCGATAAAGGCGGCTGACAGGAGACAGTCCCCGGCGATGGTGGACATCTGGTTCTTGAACGTTTCACTCGTCTTCTCCCACCGTTCCCGTTCGGCAGACAAGCTCTTCAGAAGAGCTGTGCTCCGGTTCACCTAAAAGGAAAATTAAACAGGTTAGTCAGTCAGCGAAGTCAAAGTCGCTCAGTCGTGTCCGACTCTACGCGACCCCATGGACTGTGCCGTCCATGAAATTCTCCAGGCCAGAATGCTGGAGTGGGTAGCCTTTCCCTTCTCCAGGAAATCTTCCCAACCCAGGGATCAAACCCAGGTCTCCCGCCTTGCAGGCGGATTCTTTACCAGGTGAGCCACAAGGCAAGCCCGCGCAGAGGTAGCGCTGCCGGGGCGGCAGGAAACCCGCCTCCCAAGCACAACCCGACCTTGGCTTCCACGGCCGCCAGGTCCGCCTTGATGGCCTGGGCCTCGGAGATGAGCACCGCATACTCCTCCTTGTAGCGGGCGATGCTGGCCTCCAGGTCACGGATCATCTGCTCCACCTCGTTGGCCTTCTGCTGGTTGTCCTTGGCGTCATCCTCCAGCTTCTGCAGCTCGTTGCGCAGTGGCTCCACGCGCTTCAACATGTCGGCGTAGTTAAGCTGCCGAGGCGGACGGGTGATTTTAGACACGACCGGGTGAGGAGGCCCTTGCCCGGGGCTCCTGGTGGGGCTGCTCACCTGCGCGATGGCCCATTTCACCATAGGCCCGCAGGCCAGGGAGGCCCGGTTGACGATTTCGTAGTTGTAGCTGGGGTTGGACATGTAGTTCTTCTTCATCTTCTCCCTTATGGCATCACTGCAAAAGAAGAGCTGTGTTTCTAAGCATGTGGAGGCCCTAAGTGAGGAGGAGCTTTTCGGAAATCAAAAGCCAGTTCTCCTCTGCCGCCCTGGTGACCACGGAGGACACTCCAGGCCATGGCTCTCGCTCCCGCCCCTTCCCTGCTCCCCGGGGCCAGCTCTGCACTCCCAGCCACTTGTGGGGACAGCAGGGGCAAGGGATCAGAGGACTGCTGTCAGGAACGAGGGGAGGGAATCTGGCTCTCTGGGGTGGAAATGACCTGGAGAGGCGTCTGTGACCCGTGAGCTGACACGGCCTCCCCTGGAGGCCATGTCAGAGACGCCCAGGCCCCAGCAGAAAGGAGAAGCCCGGGCCCGCCCACCTGATCTCCTCGGCGGAGAAGTTGACGATGGTGGGAATGAAGTTCTCTCTCATGATGATGGAGCGGATCTGCTTCCAGTCCGTCGTGCTCTCCCCCAGCAGCAGGCAGATGGACTCAAGCGCCAGCTTCACGGCGGCAGGAGGGTTGGCCATGGACCGCACCTCCACCAGGTGCTGCTTCTTGATGGACTTCACGGCTGGGCACGAGGGAAGGGGCGGTGAGGGGGGCCAGACCACAGCGACGCCGCAACTCCCAGCAGAGAGGGGTGCGCGCGCAGGAGAGCTGAGCCAACGTGGGACGGCCTGTCTTAAAACCCTCTGGAGTAGCTGCAGCGGCCAAAACAACTACTAAGACCTTCCGGTACTGAGCCCAGATCGCCACGTTCTGGAAAATGGAGAGTATCTGTACAAACGCCTCACAAATCCTGACTCCTTTACCTCTGTAAAGATGTAAATACTCTTTTAAAGAATGAAATTGCTCATTTATGTTACACCCATTAAACAAAGATATCTTCAGCCCACACTTTAGTACTTGTCTTTACTGGCTGGCTGAAGATGTGGAATTAACAGTTCAAAAAAATTGGCAACATGTTCCACAAGCAGAAGCGTGCGTTTTTTCCCAGTCTGAACTTTCATTAAAACACTTTTAAAAGTGATCATTTGGCAGGTGAGACCTAAATCCTCATCCAAATCCAACTCAATGAAAACCCACAGTTTGGAAGGTCACCGCCAGTCCTCTGTGGTGTGAAGACTACAAGCCGTCAGGTGACCCGAAACAAGTCTGAGGCTGGTGGGCGGGAAGGCCGGGGTGAAGGCCGCTCCCGGTGCGGGGCAGACAAGGACAGGGGCGCGCGTCACCATCTCCTCCTGCACGTGTCCCAGCAGCCGGGGTGCAAGAGGAGGCGGGGAGGAGGCTGCCGGTGTTAGACTCGTCACTGCCGGCCTCGACCACGACACTCTTAACAGTTACAGCAAAACCGCATGCTTCATGACATCCCTACATGGAATTCAAGCCGAGGATTTGCAAACAGTGTACTTAGGAAATCGTTACCAGGTTAAGAGAATGTTTTGATGAAAAACTTATCTTGTTAACTTTTTCTCATAAAAAGGGCCCAGGTGGCGCTAGCGGTAAAGAACCCGCCTGCAATGCAGGAGATGTAAGAGACGTAGGTTTGATCCCTGGGTCAGGAAGATCCCCTGGAGGAGGGCAACCCACTCCAGTATTCTTGCCTGGAGAATCCCATGGACAGAGGAGCCTGGTGGGCTACTGTCCATGGGCTCACAAAGAGTTGGACACGACTGAAGCACCTTGGCATGCGTGCATGGGAAAAGTGGACTAGCTCCACGGGGACTTCGTTTTCAGAGATGAGGACAGTCTGAAGTAGTCAGAGGAGGTTTCTGAGACCTATCACTGATGCTTTCGGGGATGTACAACACCGGGACCTGCGGGGAGCCCTGCTGCCCCCCGCCCTCCCCAACGCGAGGCCCCCGCGGCGAGCACACACCATTCTGGGCCTCGATGACAGCCGGCTCCACCTTATCCAGGTCCTCCTTCACGCTCATCTGCTTGTCTGCAATGACCTCCTGCTGCTTGTGCAGCTGCTCCTGAATTTCTTGGCTCATGACCTAGAGACAAAGCATGGCTCAGCTCTGGAATGAGCACTGGTTAACTTGCTGAATGAAACCCTAGACAGTACTCCTCACGCCGCCTGGGACACACACGTGCACACAAACCCGGGAGACAGAGACGGGCGGCCCACACGGGCTACAGTTCCCAGGACAGGAAGCGGCACCTTTTTCTTCTCGGCCTCCTGCTGGTCCTTCACCATCTTCTTCAGCTTGTCGTTGGCCGCTGCGTTCTTCACCTCCAGCTCCTGGCTCTTTATCCTGAGGTCCCGACGCAGCTCTTCCACCTGAGGAGCAAAAGCCACATCAGGGCAACAGAAACGTGCAGGGCTCGCCTACACCCGCAGGCCAGCGCCCCCAGCGAGGGCCTCTCGCGCTGCGGCGCACCTGGTCGACTGTCTCCTTGATCTTCCTGAGCCCCACGTTCAGGTGCATCTGCTGCTCCTCCAGCTCACTCCGCTTCTCGTGGAACAGGTTGGCGTAGTGGTTGATGAAGTCCAGGTAGTGGCGCGGCGTGATGGCCATGGTGCGGCCTCCTCGCTTTGCCAGCCGGGCGTTCGCCTTTTGAAACATGATGACCGTGTTAGTTCTCTGTGATTTAGCCTCAACACATCGCGATTTAACCTCAAAATGAGACTGTTCTGCTGGTGTGATGTGGTGGCATGGCTCCAGACCTCAGGAGTCCCATCACTCGAGACTGGGTCCGGCTGCCTCCCATGAGACGCCGAGAAGCCCTCCCACCTTGGAGCTTTCTCCTCCTGCTTCTCCGAGAGGAGGAGGGTGGTGCTGGTGGCCGCAGGGGTGTACTTCCCAGGAAAAGACCCCCCAACACTAGTCGTCACTACACAGGCATCAGTGCGCCTTCTCTACCTTCCGCTGATTTTCAGCAGAACCAAAATAAGAAATGGCACCGAGAGGGGTGAGGCAGATCTCCAGTCCCCGCAGGTGGGGGGAGGTGTGGAGAGGGCAGGGAGCGGTGGAGGTGGCCTGCGGGAGCGGGAGGGCAGGGCCCACAGGATGCCTGCAGGTCAGAGTGCTCTTCACAGACCCCTCTGATGGGGCAGACTGCACTCCTTTGATACAGAGAGCTCACGGAGAGGCAGCCGGCAGCGGCCAGCAGGTCACGCCCCGCAGGGTGGCCTCTGCACGTGGGGCTCCCGCTCGCTCACGGCCACGAGGCTCTCGCACCACTGCTGCAGAGCGGGGAGGCCGAGCAGGGACCCTGAGGCCTGAAACACCAACCAGCTGGCCCTTCACAGAGAAACCATGGCCCCTGCACCAGGGGAGGACATGGGCCTGGAAAGAGGCCACAAGACAGGTCAGATGGAGTCAACGTGGGGAGGGGGCCAGATGGCCCAAGAACATGCAGCTGGGCCCCGAGCAGGTGAGGCGTCGCTGGCAGAGGCAGGAAGCAGGCGAGAACCAGGCACTCTTTCCCGGGCAATGGTTCAATGTCAGACCCGAGGTGCCTTGGGGGCTGCTACTACATCAGCTCAGTTCCAGTCAGCACGGTGGTCAGTTTCGCTTCTCCCATGACCCCAAGACAGAACCCACCTGGTGAAGAGTCTGGTGAACAAACACACAGCTGTTCACGATGGCCTCGCGGTGTGAGGGCGGCTGCGGCAGCTTGTCGTACACGACCGGCATGTAATCAGGCACGATGTAGTTCGGCTTCTCCAGGTCCATCTTACTGGTGAATTCTTTGCCAACCTGATACAGAGCTTCCGTGGACCAGTCCCCAAACCAGTTCAACACACACCTGCAAAGACGCCCATGTCTCAGAGCAGCTCCCGAGGGCGGGGCCTGCCCCTGGAAAGCAGAGCCGGGCACAGTGGGCGTACCTGTTGAACAGCGCAGGGGAGGTTGCCGCGCGGTCCTTGAGGCCCTCAGAGGACGGGTTCATGGTGAAGACGACGTGCAGGTTGCGGATGACCTGGCTGGTGAACCACTTGTACAGCTCCTCGTGCGAGTCCAGCATCAGGCCCTCCTTCTGGGCCCCCTCCTTACACTGGGTCATCAGGGTGGCGTACTCATCTCCCTCGAAGAGGCCGGGCACCTGGGAGACAGGACAGCGCCCTGGCTGCTGGTCCTCAGAGCCCCGCCGCGGAGCGCGACCCGCGCGGCTGGCTGCTGGTCCTCAGAGCCCGCGCCACGGAGCGCGACCCGCACGGCACATCAGGGGTTACCTCGCCGTTGGCCAGCAGGGTGTTCATCCGCTCCAGGAACCCAGAGTCCAGAACGTTGGACTCGTCCATTATGAACGCGATCTTCTCGTTTTTACAGCCAGAACGCCGCAGCACCGTGCGGAGGTCTTCATCGAAGTCCTCGCCCGTGTATTTCCTGTGGACCTGCAGGAGCGGGGCGGGTCAGCTCTGTTCTCGCCCAAGGAGCTGTGCGCATGAGCAAGGATCCACTGTGGGGATCAAGGGACTCCGGCCAGACCTACCTTAATCTGGTACACGCTCAGCCCGTTCATCCAGGCCACGAAGCGCGACAGGGTGGTTTTGCCCGCTCCACTGACGCCAATCAGAAGCAAGTGGCCCTGAGGCTGACGGAATATTCTGGAACATCATCAGAAGGGATGCAGGTTGAGGCTTTTATGCTCCACTCCTCCTTGGACACTCAAATCCTAACACTTTTCAGAATCTATTCTACAATATCTGGAATGCATTTCAACTTGTATTTGTACTTTAAACATCCGTGGAGCAACTGTGACTTGCCAGTGAGGCAGCAAAGGTCAAAAAAGACATGGCCCTGTCCCCAGACACCCTGACAACTCGAGCAGGAGGGTAAGCGGCCGTAACCAAGGCAGGTGGGAGGAGCCTGGAGAGGCAGAATGAGGCTCTGCTTAGTGGGGACGCTGGGGACAGTACAGCTGGACTCAGAGGAGAAGCAGGAAGTGCTGGCGGAGGCACGGGGCCCTGTGAGGAGGCCAGCACAAGGCCAGGCATGAGCCCTCCCCCCACCATTAAACTGAGAGCAGTGTGGGTGAGCGGTGAGGCTGCAAAAACCAAAAGCCCACCGGTCAATCCTGAGCACGTGGTCCAAGACCTCGTTGAACAGGACCAGAGGCACGTCCAGCTCTTCCTCGTAGAAGACTTTCAGCCTGGCTTTGACATAATCTCTTAACTCCTCTTGGTCTACTGGGATGTAGTCCTATAGGAAAGAAGGGAAGATCCACTTAACTAATAAGAAATCACCTTAGTTCTTACAGAAAAGTGGATCACATCTCTACATGTTGAAAACTGTCATAAAGAAGACAAAAGTAGGTATTTACAACATAGCAACAAAAATGGAAGTAAACTAGGGTGAGATCTAAAGACACGGAAAATCTTTATGGAGAAAACCGAACATCACTGAAAGACATCACAGAAAGTGTCAGTAAATGAAGAGACACACCACAGTCACGGAGGGAGAAATACATGACTGCAACCATGCCAGCCCCTCACAAGCGACCAGCGGATTCAGTGTAATCCCAAAGACTCAGTGGTGGATGGTGGAAGTCACACTGGCACAACTTGACAAGCCAACTCCAAACTTCATTTGGAAGAGGAAAGGCCCAGAATGGAAAGACCCCCCAGAGAAGAACCAGGAGTGAGGTACTGTCGTCCCAGCAGGCAGATTCACAGCCATGATCATGACCACGTGGTTTTTAGCCCAGAGAGCAATGAACGAACCAGCCAGCAGGACAGAGCCCTGTAAGAGGCCCCGCAAAAACCCAAGTGACAGAGCCACCCAGAGCCCCAGTGCCAGGCCATGGACACACACTTGGGGAACCCCACGCGCTAACTCAATTCAGACTGATTGAGGGTTTAAATGACAGTCCGTTAGGAATGCGCATTCTTCCAATGATGCTATAAACAAAGCGAAAAGACAAGCCACTGGTAGAAGATGCTGCCTGTGAACGAAACAGGATTAGTATCTAGAGCCTGGAAGTAAATAGGACATTCTAGCAACACTGCGTTTGGAGAAGGAAATGGCAGCCCACTCCAGTGTTCTTGCCTGGAGAATCCCAGGGACGGGAGAGCCTGGTGGGCTGCCGTCTGTGGGGTCGCACAGAGTCGGACACGACTGACGCGATTTAGCAGCAGCAGCAGCAACACTGCACAAAACTCACTGTTCTTCCTGCTTCTATGCCTGTGCTTCCCACAGGCTGTAGGTCTGCCACGCCCTTCCTGACACCCAGATGGAGGCCTGTGAACACTCACCTGAGCCCCCACGCAGGAGTCAGCCCTCCCAAGACGGAGCTGCTTCACCCTACGAGTCTGAGCTCCTAAAGGAAGACTGTCCTCGGGCCCAAGTCAGCACTGCCTGCTGAAGAAAGGCATGCCAAGGTTGCAACCTTCTAAGATGCCCTGCTCTCTTTCTGAGAAAAGGACAACTCCCGGCTATTCTGGAAACGTCCACTCTGCCTAGGATCTCAGTACATGGAACACTTGCACACAGATTACCCACAATGCCTTGTTTTTACTGTGAGGAAAGTAAAAGCAGGTGAGGCAAAGACTCCCTTCAATGCAAACATGTTGAACCACACCTTCTGGTGGTCAGCATCCACAGCTCTCAGAGCAGCCTGCTCCTGGGATTGTTTGCCCTAAATTATCCACAGCTACAATCCTGCAGCCCATCATGCCTCTGTCATGTGAGAGTTGGACCATAAAAAAGGTTGAGTGCCAAAGAATCGATGCTTTTGAACTGGGGTGTTGGAGAAGCCACTTAAGAGTCCCTTGGACTGCAAGGAGATCAAACCAGTCAATTCTAAAGGAAATCAACCCTGAATATTAATTGGAAGAACTGATGCTGAAGCTGAAGCTCCAATACTTTAGCCACCTGATGCAAAGAGCTGACTAAATGGAAAAGACCCCGATGCTGGTAAAGATTGAAGGCAGGAGGAGAAGGGGACGACAGAGGATGAGATGGTTGGATGGCATGAGTTTGGGTAAACTCTGGGAGACGGTGATGGACAAGGAAGCCTGGTGTGCTGCAGTCCATGGGGCTGCAAAGAGTTGGACATGACTGACCGACTGAACAACATCACGCCTGTAACCATACCTTCCTTTACAGTGAATGCAAGTCAAAGACGTTTCTGATTAGATATTGATCCTAACTGAAAGGACAGAAAAAAGGAGACTGCAGACACGGTGCAAGCGCGTCACCTTTGACAGCCAGTTGCTGTACAGGATGGGCCGGCTCATGGCCTTCTCCTTGTCGATGTTGGGAAAGTGCTTCAGGGCAACCATATCGATGTTCTCGTCGGTCCAGCGCCTCTCCTCGTCCTCGACCAGTCTGCAGGGGAAAAGACAGAGGCCGCGCTGAGAAAACACCCGGCTCTGAGGGTGCCGTGGGCTACTCCAAGGCCTGGCGTTAAGTCTTCTACCAGAAACCTTCATTTCCTGCAAATGGAAGAACCAAAGAGTCTGAACTCAAGATGCCTTAAGTGATCCAGAATGTAGATGTTACAGTGGAGTGCTCAAACACATGAAATTAAAAATAAAAGAAAAATAAATAAGAATGACAAAGCAGGACCTAGGGAAACTAAGAATTTGTCATAAAACAAAGGTTGTACAGAGCTATAAACAATATAAGGAAAAGGTTCTGATTTTTAAAAGTCAGTAATTCTTAAGATTCCTTAAAAGATAAAAAGACTCAGCCTTTTACTGACACACTGGTTAAAACCACAGACCCTCCTGTGATCCATGCTAAATACCAACTACAGCTGTCAGCAAGTCTTCCCTTTGGTGCTGGTCACTTAACCAGGAAAAGTCAAAGCTTACAAGTGATAAATGTGATCAAAGCTTACACTTGATACAAGTGGTTAACAGGTAAAAGAGAAAAACCAAAGCCCCAGAGACACAGCTGCAAATCCCCTGATGAGAGCCAAGACTGAGGACGAGGGAGGGCTCACGGTTACAGGACGGCACCCGAGGCCTAGTGAGAAGGCACTGAAATCACCTGTGACCTCTGTACTCTGACCTTGCGTGGGGCCCACCCAACAGGGAGAGAGGTGAACTAAAATGCCTTGCCCTAGGTCCAAAGGTAACCAAGCAGGGCAGTCACAGCACTGAGATCCCGGACAGGGGGTGGCCGTGATCAATCACCAGAGGCGAGGCTCCCCTCTACCAGGGGGGCAGGCAGGCCACGTGCAGATTCTAGCTCAGGGGTCAACATAGGGGAGCAGGGAGCTACCCGGACCCTCGGCTTCACCTGTCCTGGAAGAGACGGAGGGCTTCGTGTGCCCAGATGCGGATGAGCCCTTCCACTGGCAGCGTCTCCAGGGGCCTCAGGGCCTCAAAGATCCCCCGCACCCAGCGGGTCATCTCTCGGGGTGAGTAGATGTAGTGGGGCTGTGTGTCCTGAGTGAACCGCTCCTGCGGGAACAAAAAGAACACCAAGTTCCGTGTAAAGTCCCAAGACAAGAAAAGCAGTAGCAAAGGCAAATGCTGCCTAACACGTTTATGTTAAACATAAAGAATCTATACCCTGCGATATCTAGGAACGAAATGATAATGTTGGAACTATAATTTAGTACAGAGTTAGATCCAAAGTGCTCACTTTATGTTGAAATTATATCTTATTACATTGAGAAAAATCAAAGTAAATAAAACTACAGAAAAATTCTTATAAAAATGCTTTAAAAAATGTACTCCCTAAGCTGAAAGAAAACTTTTCTAAGCATTATCTCAAAAAAAAAAAGAAAAAAGTTAACATTTCATGCTATTTAAAACATGTAGGTAAAAGGCTGCAATCATACAAAGTCTGAAGCATTTGTAATAACATGACAAGTGCATTCTCACACAGGACTCTAAGCCAGATGATGCCTCAGTGGAGCACTGGCAGCTCTCCTGCAGGTGCCCTTGTCAGAAGCTAATAGAGGAATGCCAATCAAAACCATGAGAAGCACCTCTGCTCATCTAAGGAGCAAAGACGGTCTGAATCAGCCTTTTTCCCAGGCTGGATGAGGCGCCGTGGTGGGAGTGTAACTGGTCCAGCCTGAGTGTGGTGGCCACACCTGGTCACCACAAACACCATGGAAGAGTGAGTGCAGACCCACGTGCCCGGGTTGGGTCTGCTGAGACACAAGTGTGCACACCCGCTTAGAAAGTGCACCATCCAGTCTCAGCTTCATCAGGGAATGAAGACGCACACACGGGCCGGACCGGGACAGCATAACAAGGGAGACAGGCGCCTGGGCGCGGTACTGGCTGGAGGAGTGACCTGATGAGGGCTCCGAAGGAAGCCTCGGCGCTGAGCAGGAGCTCCACAAGGAGCTCCGACTCTTCCCGGAGCCCTCAGCCCCAGGAAGGGGCAGGGAGGCCGCGCACCTGGGACATGGTGTAGAACTCCACCATCGCCGCGGTGAGCGGCTCCGCGTACGTGCGCAGCGACGGGATGAGCCGCAGCATGGCCCGGTTGAAGGTCCCGTAGATCTGCGTCAGCGAGGCGGGGCCCGGGTAATCCACGTACACCACGGGAACGTGGCGCAGGAACCTGCGGGGAAAGCCGGGCTAAGCCGCCGAGCGCGCGCCCGCGCCAGAGGACCGCCCCCGCCCCGCCCCCAGGCTTCCCGTCACAGCTCAGGGCTGCCTCACACCGAGCAGCAGATGCAGAAACCTGAATATGAAGCCAGCAGAGGCGGGAAGATGACTCGGGCTTCTTTCAGCCTCGCCCGGGCCCTGCAGGCAGGTGTGGGCAGCTCACTACTGCTTTCATCCTGAGTGTGTTTCCGAGGTTTCCAGCACAGTGCAGGGAAACCCAGGGGAACCCCACTGATGAGCAGTGGGGTTACCTTTTTTTATCATCAAAACCATGTTTCTGTTATGCTTTGTTTAAAGCAATCCTGGAACTGGTGTCTGTGAGCCCGGGAAGTCTACCAGTGGTGGTACCTGTGAGAGAGGGGCTTTCTCCCAGGGTCGGTGGGCGGGTTACAAGCCCCCACAAACTGGATCCTCTCCAGCTTCACCCAGGTTTGATCGGAGGTTCGGTAAAAGCCCCCATGCTCCACCATCTGAGGAAAAGGGAGTGATGCGTCAGGAGCAGAGGTGAGCAGTAACATGGGTGGGGAGTCAGGGGCTCGTGGACAGGAACAGACCTGTCTGATGAAGGATATGACCCTCTGCGTCCCGTATTTATCCATGTCTGGCAGGTTGATCTCGTCACAGAACAATACCAGCCACTTTCCGAGCTGCACGGGGGCCAGAACGACCCCGTTCGGGGTGCGTCTGTACTCGCAGTAGTGGTCAAAGGTCTTCAGCAGGAGCTCCGGGGTGGTTGCACTCGAGAAGTTAAGACCCACAACCTGCAGAAGGACAGAGGCCAGGGGAGCGGTGGAAGGCCGATCCCGTCCCTGGCCCCGAGGTCGGCCGCCCGTTCCTGCCCCTTTACCTCCATGTCGGGCAGGGCCCGCAGGGCGCTGAAGAGCGTCATGGTCTTGCCAGACCCGGGGGGCCCACACAGGACCAGCGGCTTGTGCTCAGCCAGCCAGGTATACAGGAGGGCCTCGTGGCGGACAGTGTCCAGAGTGGGCACCACCACATCCGGGGCGGCCACCTTGTGCGTCTCCACCTCAATCTGTGGCACCTTGGCCTGCCACGGCGACCACTCTCCACTGATGGACACCTGCAGATGGGTGGGTGAGGGTCAGCCGGGCCTGCCCACCTGCAGGACCCGCTCCCTTTCACCCAAGTCAGGACCTCCAAGTTAACCCGCCTTCCCTGTACCACAGGAGACTAAAGGGACAAGGTTCCTCTACGACAGGAAAGGCTGATTCAGTGCAGGGGAGGCTGCTGCAGGGCGAGAAGCGGGGAGGACGGCGCCCTCTGGCACATGCCTCGTAGTCGATGATGGGGATGTTGGGCGCGGCAGGCAGTGGCACCGTGGTGATCCTCCTGATGTACTCGCCCAGCTCTGCCCTCATCTTCAGCCTGCTGTCTCCGGACAAGGACCAGAGGATGGCGTAGACCAGGTACCGCTGCAGGGGAAGGAGGCAGATCCTGATTTGAGTGGAGTCTCAACATTCAAGGAGAGACATGTACAGCGACGTCGGCCCTGCAACCGCGGTGCCCAGAGCCCCCGGCCCTGACCTGGATGTAGCGCTCCAGCTGCTCGCTCTGCATGGGGAAGTCGGGGTGGTTGGCGTTGTACTGCGCCACGTTGCGGCAGGCCTGGTGCAGCATGGAGAAGAGCGCGCCCAGGCAGCGCAGGCGCGTCAGGTCCATGATGTGCTCCAGCGTGAGGGCGTGCTCCAGCGCCTTGGTGACCAGCCCACTGCTTGTGAAGTACGGCTGCATAATCGTCGCCGCGTCCCTCTGGATCTGCAAGGGTGGGTCAACGGTGCTCAGCGGCCAGCTAGCAAGGCCGGGAGACTTTCACCTGCTCTAACCCGGGCCTGGGGGAGGGTCCCGTCATGATGAAAACAGTTTTACGGGTTGAAAAATGAGGAGTCGAGGCTCCAGTGACCAATCCCACTCCTTCATCCTGGCAGCTCTCAAAAATCACGCTTCCTGGGAACACTGGTTTTACCGTCAAAACTGAAAATAGGCCGTTTTTCATCAATTTGTGGAGAAACCTGAAAGAACTCTTTAGATTTTCCACGCATGTCTACACTTTTGTAACTGTGACCACTGGCTTCCTCAGAAGCTGGCGTGAGACAACGCTGATCATGCTAACCTCCCGCAAGTCCCAGGCTGCAGCGGGGGCGGGGCTGCTGTGACATGCCCGGACTCGAGGGGGTGGGGGACCCCCTGGGCACATGCCGCCAGCCCCGCCCATACCTGCAGCATTGGGGAGGCGGCCTCCTCGCCCTCGTCTTCTTTGCCCTTGCGCCGGCGCTGGGCTTCGTCCTCCCCCTCGTCCAGCGGGATGCTGCGCAGCCTGGCCAGGAAGTTGTTGAAGATCATGTCCGTGCTCAGCACATCCTCGCTGAACCAGACCATGCCGCAGCGCGACACGGTGGCCAGCGTGGCGTACTTCAAGTCCTGCACCTCAAACATTATCCGCACCTGGAGGGAGAACAGCAAGTAGATTTAGGGACGTGGGCTTGGTAGAGATCAGGAAGTTAAAGTTGGTTTACCTACCTACCTACTGAAAGAGCGATTTAACTCTAATCTGTCTGCACTCAGTTCAGAAGTAAAAGTATCTGAGTCTGCATCATTACGACACCCGGCAACCTCTCTCCTTGAGAACGTGGACAGGAAAAAACCCCTGTGGTTGGGAGAACCGGGAGCTCCAATGGGACAGAACCATCGCTCCCTGGATGGTGGGGCCCGCAGTGAGGGGCTGTGGCCGGCCCTCGCACTTGAACCCACCAGGCTGGCCAGCAGGCTTTCCGTTTGCACAGGGGGTTGGCAGCCTCGCTGGGTCCACCGCTTTAGATGGTGAGGCTGAGAGGCAAACCAGAGAGTCTGATTCCAGAGCTTTCACCTCAGGGCTAACGTGCCTCGCAAGGATATCCACCTTTCTGACAACAGTCAGAATCTACTGGGTGATGACCCTGACAAGTTACATCAAGACACTCATCTGCTGAGTGCGTGTTCCTGACCTGTATCTTGGTTTCTCAAGTAACATAACCCCTAACACTGACCCTCTGTCATGATAAAAGCACCCACTCACCCACTCAGAGGTCCTGCTGGAGCCTCCGTTCCCTCAGCCCACCAGCAGATGCCACTGGCAGGCACTTTAACTCACACCCACAACTCAGTCACTTCTCAGTATCCCCACAGCCTCTCAGCTTATCCCAGCAGGCAAGCTCCAGTCCTCGGTGACCCCAGGCCTGTATCCCCTTGGGTCCTGTCCCTACGTCCCTGCGTGCTGGCCAACTGTTCCCCTCCTGGCGTGTGTGGGCACGCCTAGGGGCTCCTCCCGCCACCAGGCCTCCACCCCAACACCCAGGAGCTGCTTCCTCAGGCCCTGGTCTCCAGTGAAGCTGCCAGCGTCCCCTTGAAGCCCTGACGGAGCGACGTCCTGCCTCAGCCGCATTACTCGTCTGCTCACTCCGCAGCCCCGTGCCAATTTCTCCCGTCTATGTGTGTCCTCCACCTCTGACTGTGAGCCCCGGGAGAGCAGCGGTTTTGTCTATGTTGGTTACGGCTATATTTGCAGCACGTAGAAGGGGCCCAGCACACCGTGGCACTCCATAAACGTGGGGTCAAAGCACAAACACACGTCCATGCCAGGCCTGTGCACGGTTACCCACCTATCAGAGGCTCACTTCTGAGGGATGACCCTGAGGTCCACGTCTAAATCCCTCCCTGCGCCACTTCCCAGAAATCCCCACCACAACCCTACCTCCCCGGGCTGCAGGAAAGGCTGATTACAGAGCGTGCCTAACAACCAGTGAGCAGCAGGTTACGAATGAAGCCTCTGGAATGTCTCTCACTGGGCCTGGGAATGCAACAACCCTAGCAGAGAGAGGCGTGGACCACGAAGCTACTGCCACCCCGGCTACCCCAGGACGATCAGAGCCGCCCGCCTGGCCGAGCACACTGGGCACAAGCATGCAGGCCGTACGTTGGGCGGGAGGCTGAGGCGCTCCCCGTTGGGCAGCGTCAGCAGCTTGTTGTCGTCCAGCACCGAGTTCAAGTTCTCCACCCACTCGGGGTCCACGTCGCCGTCGAAGACGATCCACTGGCGCTTCTGCAGCTCGCCTCTCACATTGTCTATGATCCTGGAGTGGAGGGGTTACGACAGCGGTGACTCAGACGGAAACGTTCAGCTTGCAACCGTTTCTGAAGTGTTCCCAGACTGTGTAAGAATAACGCAGTTTCCCCAAGGACAGAGTGCCAGGCCCTAGTTCTCTGGAGGCCCCGACCCCACCCCACATGCACTCACTTTCTCAGAACGTGTGTGAAGAGCCCGTCTGTCCACTCCCGGGTGTTGGGGTCCAGGGTTCCGTACAGGTGGTCTTTGCTGATGGCTTTGGGGTCGATGATGTGGGCCACGCCCTCCACGCCCTCGAGCCTCTCCAGAGCCTTCAGAAGGACGCGCCAGGCCATGCTCTTCCCGCTGCCCGAGGGCCCCACCATCATCAGGCCGTGGTTGATCTGGGTGATCTGATAGAGCTGGAGAACCTGGGGGCAAATCCAGCGGCACCGTCAGCGCTCAAGAGAAGGCACGCCAAGGCTCCTTCCGCTTCTCACTGCGCCCGGCCAGAGACGTGTGCTGGGAGCCCTCCAGGCGATGCCTGCGATTTCTAACCAGAGTCCTTGAGCCGGCCACAACCACGGCGGGTAGAGAAGGGTTTAACTGCACCGAGGAGCTGTCTGAGGAGTCAGGAAGGCCGCAGCCGGTGGAACGGGAGCTGCTCAGCAAGCTGCCTCAGGAGAGACCCCTGCCAGGAGGACGGCGAGCAGCTGACGGAGCCATCCTCCGCCATCTAACCCGGGAGCAAGGCAGGCACAACCTGTGCACATGACCCATTTTCCTAAGTGACTCTCACAGAGGAGACGAAGGGAAGCAGCCAGGGCAGAAGAGACTGTAAACTCTGCCGATGGGCACGTGTACGTTGTTCACCGTGATGCTGGCAAGACCTACTATCGCAGACGCTTTTCCAGTGTCTGTCACTCCCCTTCAGCTGGCATTTTCAGAGAGCAAACTACACCACGTGAGTAAACATTTCCCGCAAGTTTTGCTGTCACTGCACTTAAGAAAATAATCCTGTCGGGGGACTTGGGACAAATGTTCACAAACCAGATGGCACGCCTGGTGGACACAGCCCCATCAGACGCGGCTCCTCACAGGTGGGCAGGGCCACTGTCACTCTCGGCCCCTGGGGACTCCGTGAGGCTCCAGCCAGCCCCGCGGCCCCACTCACCTTCTCGACCCACATCCCGCCGACCTCCTCTCCGTCCCCGTAGGTCAGGTACATCTCCTGACACACTTTCTTGAGCTCCTCCCGCAGCGCCGTCATCTCGCCCCGGTGGTACTGGACGCCGGGAAACACGTCCGACAAGAGGCTGAAGAGCAGTGGGATGTCTTCGGCCACGAGCTTCGGCACCATCGTCTCACAGACGCTCTGGATCAGGATCTGAGGGGGGAAACGGGCTGAGCTCCGGGGGTGGCAGCACCGCGTTCATGGCTCTGTCCCCACAGGGACCCATCACCCCCCCCGCCCTGAGAACAAGCATGGAGACCCAGCGCCCCACCCCACCCACCCCACCACTGCTCATTTAGCAGGTCCGTCCCAGGACCTGTGAGCCCCAGATCGGTGCGGGGGAGGCTGCACCGGCCCGGCCGAGAGGGAGGACACCCGCTCACCTCCTGCTCAGGCAGGTTTTCCGCGATCTCTCCTTCATCGACTGCTTCCCCGCGCTCTTCCTTCTCCCTCTTGATCTTCTGGATCCGCTCCCGTTTCACGTTCCCCGCGCTCACCAGCACGCTCTTCAAGGCTCGGAGACCAAAGTCATAGTGGCTTTGGGAAGAGAGCTGCTCATCACACAGTCTAAAAGAGAAAGGGCTTCCTTAAGAACAGCACCCGCTGAGCCCCAAGCAGCGTCAAACGTCAAGAAACGAGAATGGACACAAGAGTGGAAAGAAATGTCGTAATTACACAGGCCACGTTTAAACGATGCAGTTAACATGTGCCAGAAACACGATCAGGAATGATGCTCAGTGACTCACTTGAAAAAAGGGACAATCTTGTTGGCGAGGACCTCGGCCGTGCGGAAGCCCTGAGAGTACAGCATGACCTGGGCGATGAGCTGACGGTCAGGCTTGGTCATGGCCAAGCTCCGGAACAGCTTCTTCAGGTTGTCTGGGAGGTTTGACCGGCCCGCGTAGCCAGGGTTCATGGTGATGAAGATGGCCATGTCTGGGCTCACCTTCACTTGTTTGTTCAGCAGCTCGCAGGTAATGGGGGCAGAGGCTGAAATTCAGATGACGGCAGTGAGGCTGTCGACGGTCAGAAAACCACCATAAGATCTGAAACCACAAGCCCAGTGCCCCGCCGGCCCGGGACCCCATGCGAGCTGTGGCCTGGCCTTTCTGCGGGGTCTCAGCAGCACGACACCACCTACCCGGGAGACCGATTTCCACACTTCCTGCCCACGTAAGAGCCACTCAGATGTGGCACGGATCAAGTCACCGGAGTGGGAAGCCCACTACCCCCTCTGCGCATGATTACTGAGTGTCACAAGGCCAATGCAAGAACAGAAACACAGCCTGACAGAAGCTGCAGCAACAAAAACCAGTCAAGTTGTGATAAACCTGACTGGCTAAGATCATGGACATGGCCCTTTCCTCAGGTCATTAAAAAGAAAAAAAACCAAACCCACACACTCAAAAAAACATTCCACAAAACCAACCCCCACCCCCCAACTCTGGACACTCAGGAGTCAGCTTCCCTCCATAAGCGAGCATGGAGTTCACAGGCACTCGTTTCTCTGACACTCCTCTTGTTTTACTCGGGTCTGGTAAGACGAGCTACTATTACTACAGACTAACAGGGAAAACCAACGGGTAAAGCACCTGTCCTGGATGTATCTAACTCCTCCAGCTCATGCGTCTAGGCTCTGTGTGGAACCAGCTCCCAGGGACCCCCAGACACATGACCAGGGTCTGGTCCAACACTCCGGCCAGGAGGCCTGGCTCTGCGGGGCCACAGGGAGGAGCCCGGGGCCTCCGTCTGCAGAGGAAGCACGGCCCACCCCGCTGGCTGCCATGGGGCGAGGCGGGCAGTGCCATCCTGGGCCCCGCCCACGTCTTCCGTCAGGATGCACCATCCCGCCTGCAGCCTAGGGTCTGGCACTGAGCCCTCGCTCGTTTCTACCCCACAGCAGGGCAACTAAGCAAGAAGCGAGCCTCACTCTTCTCCAGGTTGGGGTTGGAGTGCTCGCGCAGCGCCTCCTGGATGCACTGCACTTGCTGCGACACGGCCGACAGCATCCGCTCCTCCAGGCGGTTGAACTCGTCAAAGCAGCCCCAGGCCCCCACCTGGCAGAGCCCCACGAAGATGCGCCCCATCGCCTGAAACGAGACGAAAGGCGCTAAAAGACGGCCCCGGTGCTGGCCGTACAGGGTTCCGATCCTGGCTTGGGGGACTGGTCCAACCCGGGCAAATCACATCCTGAGACCTGTCTGCTCATCTTTGAAACGCGAGCAATACCACCTTCCTCCCAGAGGAGTGCAGTGGGGTGGAGAGGGCTGTGAAGGTGGAACCAGCTTCACCCGTGAGGCAAGGAGCCCAGCCCTACATGTAGCAAGTACTCCACTCACAGATGAACAGATGTAATGTGTTATTTTCCCTCTTGTGCAAAAAATTCCAGTGACAGAGCTAACACTTTTTGTTGTTTAAAAAAAAACCTTCGCTATTTGTTTTTCCTAAACACAGACACCACCAGAAAGATTCGTTACACTGAAGAGTTAACCTGAAGACGTGAGGCTCAAGTTGGCATCATGCACCGGCTGGCCCCTCAAACAGCTCCAGTAACCCCGTTCCCAAAAAGAGCGCTGTGTGCACGGCTCACGGCCCCCAGAGGCGTGGGCTGCGGTCCCCACCCGGCCCCCTGCTCTAGGCAGTCCCCCAGGAGCCTCTCACCTGGAAATCAAAGGTCTCGTCACAGTTGAAAACTAGAACAAAGCGGCCCAGCTGGTGGCCAAGGGCCTTGACAGACTCAGTCTTCCCAGTCCCTGCAGGCCCTGTAATTTGAAGAAAAGGAATTGAGAACTCAAGTGAGAACACGTCTTCAGCTTTAAGAACTGTAAAAAGCAATTCTTTTAAAAAAATCAAAGTACAGTTCGCCCTCCGTCTCTAAGCAAATTCCACCAGGTCCCACTGTCGGCCCTCCATATCCACAGGTGCCACATCCTGGATTCAACCAACCTCAGAAGGAAGCGTCAGTTCACAGCTGGTTCAGTCTGAGGATGTGAATCCTGTGAACACGGAAGGCTGACTGCATATCTATTAAAAAATCTGTGTCTAAGTAAAATCTGTGTCTAAGTGGACCCTTGCAGTGCAAACCAGTGCTGTTCAAGGGTTACTACAAACGCAGTAACTGATGTAAAGATTTAAAGTTTAAGAATGTACTAGCCACATAGTTAAATACATTTAGATCATTTGCTTAATCTCTGAGAAGTAGGTTTACCACCTGACTTCACCTGACCAGGTGTGTGGAGGCACTCACCGAATGGGGACCCCCCGAGCCTGGCCTCCAAGGCCTGTGTCATCGTCAAATAGCAGCGGTCAGTGAGGGGTGTCTGGACCAGCTTGTCCTGAACACCCAGGTATTCGAAGCCATAGTTAAACTTGGCATTCGCCATCTGAATCGACAGCTGCTGCAACACGTCGGTCTGCTTCGGGTCAAAGTAGAACCGCATCTGGCTGAGCCACTCGAAGGACTTGGCGTTGTCCACCCTGCTCTTGATCAGGGACCTGGTGACGTCTCTCTGGTGAACCAGCTCTGTGATCTGAAGACAGACTCACTTTAAGAGTTTATTGTAATGTACACTCCCTGAACTGAAGTACAGAAATGCCTCTTCTGGGATTACTTAGGAGACTTTGAAATTGAGTTCCTAGGCCCAACTATGATGTAAATAAATATTCCGGAACATAAATTTACTTTTAAAAATGATAGAACTGCTAGTCACACGATGGAATTACAAAGAATAAAGAATTGCAACAAAAACAAAGAATGACAAAAACACCTTATTTTAAGTAAAAACCCTGCAACTCGCATAAAACATGATGGAGAAGAGCTGCCTCTGACCTAACAGTCTGCCTGACGCACACAACCTCACAAGCCCAGCAGCAAAATGGCAAGGCTCACAGACATGCCTCTGGAGGCGGAGCTCTGGGAAGGCGGGGCAAGACCCCGAGGGCTGAGGGTCAGCCTTTGAACCGGGAGGTCAGCCTTTGTACCAGGTCGTGCGTGTGGCTCCTGTTCCCCAAGGCTGCCCTTCAACAGGAAGAGAGCGCCAAGGACCACCCAGCACTTGTCAACAGCTCATCGACTTGCTTTCCTCCCAGACGCTAATGAGGATATTTCTCGAGCGTGAGCTCTTTTAGCTGCTCGAGGGGAAGGCAGGGGAGCCTGACCAGGAGGAGGACTCACCAAGTGCTCCAGCTTGCGCCTGCGGAGCGGGGGCTGCTCCATGAGGACCGAGTCGGCCAGCACGTTGAGGGTGACCTCCACGTTGCTCAGCACAGAGTGCAGGGGGGCTGCATCGCCGCTCCCGCCCATGCTGCTCAGCGCCGTCTCCACGTTCTCAGACCAGGCGATCTGCGCTGACAGGACCACCAGCTGGGCCTGGGAGGTGCGGCACACAGGAGACCCAAAAGAGTGGTTTTAAAGGTCAGCCAGTGTCCCCAGCTCCAGCCCATTGCCCTGCTACTGGACAGTACCTGGTATTTGTCAATCCAGGTGATGTAGGTATTTGGGTCGATTGATGTTGCTTTACCAAAGATCTCGACTTCGGTAACAGACTCAGCGAGGAGTTTGGCCAGCGTGACCCGCATCTCCTTCTCCACCAGTGTGAGCCACTCGTTGATTTTGGGATGTTCGGTGATTGACACGGGAGTTTTAAACATAACCTGAAATAAAGACAACCTACGAATTAAGGTGTGCAAAGACAGGAGCGAAGTTTTCTGAGTTACAATCGTAAACCTCACTACCTCCTCTCCTTCACGGGACGAGATGCCCAGGACGACGGAGTTGTCTTCATTGAGGATGATGCTTGAGACTCCAGCAAACATTTTCTTGAAGTGTTTCTGTAACTTAGCTACATTCTTACTGTTTCCAATGATTTCAAGCAAATCTTCATCACCCACGAAATAGAATCTAAAATTGAAACAGCATTTAAGTTGCTAAAACATGACACATACACAAATAAGGTGAATCCGACAGAAGAAAGGAAAGAGGACGTGGATGGTGTGGACCATCTCCAGCCTGAACGCGGATCACATCCAGGTCTTCTCCAGCCCTCAGCAAGAGAGACTCACTCACCTAACAAGACGCTGAAAAGAAATGCAATGCATTTCATATAATTCACCTCACTTCATCCATGTTTAAAAAACCTGCTCAACTTATAAGTAAACTATTCAGAGAGCTTCCCTGGTGGTTCAGACCATAAAGAATCTGCCTGCAGTGCGGGAGACCTGGGTTCGATCCCTGGGTTGGGAAGATCCCCTGGAGGAGGGCACTGTCAACCCACTCCAGTATTCTTGCCTGGAGAATCCCCATGGACAGAGGAGCCTGGCAGGCCATGGACAGAGGAGCCTGGCGGGCTACAGTCCATGGGGTCGCAAAGAGTCAGACACGACTAAGCGACTTTCACTCACTCAAACTATTCAGAAAGAAAAAAAAAAATACCACTTAGAAAATAAAATCATCAGAGTGAGTTTTTTAAGAGAGGCAAGCTGCCTGGGAGGGTGAATAATAGTTTAAATGGAACTTAGTATACAAATCCACGGTAGAAAATTAAGGGAATCAATCGATGAAAGGGAAACAGTATTCATTAAATGGATTACTGGCAACAAAACCCTTGATGTCAGAGTGAGCAACTCACAAGCCAGGAGGGAAGAAAGCACAGAGCTGGGCCTCCCCTCAGTCTGCGCCTGAGACGCCCCCCACCTGGGGAAAGACGAGCGCTCTCTCTCCAGGTACTCTCCCAGGGCCTTCTGGATCTTTCCCAGCAGGTCTGCCAACCTCTCCAAAGACCTCTGCACCCCCTGGATGTTCAGAACGTCCATCACCAGGGGAGACTTGGATACTTTCTTCATTAGAGCCAAGAACTCCGTGCTGATGCTACAGGTCAAATCAGAAGCGAGGTTACTGCCGGCCTTCACGCGGTGTTCCCAGCCAAGCCCGCCCTTCCGCCCCCGCCCGCTGGAGGCCCTACCTCTGGAACCGCTGGGTCTCCACCGGCAGCAGGTGCTTGATGTCCGCGCTGCCTGTGAAGATGCCCTCCAGGTAGACCCAGCGCCTCTGCACGTCGATCCACACGTCGAAGAGGGCCATGATGCGGTTCAGCTTGTCTTCCCAGCTCAGGGCGTCCTCCTCAAACACCTAGCGGGTGAAGCAGGGCAGAGGTCAGCTGCTGCCCTCTCCCCTCTCAGATATGCCAGAACCTACCCCAAGATGCAGACGAACATCCTATCAAGTTACGCGACTCACATTTTCTAAAAACAGGTCCCTGGTAACTGTGAGCCTGGCCATTTTTATTTTTAAATGTTTATTAAGTTATTTTGGCCATATAGCACTTGGGGTCTTAGTTCCCTGACCAGGGATCGAACCCGTACTCCCTGCAGTTGAAGCCTGGAGTTTTAACCGCTGGACCGCCAGGGACGTCCCCGTGAGGCTGCGGGCATTATGGTGGATGTGCGGGGGGGAAGCCCCCATGTACCTTGTAGTACGGAGAGAGCTTCATGGCGGACACGCTGTTGATGTGCTCTTTGACCTTGTTGAAGAGGTCGTCCCAGCCGCGGATCAGGCGACACTTGTTCTGATAGTTAACCAAGTCCAATTCATAAGTGTTCCACACTTCTCGTATCTGAATTGCAACCCAAAGAGGCAGGTCATCAATGTATGGGCGTGCGCCAACCACATGAGTGACCGAGTGAGTTAACGTTATGGGGACAAGAGGGACCACAGGTGGGGCTCCGTTTTCACACAGCTCAGGTGTGTGTCACAGCCCGACACGCACCTGCTTCAGAAACTCCTCCAGAGCCATCTCCCCCTGTGCCACAAGCAGCACATCCTTGACAACAGCTTCATTCTTCTGCAAGTCCACGTCCCAGATTTGGCCGAGGGTCAGCTCAGATACAACCCAGTTCACGTGAAGCCGCTTCATCAGCTGTTTCCAGTGGCGGTCCTTAAGTGCTTCGGACTTGAGCTCAATCACCAGCATGTTTATCTGTGGAGAGAGGGAGCCGAGTCATCCGCGTGGCGTGTTTCCGGCTGACTCCCAGCCGGCAGCTCCAGGTCACCCACCTTCAGGTAGCCTTTCAGGAGCCTCTGCACAAACTCGTAGGACGCGTACTGCCGCAATCGGGCAGGGAAGTTTTTCAGCTGGTTCAGGAGGCCATCTAAATTCTGTCGAAGCTGTCAAGAGAAACCCAAGGTGGTATTCAGTTTGCCAACGTTCCTTTAAAGGATGAAACATTTAAAAACTAGCCTTAAAAGAAATTTTAGATAAACAACCGGGAAGGGACTTCTTGTGAACTCACAGTACAGCTCCCTGCTTGCCAAGTTCCTAAGTACAGTCTCCAACTTTCATCATGTGAAGGGCAATGCGGTATCTGTCTTAGTGATGCATACCTTTCGAGGCTGCACAGAAACCCACGGCTGCTCCTTCATCTGGTCAATCTGCTCCCAGACCTTAGAAAGCTCTGACCAAACGCCTTTGAGGTCCTGTAACTCTTCTAAGGCCACCTGCGATCAAGGACGGCAGAGCAGTCACACTTCAGAAGAGGAGCCACCTCGGACTCTGCTAGGGCCTTTGGGACAGCTGGGGTGGGGGCGAGGTCAGCACGAGGTGCCTGCACCCGCCCACCAGCGGGAGCGGCTCGTACCTGGACTCGCTCTTCGCTGCCGCTGAGAAGCCCTGTGTCGGTCAGCTCCAGGGCCTCCTTGGCCTTCGCGCACTTCTCGCGGTCGTCCTTCAGTCTGCCGAACTTCCCTTCGTATATGGTGAGAGCCTGAAGTGCCTCCTCTGGACGCAGGTTGCCCTGAAGCGGTCAAGGCCAGCGAGTCAGAGCCAGGTCTCAGGACAGAGGGGCCCAGCTCTGAGGCGCTGGAGGGGACTCTACGCTTCCTTGAGTGTCTGCGTGTAAATGTTCCCAAGTGCACGCTGCTGATGCGTGCCCGTTACTTCCAGACCTGACCTGGGCAAGGGGAGCGCCTGTCGAGTCAGGCATCCCCTTGCGGAGTGCCGGGGAGGCGCTGACCTGGGCCCGGAGCAGGACAGCCCTGCCAGGCACGCCCTCTGAGGCACGGCCATGGTATGAGTGACGAGGGAAGCTGAGGAGGAAAGCACCGCTCTCATCGGAGGCGGCTCGACTTCTGCACTAACACGATTCACAGGTGTCTTAATAATCTTTGAGAACGACTACACCGAGTACCGATTCGAGTTTTGTTTTCTTTTTTGCCACGCTGTGTCCTGTGGGGCCTCAATTCCCTGACCAGGGGGTGAACCCGGGCCCTCAGAAGTGAGAGCACTGAGTCCTAACCACTGGACCCCCAGGGAACTCCCTCAAAGAGAGTTCTAACTAAAACATCACCAGCGAGGTGAGATGATGAGACGCCCACCCTGAGGAGCTGCATTGCCTACTTACTGATCAGCCCTCACTCCCCCGCATGACCTGGCAGTTCTGCCATCAGTGAGGCACAGCCTGCTTCACCCCGGGGCCCCGTGGCCCAACCAGACACAAAGCGGGACCTCAGGGCAGCAGCACAGACCAGCTGAGGGCAGGACGGAGGCCGACCCAGCAGACGTGAGTGTGTGCCGGGGCCGGGGGCGGGGGCGTGGGGGGGGTCCCCAGGTCTCTCGTGGAGAGCCGCAGCCCCGCCCACAAAACCAGACCAGCATCTAGGATACACGCACACCTTCTCCTGCGGGGTGCACACGTGTGCCTCCGAGTGAATCCCACCCCGAAAACCAGGCGGGCCGGGACCTACATGGCTGAGCCCCGTCCTGCCTGTCTGCATGCCCCTCGGCACGCCTGCCTGCCCCCAGCGGTCTCCACACGCCAGACTCCCCGCAGAGCAGTGAGGCCCCAACACCCTCCCCCAGCTCGAGTCTCCATCTGCCTTGAAGTGCGTGTCCTTCCGGTTCCCTTCTCACCCTGTCTCCTGCGGGAACGTGTCCCGCTGGGGTCAGGCCCCTTTTTGGTCACCGCTGTGTTCCTGCTACCCAGAACACGGCTGGTGCTCAGTACAAACTCGAGTGAACGTGGCGGCCTATCTGCAGCAGTCTCTGGGCACAGAGAACCTTAACCACTGCAATGGCAGTGGCACAGCCCAGGACGGCCCCAGGGCACAGGCCAGGCAGTGGCGCCGGGGGACGCCTGGCCTGAGTCCACAAGAGGGACAAGTCTAACTCCCGAGTACAGCTAAGAGGGTAACTTACGAGCGGAGAAACGCTAGGCTGTAGAAGCATTCCCTGCCTTAAATGACTGTCGCGAAGGGTCTGGCTGAAAAGAGGTCTATCTAAGCGGGCTTTCACGGTTTCACAGCCACTCTCTGCAAGGACGGCTCCCTTAATTACAGGAGGGCAGCACCTTCACCCTGGAAAGCTCAGGCGTGGCAGGGCGCCTCACTCTGAAAGCGGGGACAAGAGGACGCTGCTGGTGCGGGGAGAGCACGGGGCTGCGTTGGGGCTCACCGTGACGGGCTTGGTCTTCTCCCAGTCGGTCAGCAGGTCGGTGGTGCGGCTCTCCACAGCCCGGTCCTCCTGCACGATCTTCATCTGTAGGTTGGCCACCTGCTGCTGGATGGCAGAGTCCTTCCGCCTCATGATGTCGTTGAAGGCCCCCCACTCCCCCTCGATGTTGTCGATGTAGAGCCAGGACGGCGGGAACTGGAACCTCTGCTTCTCCAGCAGCCGCTGGCCATTTCGGTAGAGCTGGAGGGGGAACAAACAAACGGGCTTTTTCTTCTAGGAGTAACAAGAGCTACAGTCAGACTCCAAGAAGACACCCGTGGGTACAGGACACACCTGCTCTCCTCCAGGAACCTCCCCTCCCCACAGCGCTGCGCCCCAGGGCAGCAGGCCGCCAAGGGGCCCGCTGGGCCAGCCCTGGGACTGCCCTGGCCACACTCAGGCGGCCCCGAGCAGGGCCTGAGCGCCCTGGAACTGAGCTTCACACCCTAGGTCCAAACTATGAGAAGGAAATTCAACTTTGAGGACTTGAAGATCAACAACTAAAGTAAAAGATTTCAAAAAATAAGAACCTGTCCTTCTCAAACCTTGAAGTGCCTGAAGATCACCTGCAGAGCTTTTTAAAATGCAGCCGTCTGGAACACTGGCGTCCACCTTTACGAGGACGCCAGGGGGTAAGACAGAGACACCCCGGGGACCCCCAAGACACAGCGAGGGACAGAGCTCACCTCGACTTGCTTCTCAAACTGCTTGATCTTCCGTTTCAGGGACTGCACGTAGGTGATGAAGGTCACTGCGTCAGAGGTGCTGGCCGTGTCCACCGAGTGCTGCTCCAGCTCCTGGCGGGACTGTGGGCAGAGAGCATGGCGTCGATCGGGGAGCCGAGGTGGCCGGCGGGCTTGCCGCCCTGCCGGGATCCTGCCTTCTCACCTTGGAGATCTGGGAGTGGAACTCCGTCATGTTGGAGCCGAGCATCTGCCCAAATTTGCTGAGCACCTCCTTGTGCCAGGAGTCGTACTTCAGGTTCACCTTCGACTGGACCTGTGGGGGGAGGAGTGTTCACACTGCAGCTTCCCTGTGGTCAGACGCTGCCCTCACAGCGCGCCTTCTAGGCAGTCGGCTGGGCTCACCTTGCCGTAATCTATGACCACCGGCCCAAACTCTTTCTTGGTCTCTGCATTGTCGAAGGTCCCCCGGGCCTTCCTTATCTGGACCAGCAGAGCCTGCCACTTGCTGAGGTCTTCCCCGAGTCGGTTATAGATGTTCTCAGCTTGCATGTCCCACAAGCACTGATACTGAAGCCAGACCTGCAAACGAGAACACAGCCACCCATGGCAGCTCGACGTCTCGTTTTGTGAAATGTTAATACGTGCGGTCATATTCTGCTAAAAAGGTTTGTGTTCCTTCATCCCTGTTAGGAATAAACTCTCATTTCCAATGCTCAGCTTCCCAACCAAAAAAGAATAAAGTTTTCTCCTCTCCAAAATGATTAACATCCCAGAAGGTCCATTCCACTGTTCACTCCTTGCTTTAAAATGGCAAAGATCACCTCATAAATCGCATTACGTTTAGTCAAGACTTAGCTCCACATTCATTTAAGCTCACACTTGCGTCTAGGACAGATCACATACGCACCAGAGCGAGAGGCGTGCCTCACCTTGACGTACTGCTCGACCTCGGTGACGATGCCCATGACTGCAGAGTAGGACTCCTCCAGGGCCACGGGGCCATCCGGCATCCGTGTCAGAGCATTCCGGTAGAACTTCTCCTCTTCCGTCAGTTCATAGTGGACGCCCACCTAACCGAACAAAAGCGGAAATGAAAGCAGGGAGTGCGTACAGAAATGTGAACCTCAGCTGCCTTTCACGGCATTGAAGTAAATGGAAAGAAATGGTACCTAAGGGATAACGCTCACTCATCCCGGTCACAGGTAACCTAACTCATCAAACCAAGGAAAGGCGCATCAACCACAAGCCAGAAGGTGTGGCGTCCCTGTTTGAGCAGGCGTGCCTCGAGCGGGGAGCAGGGTGTCCAGAGTGGGTCCCACGAGACCCAAGCCTCTCATCCCAGGGGGCGGGACTGAGGGTGTCACCTCAGCGAGTGAGGCACCACCACCAAGTGTGAACACCAGCGTGCACACAGTCACTCGGGGTCCACAACCTGTGGGCCGGTCACAGGCCAGGCACTGCTGCAGGTATTATGAGCAGACAAAGACCTCTGCTGGCACAGACTTATGTTCTGTGGGGGAGGGGAAGACAACCAAGGGAAAAGCAAAAGACACAGGCCGTCAGATGGCGAGCAGGGCTCTGGAGAAACGGGGGTGGGAAGGAATGCAGGGGCAGGACGTATTTTACACGGAGAGGCGCAGGAGGCCTCAACTGAGGAGGTGACCCCTGGCAGAGCTGGGGGCAGGGGATGAGCAAGGGCAGAGGCCCTGGGGGCCAGTGTCCATCCGGCCCGTGTGAGGACGGGCAGGCCCAGCGTGCTGCAGCAGAGCCGGGGTGGAGAGGCAGGCGGCAGGGCGGCACGTGTCGGAGGCCCGCAGGCCCCGTGGTGGGCGAGACGGGAAGCCGTTACCAGGCCCCCCAAACAGCAGCGTCGGGGTCAACACACACCTAAGAGGTAATCTGGGCTGCTGCGCTGATGGCAGCTTTTAGAGGGGCAAGAGCAGACAGAGACCAGTGAGGAGGGGGCTTAACTAGGCCGAGGGGGGTGAGATGTACCATGCACGACTGCAGCACTGGACATCACAAGAAACAGACCAGGGTAAATTCTGAAGATGGAAACAGCACACGGCTGGTACTTATGGCCAGACGGGACACGGAGGACGGGGCGGGGGGGCAGGCACAGAACACACAGGAACCAGTGATGTGGACGGGCCGGCAAGGTGCAGGGAGAGCTGGGGAAGCCGGGAGCGAAGACCAGGCCCCAGAAGAGGGAGGAGGGAGAATGGAGCTACGTGCACAGCTAAGAAAAGAGATACACCTGAGACTGTGTGGAGCAGTAACTACAGGGCAAGTGTCGGGTCACACCGCGCCCCTCCAGCGTTCCGCCAGAGCGCTGAGCTGACAGAGTGCTGAGCTGAGGTCTGGGGCTTCCTCGCAGGCACTCACCTGGTACCGCTGGCTCTGGATCCGGGGGAGAGACAGCACCACCATCTTCCAGGCGAACATCTCCTGGTACAGCTTGTACCTGCACTCCTCGATGGGCGGGTTCAAATAGATGACCTGGTTGGTGATCCTCAGCTCATGAACGACATTCTGGAAAGCAAAGGTGTCGTTTTGACTCAGCAGTCTATTTCAGTTCAAGGGCTTTGAAATATACCATTTTCTCTCCCTGAATCATTACATTAGTTCCGTGTGAACCACAAAGTCTATTAAGTTACTAACAGATCCAGCCTTCTGTGAGCTCATGTTTGGTCTGCAGCCCTCCCTAAGGGCCTGGAGGGGGTCAGAGGGCAGCTCCGCATGGGCTCCTCCTGGGCACCCAGTGCCTGGCTGTCAGACACACAACAGGCGCTCAGTGAAGCGCCATGGGATCTGATGTCTGTGATGATCTCGGGACGTGAGGACCTTGTGGCCTGAGAAAGCAGAGACACAGGCCGACTTGGCTGGTGTAGGTTCACGGGCTGGGAGCAGCCTGCGCCGCCCGCCAGTGCTGTGGGCTACTTTCAGAACTCCAGCTCAGTCTTTACTACACGTCTGATCAACTCAGACACCTCACTTGCTTTTCTGCATCTCGGTAATTTCTTTTAAAAAGTATGCTCTGGGGATGAATATCTGTAGTATTCAAAAGTGAAAACATTTCAAGTATTAAAAGAAAACGTGAAGTCTGGTAAGAAAAAAAAAAAGCCAATTGTTTCTCTCAGATCAAAGCTTCTAGTCGCCCACTTCTATCAGGCTTCTGATCTGGAGACGTTCACTGGTGAAGAGAACACAAACACTGTAGACCACACAGAACGAATGCACGGCTCAATGCCATCAGTGTAAGGTGGACACGTTTATAACCAGCACCTGTGTTACGGGCAGAGTTTAAAGAGAACTTTCTGGAGAGCCTGCCAGCCCCAGCAGAGCCCTCCTTCCCACGACGGGGAACAGTCGCGTGGAGATGAGGGCTGCTGTCCAGCGTGCTCCGCAGTGCACTGCTGCATCCTTCCGTGAGAATTCTACTCAGATTTTTATTAAAACTGACATTTTAGGGTCACAGTCTGAACTTCTGCTTGCAGCAGACCATTATATCCAGTTCTTCAAATTAATTCCTACGTATATCCTAGGAGAACAGAAATTTTCCCCCAGTGTAGATTTCTAAATGTTATTTTCCATTAAAGAAAAAAAAAAAAAAAGCTGGGACTTCCCCGGTGGTCCAGTGGTTAGGGATCTACCTTCCAATGCAGAGGACGTGGGTTCGCTCCGTGGTGGGGGAACTAAGACCCCACAAATAACTCAGCCATGAGCACAACTGCCGAGCCTGCACCGAAAGGGAGACCCCACGCCCCGCAACCAAGCCCCGACACAGCCAAATAGATGAAAAAATTAACCCCCAAGTGTTTCTGAAACTGTTTTTGACATAGAGCAGAATTCTAAGGCAGGCATGAAGAGGAAAGGTATGTACCCTCTCCGGCCTCCTCTCGAATGGTGTCATTACCAAAACAAAGACGTGAGTGCCGGTCCACTGTTCAGTGGCTCAGTCATGGGGGCTCCGTGACCCCACGGACTCCAGTCAGACTTCCCCGGGTCTCACAGGACACCACTTCACAGTCGGCGGCCACAGCCCCTCAATCCCTTCCACTCTGCGACACTCGGCTTTTCCCACTTTTCTCTTATGCCTTGGCACTTGGGATGCTCTCTGCAGAACGGCCCTCCCCCCGGGTCTGCCTGCTGCTGCCCTGGTGGATGGTGGGGGGAGGAGCTCGGGGTGAAGAGCCTCTTCCTCATCTCACGTCACCCCAGGACACTGACCGGGCCCGGGTCTGCCCACCGCAGTGGCTTTTTCACTCGCGCTTTATTTACTGTGGAACCGGCTGCCCTGCGAGATACTCACCTTGATCTTTGGCTCTCCTCCAGGCTTGTGACTAACTTGAGGGGCATCTGTATCCATGTCAACCTCTGCTTTATCCTCCGCTTGTCCAAGGAGCACCTGCGTCCAAGCTCTCAGGCCAGCTTGCAGCCGGACGCCCAGTATCCTTTCAATCTACAGAGAAACATGTCCCAAGAACAATGTTTCTCCCAGTTAGCTCGCAGAGCGTACTGACAGAACACCGCTGTTTCCGGCCCAGGACGAATCGTTCCTGACCCCAAGCCTCCACCCGCAGCTCCTCAACCTCACGTCCTCACCCTCCAGCCCCCGCTCACGGACGACTAGGCTGGCTGTGCTCTCCGCCTGCGGACTCCCGCTCACAAGCGACAAGCAGACCAGCACCGCCGCGCAGGCGTGGCGAAGGCCTTGAAATGTGTTCAGTGCGACAGGAAATGCACAAACACCAGCCTCAGGTACAAAACCAGGAAACTGGAGTTTGGAGATGAAGTCATTTTTCTTTTTTAAATCGAGGCACAATTGATTTTGTTATTGTTGCTGTTCAGTTGCTAAATCATGTCTGACTCTTTGTGACCCCATGGACTGCAGCACTCCAGGCTTCCCTGTCCCTCACTATCTCCTGGACTTTGCTCAAACTCATGTCCATTGAGTCAGTGATGCTACCTAACCATCTCATTCTCTACCACCCCTTCTCCTGCCTTCAGTAACTGACTATAACATTAGTTTTGGATGTACAACATAAGGATTCAATATGTATACCTACTTGTAATATGATCATCACAGTAAACCTAGTCAACATCAGTCACCAAACGGTGACCATTTTCTTTCAACAAGTGAAGAAGGAAGTCAGAAATCTCTGATCTGTGAGATTTCCAAGGACTAGGGTGTCTGCGCATCTTGCTTAGAGTCCCCCTCCTCGTTGTGAGCCACTCAACCATCCTGGGAACACTGTGGGGGCGGCCTGAGAAAACCTGGGACTCGCACTCGATTCAGAAGACTGGGGCTTCTGAACGTTAGCTCTGTTCAGGGCCCGTTGGAGGAACTGCTGCATTTTACTCATCCACTTCAGAGGGGAAAACCTGTGACCCACACAGAACTTCAGAACTGACCCACGACCACCTGTCCACTGAGTGACCTCTGCCATAAAACACCCTCCCTGCTTCTGGAGACTTCACGGCTGCTCTGACACCCGCTGACGAGAAAGCCACACGGGGTGCTAAGTATGCTCCCAACACCCACCCCACAAGGGTGAGCCAAGATCCTCTAAACCAGGAACAAGAGGTACGTGGATGCTGGGGGGGTGGTGGAGGGAGACAGGGTGGCCAGAGAAGGCTGCCAGGAGAGGAGGGCTAGGGAGAACCACCTCAATCAGCAGAGCAGAGACGGGCTGCAGGAGCTTGTCACACTCCCAGAAAGCAGACAGCACTCCTCCCCTCCCCCGGAGCTCCCTGCTTCCGGCGCAGGAGGAGGGCGGCTGCAGCCAGCACGGCAGTTCAGCTACTGTCAGCTGCAGGGGGTTTCTGGAAAGAACTGGTGGTCACGGTCAGTGATAACTGCCACAGAAACGAGCTTTTCAGGCCTGACCTAACAGACTTGTGGACCGGGGCCACCCCCAAAGATGGCAGACAACGCTAGGTGCAGCCGGCACCAGCTCACCTCCATGTCCAGCTTGCTGACCCAGATGGGCAGGTTGGAGTAGGAGTGCAGGTTGAGGTCGTCCACGGCCTTCTGCACCCTGTTCAGGATCTCGGAGAAAGTCTTGTGGTCGTACATGCACGTCTCCAGGGAGCGGACTTCCAGGTCTATCTTCTCCTCGATAATCAGCAGGTCGTCCACCTAAAGGAAGGCACAGTTCGCGTTAAATCGCCAGCTTACTCCACGCCTTTATGTCCTGTATGTTCTTCTCAATTAATAAACGTCTGAGACAGAGAAGTTCTTCCTCAGAGCACTAACCCTGCGTGCTAGCCTGACGCCACACCCCAGCTGTCTCCGAGGAGGGAGGGGAAAGGTATGCACACCGGCGCCTCCCCGCTCCCGCTCCAGGGAAGGCGCCCTCTGCCCGCACATGCGGGAACAGGACATCAAGGCACGCTGCTCTGCACCTTCCCTCTCCAGGAGCCAGCCACACACCAGACCAGTGGACTCCACGCTGCCTGCAGAGGCAGGAGCAGGGCCAGGAGCTGACCGCGGCACAGCCAGGTGGGGGTTTTGGGGAGGAAGGCCAGGTCTGGGGCGGGCCGACCACCAGCCCGCTGTCCACGCAGCTTTATCAGTGACAACGCTCTCGTGCCCTTCATCTCTTCCCTGGCTCCCTAGCAACGGGGACTGTCACTGAACGGCCTCCCTAAAGGCCCCACACCATCCAACAGCCCGGTGAGGGGAAGGCCTCCTTCTCCCGCTCGGCAGATGTGGCCCTGAGCTGTTGGGACCATGGGCGACCTCTGTGGAGAGCTAACTGCTAACCGACTGGCCACCCTCTGGGATGGGGAAGATGGAAGCGGCATGCACCTTTTCCTGGAAGTTGAAGACCGTCTCCGCCAAGCGCTGCACGTAGGGGTCGAGCTTGTAGGACTCCCACACCAAGGCGATGCCCTCGGCGATCAGTGCCTGCACCTCCTTCTTCAGGCCCGCCACCAGCAGGGAGATGGTGCTCCGCTCCTCCACCTTCTCACACGTGCGCTCATAGGTCCGCACGCTCTCGATCAGCGAGATGGCAAAGGGGTACAGCTGGTTCGCTTGGTGAGCCTTGTTCACGATTGCCAGCGGGACGCGGAAGCCGAGCCACTTGAGGTTTCGTACTTCTTTGGAGAGGGTGATGATCTCGGGGAGGAAGTTGACCTTCAGCTTGAGGACGCTGCCGGCGCGGCCCCGGACGCGCGTGCTCTCGATGGTGAAGATGCGGCCCGACACGCCCAGGTTGCGCTGCTGCACCTTGCGGGCCCAGTCGTCGAATATCTCCTGCGTGTTGAGCTTCATGCGGAAGCTGTCCCCGTCCTGCTTCAGCTTCTGGCCCTCCACGTGGTTCTCCCAGCCCTTGCCCAGCACGTCCTCCACGCGCTTCATGTAGGCTGTCAGCTGCCGGTCGATCTGCTTGGCCCAGATGATGGAGCCGGACACGGGCGGCAGGTCGCGCACGTGGCTCATCTTACACGCCTGGCTCTGCGGGTATTGGACTTTGAACTTGTCGTGAAGAGACTCGATGTCGTCCTTCACACGCTGGATCAGCTGCGTCTGGTACTCGCGGATGGCCCCGCGAATGTGAGGCCGGACGAACAGCGCGTTGAACCTGGAGAAGATCCGGAACATCTCGTTGGCGTTCTTGGCGGTGCCAAGCTGGTCTCGCAGGCGCGCGGTGATCCGGGTCTCCACCCTGTCGATCCTCTCATCGTATCTCTTCATTGCGGCCTCCCAGGCCTCTGTGCCCTCCTTGGAGACATCCAGCCCGTCCACTTCCTTGACGTTCTCATAAGCCAGGTTGACCTCCTCTATGGCATTCGCGTCGGCAGCGTCGAAGAGAACCTCAGCCACTTTCATGTCCTGGGGCTCAGGCACCTCTCCTTGGTTCTGCTGTGCAACTGCTGTGACCTGGGAGGACAGGGTTTGGAAGAAAACAGGTCTGCCAAGGGGAAAACTTTTATCTCGTTGAGTAGCACACACCACACAAGATGACCAGTCCACCATGTAAGCCTAACGTTTAGTCAAACATTTTACAACCACAAGTCAAGACCGTGTAAGACACGATACTGTACGTTTTAACTCTGCTGTAAAGACCTTCAGACAATTTGTTTTGTGGCCAAAGAAGCTAAAAAAAAAAAAAATGTGTTGAGACCTGGGTTTGGGGTTCTTCCTTCAAACTGCACTGGAAAGCTCAGGACTTCACAGGAGTGGTTCATACAAAGCCAGTACCCAGTACACTTCTCATTTTTATTTCTAAAACTTTAGATTACAGCCCAGGGTCCACACTGCAGCAGAGGGACAGGTCAAGCATGACAGTAACTGAGTGGGTCCGCTCAGTCCCCTGAACGCTCCTGGACAGACAGCAGAGCACACAGGCCCAGCACCTCGGGACGCAGCAGACCCCGGGCACAGCTCAGGCCCACTCTTGCAGAATTGCACCGCCAGGCAGGGGGCGTGATCGGGACGCAGCAGACCCCCGGGCACAGCTCAGGCCCACTCTCGCAGAATTACACCGCCAGGCAGGGGGCGTGATCTGGGGTCCACAGACGCCACACATGAAGTTCAGACAGTCTGTGAATTTGTTTGGAGAAAATCATTTTCACTAAGCCTAATTAAATTTAGCATTTTCTTCAGTCATGATGTAGGCAACAGTTATAGCTGTCCCCAGTGCCCTCTGTCATCAATAAATTCTTCCAGGTCACACGACAGCTGTACTATAGTCCTGAGAGCTTGTTTATGTTCACTACTTCAAAATCCTGCTAGCAGGCCTGTCTTGCTCTTTTACGTGTTCACGGAGAAGCACACAGATTACTGTCCATAGATCACAACTTCAGAACTATGGACAAATGTTTCCTTGTAAACCTCTGCCTTTTATTTTATATATTTAAAAACATCCTGAGAACTCCTGGCAAGGACATTATAGGAGCAAAAACTGGACAGAATTATTAAACAGCCATTTCAGGACAACGGACAGCAACGGAATGCAGCTGACACTTTGAGGTGTGCCGACCTCAGGTGAGGGCGGGGAGCCGACGGCCTGGGGCGCTCCCACCCCAGGCAGGAAGACTCGCAGCTCCGCAGGTGGGAGCACACGAGCAGCTTACAGCAGGGATTCTGGGGACTTCCCTGGCGTCTGAGGGGGTAAGAATCTGCCTGCGCTGCTCCAAGAAGACCCCACATGCTGCGGAGCCACCAAGCCTGTGCATCGCACCACAGAGCCAGCACTCTAGATCCCGGGAGCGGCAACTGCTGAAGCCCGGGCACCCCAGAGCCTGTGCTCCGCAACAAGGAAAGCCACCGCGACGAGATGCCCACACGCGGCCACAGGGAGTCGCCCCCACTCACCACAACTAGAGAAAAGCCCACGCAGCAACGAAGACCTAGCACCTACAATTCAGAAAACAAATAAAGGGGGAGTTCTGGAAAAGACAGTCTGACAAGGGCCAGCGTAGTAAATTATACACACACACAGGAGCCCTTGGGAGCCCTGCAAGAATGAAAAGTCTGGACAGATTTACAACTTGCTGTCAACCAACAATTCTATAACCAGTGAAACTATCCTTCAAATGTGAGAGTGCTGCCAGCAAACCCATGGGACAAGAAATGGCAAAGAATTTCTTCAGGCTACAGAGAGAAGACGGCAGAGGTAACTTAGTCCGCAGAAAGAAATGAAGAGAACGGAAGATGTAAATCGGGGACAAATGGCAAAGATTATGTCATTATCTTTCTTTTCACCTGCTGATTTTTCTAAGATATATGTGACTGCTTAACTTGTAACACTGTAGTTCTGGGTTTATAATATATGTAACAGTAATACCACATGATAATAATATATTGGATACAGATGCATTGTAAGAATAGCGTTATTTCTCTTCTGTAAACATGACAAGCAGGAGGAAACAGATTTATATTGATTATGAGGTTCAGTCAGTATTGTGTATATCGTGATAAATTAGAGACCTATAGTAATCCCTAGAGGAAACACTAAAAAAGAAAATGCAAAGAAATATAGCTGTTAAGTCTAGCAAACAGCAGCTCTGAATCCAAACTTATCAATAACTACATTAAATGTGAACAATCCTCCAATAAGACCATCCTGAGAATGCACGCCTGCACACAAGTTCATTACACACTTTATGAACAAAAAGGCAGTGCAGACACCACATGGTTTACAAATGGAAAGCAGACAATGATGCTTTAACACAGTGATAGCTGAGAAGGACAGGGAACGGAGGGCTGAGTCCCAGCTTCAAGGCTCTCACGGACACAGTAAAGGGTTAACACGTAAAACCAACACACGCACACGTGTCCACGTGGATCGGGACTGACTAGCTGAGAAGGCACCAAGCACTCACTACGGACCCGCTCCACCCTGGTCCACCCTGGGCGGCAGGCGCTCCTCCTCAGAGAACGACCGAGACGGCAAGGCTCCTAGACCGGACCGCCCATCCCAACTAACACTGCAGAATTCTCAGAGAACCCTAAACACACACACGGAAGACCCCACCGAGAGCCTATGGTTAACACCAACCAATTAACATTGGCTACTGGCTTTATCGCGTGTATCTATCCGTTTACCAATTCGTCTACCTACACACGTATCAATCCACCCGCTACTTCTGGATTGGATTGTTTAAAGCAAGAAAAGCAGTGCTCAGAAAAGTGGTGAACTGAGAAGAGAAATAAAAAAGCATGAAGAAAGAAAAGGAGTCATTTAATTGTTCCAATAAATCTGAGCCAAACGCAATTATTATCCACATTTTACAGATAAGGAGTCTGAGGAAAAGAGTAAAACAGTGAGCCCAGTCACACAGCTAGTTCAACAGCTGAATTAGGATGTAAACCCATGAGGTTTGGCTCTAGGGTCCATGCAGTTTGGGGATGGGAATGAATGGATGGAGAATGTTAAAGATTTGAACTCAAACACTATGATTCAGAATCACTAGATCTTCAAGATGACAGTGACAGATGAAAAAGGAGCTAGAGAAGCACTTCACAGTGTGAAAGAGACACAGGTAGCTGACTGTAAAAAAAAAGAGAGAGAGTCATTCAAGCAATGCAGGCATGAATTTTCAGACCGTGAGCCACACCTGTGGCCTCAGGACCCTGACGATGACCGCTCTCAGCTGCTCGTGCTGGCGTCTGAACTTTCTCATCTGGTCAAGGCGAGCCTGAAGCTTTCTGTGAGCAGGGTTGATCCGCCACACCATCTTGAGGTTTTCTTCCCTTTTCCTTTTGACAATGTCTCTCAGCAATACCTGGAGTTTCTCGTATTCATCATCCCAAGTCTGAAAAACTTCAAAGCACGCGACCATAACCTGGGATATAATTTAAGAGGGGAAGCTTATTATTAAAGCACGTTTTCATTGAAATGCCCTAAAGTTGGCTTCCTGAGATATTACAACTTACTTTCTCAAATTCTTCGTAGGCAACATGCATCAGCTTTCTAGTGCCCAGCACTTTGAGTAACTGAGAACTCAAGTCTCTCGAAATCGCCTCCACCAAGCGCAGTGCCCTCTGAATGGGATATTTCGTGTTTCGGATCTTTCTCAAATGGGTGAAAATTGCAACAAGTGCCTGCCGTATTTTGTCCAGCTCAGTGGCAGACAGCAGGTCATTCAGAGGAAAGTCTTTCATCAGAGGATTATAGTCGTTCACCGTTTCCAAAGCCTGTTTCAGACCTAGATTAACAGAGAAACAGTTACATAGTGTTCACATCAAGCGTCCACAGTCTCATAGCTTTCACATGAAGCCAGACAACTATAGTATACACTGTTATATGTCAATTACACCTCAATTTTTTTAAAAAAAGTAAAACAGTATTCCTTCTAGGTTTAAATATTGGCCAAAAAGTTTGTTCCATAAGATCTTATGGAAAAAGCCAAATGAACTTTTTGGTGAACCCAATACTAGTCAGGTAAACTAGGATACATCCTCAAAATGGAAGATTTTGATGCTGCAAAAGATTTAGTAAACACAGAAATTGTGCTGTTTGAAAAAACAATGTTATTAACAGGTGATCCCGGTGCGCTCTCAGTTTTGCTTCGGAAGAGTGTCAGCCAGTATGCTGTACACTGACTGTACACCGACTGTACACCGGCTGTACCGTACGCATCAGTCAGTATTCACGCGTACTCCACAGGCTGTGAGCGGCAGTCCAGACATGTCATCTTTGTCTGCTTTCTAGACTATCTAAGCATTCTAATAATACTATGTTAGTTTTGTAAAACTTGAATTTTATCAGCATTAAGAACACTGAAATTTAGATTTTATACACAGGGCTCAAGTTAGGGCGAGTGTATTATAGACACCGATCACAGAAAAACCTGGGTCTTGATCTTTTATTTTAAACTTTCTCTGGCATAAGATTTTAAAAAAAGAAATCTATTAGGAAAGAAATAAAGGTTTCAGAGGCATTAAAAAAAATTCAAGGTACACGTTTCGGCACTAGTGAATGTCCATATCTTAGTGAGTATACAAAATGTGGTCACAGGAACTGAAAAGGTTTCCTCTAACACTTAAAATGCGGGCACCACAACCTTTCTGGAGGGGAAGGAAAAGAACATGACGACAACTTCTGTCCCGATAACTGGTTCTAATGTGTCTCTGGTGAAGAGCACGGTCTGGCCACGGCTGGCACTCCACATCTGCGCGCCCGGGACTTGCTCATCCAACGTCACCCTCCCTGCTACCCATTCAGAAACCACTTTCATCTTGACAATGGTTCAGAACAGGGAAGAGGGCGGAGATGCAAGGAGGGGCAGGTAAATAGCAGAAGAGAAAGTACTGACCAGCCCTCCTTCCGCAGCCCTGTGGGCAAAGAACTTCTGCTTAACGTAAACCACGCTCCTGCCTGGACCGTCAAAAGCACGCTTAACTTTACACTGAAAGAAGCACAGTCTGTTCAGGGAACCAAGCAACTAAGAAACAGGAGGGGGGCCCCGAGGGCTCCCTATACTCAGGCCTAGAACCTGGCTCCTGTTCTCGAAAAAGCCCTAAAGGGAAAGGGAGGTAGGTGGGAAGATCATTTCCATCACCTGGAGCTGGGGAAAGACGAGGTAAGATGCAAAGGCATAAGCAGTCAGGAGAGACGGTGCATCTGTTCCTTTTCAGCACAAACCCAGGCTGAGAGCTCACTGGCATCCGCCTCTCGGCTCCAAGCTCTAGTCTTTACCTGTGTCAGTGTCAAAGCTGACGGTGGCATGGAATCGCTTGCCGTGTTTCAAGATGTCCAGAGTCAGGAGAACTTCCGGGCTCTCTCGTTTCTCCTGGATGCGGTATAACGCACGTTCCAAGTTTAGCCAAAAACTGATTTCCTGTAAGGCAGTTCCTGAGGCTGGATCTCGATCAAGTTTGGTCACCTTAAATACAAAGTAACATTCAAGAGTACTCAGCATTTAAGCAAAGGTAGAAAAATATCATTAACTGAATATGCGCATTAAAATTTAAGGCCAATATTTCAAGTAGATTTCCTTCCTTGTATAAAAGGTGGTTTAGTTTGGAACCAAAGGACTGAGACAGCTGAGATTAAGGCTGTCTCACGGGCAGTACTTAACCATGTCACACGGTACCCTGACCGCTCCATGCGGGCTGACATTAGTCCTCCACCGAGCACTCCCAGGACCAACGGGAGGGAGAGCCAATGGGCATCACAGAATTCACCTCCTTGACAAGAATTCGTACCGGTTTTCTCACAGACATTAAAGAGTAAAGCATTTTACACGATACTTTCAATACCATGCTCTTACCTTTTGGATTTCTCGGATCCAGCGGTTAACTCCAGATTGTAACTGATTGAGGAAGGTCGGGTCTTCGACCTTATCTCCAAAGTCTGTAACTTTCGGCTTTTCTCCACGCTCGTAACACTGTTTTGCAACGTTTGTAATAATCGGGTGAATGGGCAGGCTGATCTCTGGAATTTCAATATTCTGCTGCAGGTGCAGGAGTCCCATTTCAAGCTCGGCAATCTTTTTCTCAACCGAAGGAGCCATTTTATCACCGTCCCTTAAAAGACAAAACACATCTCAAATTTTGGCGTGCTATCGTCTCCAAAGGGATTCCATTATTTCAGGTCTGTCAAATATCAACGCTATACGTTAATGCAACAGATTCACATCCTCCAGGTTTACTGGCTTTACCCTCCCAATTTCTGAACACTGCATCATTCTCTCCATGGCGTGTTACGAACATTAAGGAAAACATGACATTCAAACTAACGAAGGAAAACTGATTTTTACCTGTCGGCCTTGCCAGACTCCCTGATATAGGACTTAAAGAAAGGAGCCACTGCATTGCTGATGAAAGAGTGCAAGGTTTCATATGGTGAGTCTTCACTGAGCGTGAGGACTCGGAGCTGGGAAGACACTGGCTTGTCTGCATCAATCACTGGAGTTCGTTTAATGAACGCCAAGCTGAAAGAAAGGAAAAGAAAACATTAGAACAAATAGTCTCATCCTCGTCAGTCTTAATGATGACAGACTTCTTTGTGGGGCACGCAAATTAAAAATCCATTTGAATGTTTTAATTTTAAAATCATATTAAGAATAAATTGTTGCTTTTCTAATAGTGAAATACGCTGCTTCGTTTTCTTTATTCTCTATGTGACAACAATGGAATCAAGGTTAAGGTTATAACACATGACCATGAAACCAGGCCAAGTTAACTTGTCTCATATGGAGGCTGAGTTCATAATCTTGTCCTCACAAAAACTAACCTCCCTAGCAACTGCAAGCTACAAGCCGTGAAGAACTTAAATGTGATCTCATTATAATCTGTCCCATTCATTTATGATATTGAATCACATGTCAGCTTGACCACAACAGAAGTCACCTGCAGGTTAAAGTGATGAGGGAACACTCCAGGCCCTTACACCAGGCCTAGACCAACTCCTCTGGTCTCCTCTCCTGCCATGCACCCCATACCCGACTTGAGACACCCTGTGAACCACATGACCCATTCTCTAACAGCATGTGTTTTTCTGCAGTCGCTTAAGAAATCTATTCAACTGCTGAAGTTCCAAGTTAACCTTCAAAACCCAACTCCAGCATCACTTCTTCTATGGGACCTTTCCTAAGCAGAGGCAGTCTCCCAGGTTTCACGGTATTCTGCACCTCTAAGATTCTGCCAAGTAATATAGCTAGTTGTGTATCTGCCACTCTTCCTCCCCAAAGACCGTGAACCTCTTGGGAACAGGAGTTATGCTTTATTCCTTTGCACACCCACCGCTGTTATCTTGTGCTACAGGTGTTAAGCACAGGTGTGAGCACCTGTGTTACAGGTGCTCAAAGGTGAAACCAACAGCTTCAAGGGAAGCAATATGTGAGTTTTCCAGTTCTCACATTATGTATATGGCCTTTAGACACAATACTTCCTATTATTCTAAGAAGTCAATGAAGCTCCTGCTGTGACACGCTGAGAAGGAACACAGTCACAACAGTATTCCTGCCAAAAACGTACAACTTGAATGTAACCATGGAGAAGCAACAGACAGGTCCAGGGCAAGGGCACCCCATCAAACTACTGGTCTGTGCTCAGCAAAGACACCAGTGTCATCAAAGACACGGAGCTGGATTCTGGATCGTGGGAGAAATACTGCAAGGGGCAGTTTTGAGGACATACGAGCACGCACTGTGCCTAGATTAAACTGTTCTAAAACTTCGGCAATTTGAAAACTGTACTGGGGCTGTGAGCAACGATGCGGCTGTTCTTGGGAAATGGCTGCAGAATGTTTAGGGACAAAGGGGCAGCCTGTCGATAACTCACTCTCCAGATGGCTCTGGAGAAAAATGACAATGCAGATGTGGGAAAGGCTAACCGATATCTGGGAGGTGCCGTATGCTGTCCAGGGAACTCTGGTAAGCTTGAAATTATTCAAACTAAAAAGTTTTAAAAAGCCAGTGCAAAATACACATTTACATAATTGAATTTCAATTAAGTCTACTAGAATAAAAATTGGCACAATCTTTTTAAAAGGTGGGAAATCTGGTAACGTGTGTTAAAGACGCTAATACTGTATCTGAACTAGTAGTGCTATCTTTAGGGATTTATCCTATCAAGAATCAGACCTGTACCTATGAATGTGCACTACTTATTTATAATAATGAAAACTCAGATATAATCTCAGAGCATTATTAGACATGTTAAGTATTAATACACTGTGGCTCAAGGGCTAATGCCCTGATATGGCAATTAAAATACTTTAATACTGACTTGGAAATCCTCTTAATTTGAGTAGATAAAATCGAAGACAAGAAACTGAATTTAAGAGCAGAAATCTTTCGAGTGTTTCTTGGTAACTCTGACTTGATTAGGATTTACATTTAATTCTCACAAGTTTTATAGTCCAAAACAATGGTATATTTATACTACTCACCTATTGGACTTAACTCCGTAGTGAATGTCTATGTTGATGTTATAGGAAATAAATTCTTTTTCTTCTTCTCCTTCGTCACCAACATCCTCTGCAAATCATAATAGACGTTCTATTAAATTCAAGTCAATATTTCAATTTTTAATTGAATTTATCAACTGCTCAGAGCCTGATGAGCCTCACCCCATCCCCAACCTGGCACTTACACCCCGTGTGACATGGCTCGCCCTGATTTTCCCTTCCACCATTTTTTCCTGAGTGCCGACGGGTCCAGGCGCTTATTTGCAGCGTGATCCCGGGCAAGGTGCTTAACTTCCCGGCCTCTCTGCCTCCTCGTCTGTAAACCGGGGTGCGCTGGCATGCCTGGGCAGTTGAAGGGCTGACTGCGCCGATGCCTGGAGCGGGCCTGGCCTCAGGCGGTGCCAGCGGTGTCCGCGCACCAAGGCCAGGTTCCCCCCACCCCATCCCGGGAGCTCCTGACACGCAGGCCACCCCCCACCTCCCCACCCCAGGGTATTCTGCTAGGCTGTCTACTCGGTACCCTCTATGTGACAGGCATTACGTCGTGTATCACACACTTAACCCTCACGACAACCCTGCGGGGGTGGCATGACGACTGTTATCCATATGTTCCAAGCAAAGTACGTAAGTAAACTGCCTTCAGACACGTGACTAGAAAGGAACAAGGGACGATGCAGAAGCGATTCCAAACCTGGGGTCCTCACAGGTCAACAGCTTGCCCTCCTCCCTCCATCAAGAAAACTGCTGCCAAGAAACGCCCCCAGGGTCACAAGGGGGCGTTCGCCTGGCCTCCCCTCGGCCCGTACAGCACTTTGAGAGCCTGCTCTGCGGTCAACCTATGAATGCAGCAGGGATTTTAAAAAGCTTACTGGAATGTAAAACTACGATAACTCAAGATGAATGTGAATACAATTTCTAGAGAGTTAAAAGTCAAAGTTGAAAAAAATATAAAAAATTATAAAAAGGGGACGTAATCCAAACCTCTAGACCCAGCACTGACTGACTAAATGCAGACACCCGCTCGTTAAATCATCTCTGCGATGACATACTACGCGGGATAACTACATTAGGAAGAATAAATACGGAAGGATTACTCTAACTAGGTACATGGGATCCGCCGTTACTTCCAAGTCATGGTGCGGTAGCAAAGGCAGCAGACTTGACTGACCGACCTTGGGAAAGTCACTTTTCTCCCCTCAGCTTCAGATGTGTAAAGTGTAAAAGCAGCACCAGAAAGGGGCTGGGCACCGAACCAGGTGGTCTGCAAGGTTTCTACAAATGCTGACAACTATGAGCAAAAGTTGTTTGCATCTCTGGCTTTAAGATGAGACAAATACAAAATTCACACTAAAAGCACAGAAAATATTGGTATGTTAATCAAGAAGACAATAACTCTTCCAAAATGTTGTTTTTGGTATATCTTCAGGAAGGAGAAGAGAAGTGAGCGGCAGAACATTCTAGTGTGCCAGGGACTTCCTAGCTGTTTCTGAAACATTACCAACCAACTACCCAAAAAAAAAAAAAACAAAAAACCCAAACCAATCAAGTTTTCTAACTACTAAAATGTGGACATACCAACAGATAAATCATACTGCCTGAAATCAACCAAATACGTAACTGCAGTCTGTAAAATGCGAGCACAAAGAATATAAGGAAATACTCCCAAACTAAAGCAGCTGTCAGGGTGGTGGGACTATGAAGTATTTTTTCCCTCAATTTTTGGAACTTTCAGTAATGTTCTTCTATGAGTTACATAAAATAGATGTCCTTAAAATAACACTCCAACAATAAACAGAAAATAATTACCAAAGGAAATTACTGACATAATTAAAAAATACAGTAATAACTTTGAATAATTTCTTCCTCCCGGACAAAACATCATCCTCTATATAAATGAACTCAAGCATGCCGACTGGACTCAGCGTCTAACCACGTTGCCCGCACGTTGCGAACGGGGTTAAAGGAGGTGGGCAGGCGGCCAGGCGATGAGTCACTGCCGCCTCGGCCTCTGTCTCCTTCTCAGGACGCTGTGCAGGGCCCGCCCAGCCCACCCTGGAATCACACTGCACTGCAGCAGGAGGCACGCCCCATGACATCACCCTCAGACAAGGGTGTGCAAGGTGTCTTCCTCGGCTCTGCAAAACTGCCTCTGATGACAGTAATTGCTGGAAGTCGTCAGTAATCAGCTGAAGACTACATTTTGAATTAGGCTTTTTAACCCTGTTCCCCATAAACACAAGGACCGCATGAAGCCTGAGTGGGTCCGAGTCCCATTATGGAGAACTCAGGACCTTGTTTTGTAAGCAGCCAAACAATTTAAACTTTCCTGCCTCTTCATAAATTATTACGTATTCCAAAGAACAGTAATTTTCCTTCTGCAGAAACATTTAAAAAAAATTGTTTGGAGGAGAGAAAGATACTTACTAGTTGACTCCTAACAGAGACTATCCACCCTGCAGTATTAGAGACATAGACACACACAGGCTGCGTGTTTTCCAGGCAATATACCTCTTTCCGTAAAGTCTGAGCCAGTTTCCTAATGATGCTACAGTTACTGGTGAATACACAACAGATTGATACTGTGCTGTCTGTTAATACACGCATGGAACCGAAATACCAGCCCACAGCGTGTGCCCGCCTCTCGAATTCCTCTGTTACCAGCCACCCTGATACACATTACCATGGCCTGTGGTCATCTCTCTGGTTAACTTCGGAGAGTCTATCAAATCTTCTCAACATGTTCAAAATGTCTTTAAGCACTACGCTGTGTATACTTCTTTTGAAAGACGACAGTATTTCAAACCACAAATGATATATCATTACACTGTGACTTAGGTGAGCAATACGCCTCGCTGAATGAAATGCAAGCAGATCCACGTTCACCTACTCTAGGGCTCACGCCGCCTCTCCCAGGTGACGGGGGGTGCGTGTGCGCAGTCTGGTGAACAGGCCGGGCCAGGCTGGCCTGCCCGTGGTCACTCCCGCGCTCGCCGTCCCCTCCCAACTTTGTCCAGCCTCGGGACAGGCCTCCTCGCAGCCAAGCAAACAAGGCCACTCAGCTTCTTCGGCCAGAGTACTTGTTGCACGCTCCAGGTTCTCTTTCCGTTTCATTTTCTTTTCCTTTCAAAACCCTAGCATGCTGCTAATCGCATAGGATTTCGGCCAATCGCGACCACACATATCCTCCCCGCTTTTTCTCCCGTGGCCACTCCGGCTCTTCCCCTTTCACATCCCTGGAACCTTCTCCAGTCATCCCCAGGTCCACACTGTGTCCTCCTGCAGAGGTTGTGATGCTCTCGGGGAGAGCCCTGAGCCTCTTCACTCACCACCATTGGGAATATGAAAGGAGGGTTAAACCCCACGTTCCCCTTGTACCTTAGGGAAGTCTGGGGCTCATTTTGACACTTCTAGAAAAACGAGTAAGTCAGTCATGCGTAAGAGACTGAACACTTTTTAAGGCTCATACTAAGTGAAAAGAACCTCCATGAGGGAAATAAAGACAAACACCCCTTTTTAATGGATACTGAGGGACTGAACAGAGAAATTTGTTTTTAGGTTTCAGAATCCTCCTCAAAGCATCCTGCTCCTAACTGGGTCTTAAAAGCCTGCGGTTTCGGTTTCCTCACTCAGGACGGAGTGGGCTGGGCTACCTCTCTCTCTCCCACTGCTTCCAGCCAGATACTCTGCAGACGAAATTTCCATTTGTTTTTAGCTTTTCAAAAAGAAGTGACTGTTTTTCCTCTCCTGTACACGAATTCCACTCGCTATGAAGCACTGCCCATCCAAACTCACCCTGTGGCAGACCACTGTGACCTCCCGAGGGCCCGAAAAGGACAGTGAGGCCCCAGGCTGAGGGACTCCTGCCCAGTGCTCCAAGACAGGTCGGTGTCACAGGAAATGCCTCCTGTTCATTTCTTAATCATCTTATTAACCATTCTGGGGTCTAAGCAAAGGCCAGAAAGGAATACTTCTTATAATCATCAATCTATTTCTTCATCTTTTAGGGAAACCGAGTCTTCGGAAAAATAATGTTTAAAACTCCACAAAAATATTCCCCGTAAATCTTTCTACACCACTACACCTCTAGGAGGGCGAGTCCTGTAAAAACCACGAGCTTTCTTTCGTACTCCAGTTGCTAGCCAGCTTTGCATTAACGAAGCGGAGGTAAAACCGCCTCAACTACAACTGCCAGGAAAAACTAAAATTCCAAGTTTAGGTAAAAGGCAGCCACCATTTTCAGTCCCATCCAAGGCTAAGACACCTGAGTGGAACACAGCAAAACCGGAGCCCCAAGCACCTGCTCCCAGCCTGGCCACAGACAAGCCCTGGAATCACCAGCTCCAGCAGCTGCACCCAGAGCATCCTCACCTTCCCCCGCCTCCACCTCCACTCTCCTGGAGATGGAACTCAAACAAAAATGCATCAGGTAAAAAACGCTACAGAAATGTCACTGCCGTCGTAAAATGCCCATCACGTAATGATCACCTACCTGGTCATATTTTCAAAAGTACGCTATGAAGAAAACACTTTTCCACAGGCCAGGAATTATAGGAGGGAGACTTCTCTTTTTACATCGAGGAGCCATAAGTTAACCTTCCCTTTCCTACCAACTCTTCGCTATCAAAATGAAATTGATAGGAACTTGCCTGGTGGTGCAGTGGTAAGGACTCAGCGCCCCAACTGCAGGGGGCATGGGGCTCAACCCTGACTGGGGAACTAAGATGCTGCAAACTGCACGGGCAGCCCCCCAAACAAACTGCTAAATTCACAACCTTTATTCTACACTGCAAGGAGTGCTGTACTTCACCAAGAAAGTTTAAAGCTAAAGGCAGCAGTCAAAAAAAAAAAAAAACAGACCGATCTTCAGTATAAAAAATGCTTCTATATTCAATTATGTGTTCAGAAAATTCTTTCCATAAAAATAGGGGGGCATGTGAGGGGAAGATAAAGTAAATAAATTCATTGAATAAATGATATGACTTCAATGTACGTGGTGGTCTTTATTCAGTTTAAACCACTCAGATTTGTTCTCAATATTATACTGGAAGCCTACTTTTCCACTGTAGTAACTACTGGATGTTCATATTTGCTTAAAGGAGCAAATGGCAACACTAACTCAAAAAACCACCTGGAAGACAGACAGTCTTCCTACTGAGTGACCCGGGCCTGCGCTTGTGTCTAAATTATGCTAGTGCAGCAGGATGCTAATTAGACTTATGGGACCATGTAATTTTCCCTCAGATTTCTGTAAGTGAAAAATAAGTTACAGACTGATTGAATTACTAGAAATACTTATGGGACTTTTATAAATACATGAATGAGGTAGGATTTCCATTTTAGACAGTCTCATTCCTTAGTCAACGTTCAAAAGTGCAAGTCATTATGGAGCCAAGATTCGGATGCCTGGATCCTGAAGGAGAAAATGTACCATCAAGAAAACAGAGGTGATTTGCACCACAAAGCGTTCGACAGAAATAGGGTTATTCTCCAATAATTTTAGCAAAGTTCAATCCTAAGATGTTGAGTTAAGTGAACCACTAAAGAGAACCCTAGAAGCAAAGAACAAAACTTACAGTTTATTTTTCGTAAAAAGAAACTGAGATCTAATGTAAAAATCACTGATTTCAAAACACAAACAGTGCAATGAAAATATGATCAAGAATTAGCCAAGGTCAAGCCACTCAAAATACAGTAACAACACAGATTAAAATGTATTTTAATAAAACAATGTATGTTCACTGAAAAACCACCACAAAGACAGACACCAAAAAGCTGACTGTGATCATATCTAGGTCGAAGGATTCCAGGTGATTTTAATTATCTATTTACTTTAATTTTCTATTGAGATCATATACTTCAAAAGAAAAAAAAAAAGGAAATGAGTTCAAAAACAGTTTTTCAAACACTGTTGGTTTCCATGTGGGAAAACAATCCCAAACATATAAGAAAACCCTAAACATTAATATTCATATAACATAAAATATGCCTGGATGGTTTATTGGCTTTGAACGTTCTCTGTGGATCTAAGAAAAATTCTCTTTCCCCCTAGCTGACCCTCCTGCAGAGACCAATGCTACAATGAAGCATCTCCTGAGTAAGAAAAGTATTTGAAAGAAACAAATTATCTGAAACAAATCTAAGTCTGGGGGGAGGGGGCAGGGAACAGGACCATGAGGCAGACAGCACAGCTTTTTGAGATTACAAGAAGCTTGTCCCCCAACACTTCCAGACAATGCCCCATCCTCGGTACTAAGCTAGAATCGACCTGGTCCTCATCCTCTTGGTCCCTGCATGCACCCGGCCACACCCATACTGAACTGTCAAGACCCTCGGGCCACTGGCTACAAAAGGTCTCAAAGCATCCAGGGGAAACCCTCCTGGAAGGCTAGCTTCCCTCTCAAGAGGAGTCCAGCCCTGCCTTAGGAAGGTCACTACTGGAGGAGACCGCTGGAATATGCAAACCTTTCGCCCCTTCCCTCCACTGCGTGCCTAACCTGTTTCAGTATACCCGCTGCCAAAGCAAGCACGGTGCCTAACCCGAATCCTCTCCTTTGAAGATGGTAAAACGTGCCCAACATCCGTAAGATGTTAGGGAAAAACCCAAAGGAAGTTTCTGACCAACCTAATAGATTCAAAGACCGCTAGGTCATCGTTTAGGATCATTTTAAAAGAAAGTGAAGTCACTCAGTCGTATCCGACTCTTTGTGACCCTATGGACTGTAACCTGCCAGACTCCTCTGTCCATGGGTTTTCCCAGGCAAGAATACTGGAGTGGGTTGCCATTCCCTTCTCCAGAGGATCGTCCCCACCCAGGGATCGAACGCGGGTCTCCCGCATTGCAGGAAGACGCTGTCTAAGCCACCAGGGAGCATTCCACAAATACAAGGTATGTCTGAATGAAAACAAGCGGACTGGAAACTGAGATGCTGGGTCCAGTCTCGGGAGGATTCGCTGGTGTGACCTTGGACCAGTCGTTTCAGCGGGGCTTCGAGTTTTCTCGAGTATGAAGTTGGGGGAGAGGCACCTCGCCTCGGCAGGGGACAGCTTGAGGCCCAAGAGGCCGCGCTGAATGCGCTGTCCAACCCAGCACACGGGAAGCCCCGCCGGGCAGGCGGAGCTGCCACGGTCCCTACCCGGGCCCCCGGACGTGGAGCGGGGGGCCGCCGGGCCCTCCCCCTACATCCTGGCTACCGAAGGGCCCACAATCCAGGCCGGCCGGCAGGGATCCCTCCCGAGGGCCGGCCCGGCCTGGACACAAACCGAAACTGAAGAGCTCATGTGACAGCGGAGGCCGGGATGCGGCCTCCGCCCGCGCTCAGCCCGGGAGACGCCGTCTCCACCCAACTCGGCCATCTTGAGAGGCCGAGCAGACAAAGCGAGCCCATTGTCCCCGCGGGTCTCCGTCCCCGGGGGGGCGTCCCCGGCGGCTGCGGACGTGGCGGGGCACCCCCTCCGCCGCTCCGGGCCCCGCACCTTTGAGCGTGGAGCGCTCCACCAGGACCGTGTGCACCTGCGGGTCCGAGAGGAACTTGCGCATCTGCTCCAGGGCGCTCTTCTCCTCCAGCGCCGCCTCGAGCGCTGCCGGGGCCTCGCCGCCGTCCTCCAGCAGCAGCGGCACCAGCTTGCGCAGATGCTTCTGCAGCACCGACACGTCGGCCACGTTCTGCACCGCCGACACCTCCAGGCCGGCCGAGCCGTCCTCGCCGCCGCCCCCGGGCTCCGACATGGCGCCGCGCTCGGGACCCGCGCGCAGGGCTGAGGAGGCGGCCGCGACTCGGCGAGAGAGAGCGAGCTAGCGAGCCGGCGCGCGAGAGAAACGGGCGACGCGGGCCGATCGTCCGCTACCCGCGGCCGACTGAGGGAGAGCGGGAGCCGGCTCCGCCCTAAAGGCCACCGCCCGCCGTCCCCGCCCCGCCCGCCGCGGCCACGCCTCGCACGCCGCCTACGTCACGACGTCGCGCGCCCGCCCGCCGCGGCCACTGGCGCCTCGCGCGGCGCCTACGTCATGGCGTCGCGCACGCGCGCAGGAGACCCGGGCGGCGCCACCGCGCGGCCTTCTGGGACTCGTAGTTCTAGCGCTGGGCGGAGGCCTCGCCGTCCCCGCACCTCAAGCCCTGAAGGTGGGAACTTGGTGGGGCGTGGGGCGGGGTGGTCAGGGACTCCGTTCCGCCTGTTCACTGCTGCGGCCTCAGCGAGCAGCGTAGAGCCTGAGACCCTACAACAATGTTGAATGGATGAATCAATGAATGAGTGCATAAATGAATGGTGTTAACCAGTTAACGCATTTAGAGCACTTATCTCTTGCTTGATGTTGTTCTAAGCCCTTAACCTGTGCTCTTTCTTTGAACGAATGAATGACTACGATGTGTCGAGCTAAAACATAGCTTTCTGTGTTTTAGAACACACATAGGGAGAGTGGGTATCTTTTTCACAGGGGGAGGAGAAGAGGGGAGTGTCACATTGCTAGGCCGGAAGGAGGGAAGTTGGGAGGGGACATTCCCAGAGCAGGTACCAGCTTCTGCAAAGACAGAGGCCTGACTGCAGAAGAGATCTACAGGAAAGCCCACTTGAACGGTGGGGTGAAGCCAAGCTGTTGTGTGTCCCGGTTGCTAATGGCAAAATGATTACCCCAGGAGGCCCCGAGGGCCAAGAGAGAGACCTACATGAGAGCATCCGCTTAGAACGGTGATGCTCCCCTAGCATCCCAAGCCGGCACTGTCCTTCTGAGGGTCTTAGCCTCGGGAGCCATACAAGGTAGGATAGGGGCTGCAGAGCCTGCTCAGTGAGTGTGCCCCCGGCTCCCATCTACCTGGATCTCCTCTGGTACACCGAGATGACTTAAGGGCCAGAATCCATGCTGCTCAGTTCTTGTTTTAGAAGTGACAGTTGTTATAAGGAGTGTTAATTGGCTTTTGAAAGTTCAAACTCATAACTCACTTTTTAAGTTGGGTGGAGGAAGGGAAGTCAAAAGCCCTATTTTTGTATCAAAATGCACAGTCAGAGAGCTAAGTCCTGATTGGTGGAATGACGATGGGCTGATTCGATTTCCCCAAATCATCTTTGGAAAACTGAGAAACATACAGTATGCCTATTCTTGCTCAATTACCAGGTGCCAAGTCCCAGGAGCTGCTGGAACATGAAGACTATCAGATGATTCTTCAGCAGCTCATGGAAGAGGGGACAGATTAATAGCCCATCCTCCTCCTGACCACCATCAGTCCATTATTTTGTGTGTGTGCAATTTTTTTAATTGAAGTATAGGTGATTTACAATGTTGGGTTATTAATAGCTTCAAGTGTATAGCAAGGTATATATACACACATATGTATGTGTGTGTATGTGTGTGTATATACGTATACATATATATTTTTTGTTTCCGATTCTTTTCCATTATAGGTGTTTACAAGATATTGAGTGTAGTTCCCTGTGCTATACAGTAGATCCTTGTTTGCCTGATTTATATATAGTAATGTATATATGTCAGTTCTAAACTCCTAATTTGTCTCCCCTACCCCACCCCACTAGGGCTTCCCTGGTGGGCTCAGATGGTAAAGGTAGGAGACCCGGGTTCAATCCCAGAATTGGAAGGTGCTCTGGAGAAGGGAATGGCTACCCACTCCAGTATTCTTGCCTGGAAAATTCCATGGACAGAGATGCCTGGTGGGCTACAGTCCATGGGGTCGCAAAAAGTCAGACACAACTGAACGACTAACACTTTCACCCCACCCTGCTATTCCCTTTGGTAACCATAAATTTGTTTCCTGTGTCTGTGAGTCTATTTCTGCTTTGTAAATAAGTTCATTTGTATAATTTTTTTTAGATTCCACAGAAGTACTATCACATAATATTGGTCCTCTGTCTGTCTTATTTCACACCAGTCCACTCTTGTGTCATATGCCTGAACAGACCTAACTAACGTTCCTGGGAAAAGATAAAGCACCTATAGTGAGTTTGTGCCATGATCATAATGGTAACGAGAAACAGTAATGCCACTGACAACGACAGTGCGTCATTAGCAGGCACTCGGCCAAGGGTTGCTCCCTGCCTCGTGTCCTTTGGGGTTGGAACTGGGATGCAAGAGGATCTATTAGGTGCAGGTTAGTGAACCCTGAATTGACTACACACCATTTGAGCCCCAGAAACCCAGCAGTGACCTGGCAGATGGAGAGAGGCTGCTTGCAGCCTGCAGGGTGAGTCAGCACCACCCAAGAGACGCAGCCACTTGGGCCTCCACAGGACTCAAACGTCTGCAGCCTGGCTCCGAGCCAGGGCAACAGAGTAGCAGGCTCCAGATGTGCAGCCCTATATGTCTGATGGCTTCAAAATTAAGTGTTACTTCTAAACAGATGAAAATTAGAGGAACCTGAGTAATCAGGATCCATACATTGATCAAATGTGCTTGCATTTCTATTTTCCAAGGATGTTTCCCTGATAGTTCAGTTGGTAAAGAATCCGCCTGCAATGCGGGAGACCTGGGTTCGATCCGGGTTGGGAAGATCCCCTGGAGAAGGGAACCGCTACCCACTCCAGTATACTGGCCTGGAGAATTCCATGGACTGACTGTATAGTCCATGGGGTCGCAAAGAGTCGGACGCGACTTCCACTTTTTTTGCTGTTTAATAAATACATAGTAAGAAGAATTGTCAGTGTTGATTGAGTGCCAGGCACTGTAAATTCCTTGTTCTGAGGGCTGGCTAGACTGCCCCAGACTGACAGGGGAGGGGATATTTTTGTGAGATGCTGCCTTGGCCTCCTAGGGCAGGACTTCCTGGGAAGCTGACCCTCCGTGGAGGTGCGCCGTCCATCCAGAAGTGGCCTCTCCCCTTCTCCCCTGGCCACTTGGTCTGCCATCTCTGCTTTCTCCTGTCCATAGTAGAATCTGCTTTCTGTTGGCAGTGGGCAGTGGGTGCTGGCGAGAGAATCCTTTCTAAGATGATGGGCGATGGGAGTGGCTGCTGGGCCACTTGTATTTTATCTGAAATTGGTGATGAACCGTTGGCATGTCCATTCCCCGCCTTCTTGGACTGCACCGGATGGCTCCTCAGATCTAAGTTGGGGACTTGCTCTCAGCCCCACTCTCCTTTCCCCTCCTTCTCCCGACCCTGGACCACACTGAGCTCTCAGCCCAAGCCCGGCTGGCCCAGCACTTTCAGGCTCTGCGCCTGGGGGCCCCCTCTCCCCCGGGGAAATTCCACACTGGGCTCGCACATTCATTCATTCATTCATTTCACGGCCCGTTCCCAGCACCAGCAGGGCTTGGGCCTACATGGGCGTGTGGTTGATTGATGGCTGTGAAAAGAAGGCCTCACGCCCGGGGAACGGGGCCGGGTGGCAGCGGCGGCCGGTCCACAGGGCGCACGTTAGGTGTGGAGCCTCCCCAGCTGCATGAGATCAGGCGGCGGCATCCCGGCGCCGCCGCCGGACTCCACCCACCGATCGCTCCCCCGGGCTGCAGGTCTCTCTCTGATGACGCTTGTCCCAGCCTCCACCCCCTTTTCTGTCTCGGTGCCTTGTCTATCTAGCGAGCCTCGGGGCGAGGCTGGAAGCTCCCCGGGCTCCTGGCGAGGTTGGGGCGCCCAGGGGGAGCGCCTCGAAGGAGCAGGGCGGTGTCGTGGCGCCCTTTAGCGGTGACGCGGAGGACCCGCACTCCGGAGCCGTCTCCCGCCCCAGACCTCCTCCCTGCCTCCTGGCCGGGTCCATCCCCGGAATGCCTCCAAGCTCACCTTCCCAAGGTCACCCGGGCCGCCAAGCAAGCAACGGCAGTGACAGGGGGGAATCCCCGCCCGTGGTCCCGCCTGCATCCCACCGCCCTTTGGTAAAGTTGGGGAAATTTGCCTCTAAAGCAGGCAATTCAGTCTCTCTGCTGAGCCCCAGGCCCTCTGAGACGCCTCCTGCCGCCCTGGCCGCCCCTCTCTGGAGGGATCCAGCCCCTTCTCTTACCTGAGAACGTCTGTGTTCCCAGCCAGGGCCACCGCTCCCTGGGGGCACTGGAGCCCACCCCTTCTCATGGACATGCCTCTGAAATTCTCCCCGCCCTCTCAAACATTCCCTCTTTCCCTCCTGGACTCTTCTCAACCATGTCCAGCCTTCTCCAACGCACCCTTTCTTTGGAAAGAAAGAAGAGAAACCCCTGCCACACCTCCTGCCAGCAGGCTCATGCTTTTCAGCAGAGTGTAGCTGGGGGCTGCCTCTCAGCCAGCTCCCCACCCCACTCCCTGGCAAGTGCCGTGGTGAAGGTCACCAGGTGGCCTGCACATGGGCAAATCCACTGACCCCTTCTGGGTCCTCCTCTTTCTTGACCCTTGGGCGCTGTGGACACAGCGGGTCTTGTGTGTCCTGCCAATACCCCCGAGCCCTGTGACACTCAGCACATCTGTGCACGGTGACTCCCCCCAGCCTAGGAGCCACACCCTCTGTTGTCACATGGAGTGTTCCAGAAAATGCCTATCCAGCCAGCTTGGCTGAAGTGTTAAGACTTTGTATCTGTGCTGCTCGTTCTATTGAGAGATGTATTGAACTTTCGGCGTATAACTGCGCGATTGTCTCTCCACACAGCTCAGTCTGGTTTTGATTCCTGTAGGTTGCAGCTCTGTTATTAGACACATCAACATTTCACATGGTTGTGACCTTTTCATGAACTGATTGCTTGAACACTATGAAATGCCTCTCCTATTCCTAGTGGAATTATTTGCTCTGAAATGTACTTTGTCTGATGTCAGCATGTTCTCTCGTCTTTCTCTGGATCAGCGTCAGTGTGAGGTCTTTTCCATCCTTTCAGTTCGGTTCAGTTCAGTCCCTCAACCGTGTCTGACTCTTTGCAAGCCCATGGACTGCAGCGCACCAAGCTTCCCTGTCCATCACCATCTCCCGGAGCTTGTTCAAACTCATGTCCATCGAGTTGGGGATGCCATCCAACCATCTCATCCTCTGTCGTCCCCTTCTTCTCCTGCCTTCAATCTTTAATAGCATCAGGGTTTTTTTCCAGTGAGTCAGTTCTTCGCATCAGGTGGCCAAAGTATTGGAGCTTCAACGTCAGCATCAGCCCTTCCAATGGATATTGGGATTGATTTCCTGTAGGGTTGACTGGCTTGATGCCCTTATAACTGAATCACTTTGCTGTATACCTGAAACTAACAGCAGTGTAAATCAACTATATTTCAATTAAACTTTTTTAAAAAATAAAAAAATATTCCTCCAGGATCCTAAAGGGCTCGCTCCTTCTCTTCACCAGACCTCCACTAAAGTGGGACCCTTTAGAGGAGCCTTCAAAATAACACCCCCACTGCTCGCCCCTTTATTAATTGCTCCATTTTCCTCTGGAGCATGTTTCTCTGTATGAGATATCCTTGCGATTCTTGCTCAGGGTCCGCACCCCCAGCTAGAATGTGATTCCACGCAGTGCAGGGCTTGCTCTGGTTAATGCTGAAACGCGGGGCAGGCCAGCGCCTGGAACTGCATTTTGCTCACCATGAGTGAGGAGGGAGTCTTTGAGGCCTGAGGAAATCGAGTACTTCTGTTCCTTCCTGGTGAATTACAAGGTGATTTTCAAAAAACAGGAGATTTTTTAAAAGTATGACTCAGCAGCTATTACTGAGACCGTAACAGGCAGGAAGGCCAGGGGTCTCCAAACAGAGGAAACAGGCTGCCAGGGTCTCTTAAAATTCTGTGTTGCTATGACGACACCTGGTTCCACCTGAACTTTTCTCAAACCTGAGCTAACCAAATGTCTTCTTCTTATGGAAATATTTTTCTTAAGCTATGTTAATGAAACTGTGTATTTGCTTTGGAGTTTGCCTTTCTTCAAAATGGTTCCACCTAGGACTAGCTTTTTCTTTTCTCAAACCTTGGGCTAACAATAGCTCAACACACAAGTATTCACATCGATTGTTTTATAGCTGGGGGATGGCACACCTCGTGCCATCCCCTCAAAAATGCATTTTTTGGAGAGGCGCCTGGTGAAACTCCTTCAGCCTTGAGGTGTCTCTCTTATCTGATTAATAGCTCTCTAACAGACAGAAGAGAGCTTGCTAAAATTAACAAGGGGGCACACTCTCCGCCCCCCTTCTGACGTCTGTGTCAGAAGCTTTCTCTCCTTTTCACTTTAATAAAACTGTGCACCACAAAAGCTCCTGAGTGATCAAGCCTGGTCCCTGGTCCCTGGTCCCGAAGCTAAATCTTCTTCGGAGACCACGAATCCCACACCGTTCACTGTAAGCTCTCATTACCTGCAGATACATCGAAGCCGATTTGTAAAGAATTGGTCATGACATTTCCATGATGCTACAGACACGCGCTAAGCACCCCTCCTGTCACACACACTGTGATCTTCACTCTACGTCATTCCAGGTCTTTGGAGCTTAGCTCCATCCATGGTTGAAATGGTACCCATGATGCATTTCTTAAAAAAAATTTTTTTTTAAATTTATTTGGCTGCGCTGGGTCTTAGTTGCAGCATGTGGGATCTAGTTCCCTGACCAGGGCTCAAACTTGGGCCCCCTGCATTGGAAGTGTGGAGTCTTAGCCACTGGACTGCCAGGAAGTCCCCCACAATGCATTCCTTCATTTCCTCAAGACTTAGGGAAGGGGCAACACAAACATAAACTTCTTGATGTATCTTTATCAAGAGTCACTTGGTGGGCTGTTTGGGGATTTGAGAGGCCACTTGTGGGCTGAACTATGTCCCCCTGAAAGATATGTTGACTTCCTGACCCCTGGAACCTCATGTGTCCATATTTGGATATAGGGTCTTTGCAGATGTGATCAAGTTGAGATGAGGTCATTCTGGATTAGCCTGGGCCCTAAATCCAGTGCCTGGTGTCCTTATGAAAAGAGGGAAATTTGGACCCAGACACACAGACACACACAGGATGAATGCCATGTGACCATGGAGGCAGAGACTGGAACAATGTGTCCATAAGCCAAGGGTTGCTGGCCACCACCAGGAGCCAGGAGGGGCCTGGAGCAGATGCTCCTGAGTCTCCAGAGGGAACCAACCTACCCTCCCCTGGATTTTGGATGTCGACTTGAGAACTGGGTGAGAGCACATTTCTCTTGTAACCGCCCGGTGTGTGGCAACTTACTACAGCAGCCCTAGGAAAACGAGTGCACCGCTATTCCAGAGACACCTTCTTCATCTGCCAGAACACTGAATCCTGCATCGTGGAAGCTTCGAGACTGTGGGGTGGAAGGAAGCTAGGCATGCATCTGCAGAAAATGAAGCTGTCTGAGACTTCCGGTGGCCGTGGGATAGATCACCCCACTGCAAGTCTGTCACCGTGTCCTCTGCAAAGCAGAATGAGCCGAAGACCTCTGTGTCTGATGCATCACAGGCCTGCCTGTCTGCTTGCTCAGTTGTGTCAGACTCTTTGCGACCCCATGGACTGTAGCCCACCATGTTCCTCTGTCCCTGGGCTTCTCCAGGCAACAATACTGGAGTGGGTAGCCATTTCCTTCTCCGGGGGATCTCTCTGACCCAGGCATTGAACCCCCGTCTCCTGTATCGCAGGTGGATTCTTTACCGTGGAGTCACCCGGGAAGCCCACTGTGGCACAAAGACGTGAACTTCCGGCAGCTCCCTTAGGAGTGCCGTCGCAGCATGCTGCTTTCAGCGTCTTTGTGCCGCAGCAGGTGGTTCACTTGGATACTGACACGGATGCGGTCTTGTCACTGAGTGGGGCCTGCAGAGGGAGCTTCGTCTTCGGGGCCCCTGACGCCTGCAGCAGACGTTACAGGTGTGGGCGGCACGAGCCCACCTTCCGACCCTCACGAAGAGCTTGCTGGACCCCGAGCTGAGGGATGCCGGCACCAGGCTAGGTCTCTTGTTGGTTTCCTGGGATTTCCTTCGTGGAAGGGGATTCACGCTTCCTCAGACACAAGCTCCTGCTCCGCGCCCTCTTTCTGTTCTGTTTGTGTCAGCAATAAATATTAGGACCAGGTAGCAATTTGGGGGGTTTGTTTTTTTCTAATTTTAATTTTTTATTGGCGTAGATTTACAGTCTTGTGTTAGTTTCAGGTGTACCACCAAAGGATTCAGTTATATCTGTTCTTATTCAGATTTTTTCCCCTGTAGGTTATTACAGAGTATTGAGTGGAGCTTCCTGTGCTACACAGTCTTTATTTTGTAATTAAATTTTTTATTTTGTATTGGAGTAGGGCCCACCAACAAGTAGGTCCTTGTTGATGATTTTATATATAGCAGTGTGTGAATGTTAATTCCAAACTCTTAATTCATCCCTCCCCACTCCTTTCCACTTTGGTAACCACTGTAAGTTCGTTTCCTAGGCTTGTGAGTCTGTGTGTCTTGTAAATAAGTTCATTTGTACCAATTTTTAAAAATAATTTTATTTCCTTATTTTTGAATTTCACTGCTGGGCACAGGCTTTCTCTAGCTGTGGCCAGCGGGGGCTCCTCTCTAGTTCCGGTGCCCAGGATTCTGGCTGTGCCGGCTTCTCTTTTTGGGGAGCACGGGCCTAGTACGCTCGTGCTTCAGTTGGTGTGGTTCCTGGGCTCCAGCGCACAGGCTCAGTAGTTACAGCATGTGGGCTGGTTGTTCCGAGGCAGGTAGGATCTTCCAGGATCAGGGATTGAACCTGTATCTCCTGCATTGACAAGCAGATTTTTTTTACCACTGAGCCACCAGGGAAACCCCTACCAATTTTTAAATTCCTCACATAAGTGATCTCGTATGATACTTGTCTTTCTCTGTCTGACTTACTTCACTTCGTATAATCATTTCTATGTCACCCATACTGCCAAGGGCATTCTTTCTTTCTTTTTTCTTTTATGCCTGAGTGCTATTCCGTTGTATATGTGTGCCACAGCTTCTTTGTCTATTTCTCTGTCGTGGACTTTTAGGTTGGTTCCATGTCTGGGCTGTTGTAAATAGTGCTGCAGTGAACACTGGGGTGTGTGTGTCTTTTGAAGCATCATTTTCTCCAGATACATGCCTAGGAGTGGGATTGCTGGATCATATGGTAGCTGTATTTTTAGTTTTTTATTGAGCCCAGGGGGAGGCTATTGAAATGATCTCCACGCCATAGTCACAGAACCCAGTGGAGCAGACTGCAACACGCAAGCCCAGGGAGAGTATGGGTAGCCGTTCCGATCGCAGGAGGCTGGGCTGTACTGCAGGGACAGATGACTCACACATCTCAGTGGCTAGAACAGTAAAGGCTCATTTCTTGCCCCAGATACATGTCCACTGGGGGTTGGCTGTAACCGTGTGATCTGAGATCCAGGCTGATGGAACAGCGTCTATCTGGAGCACTGTCTGTGGTGTGGCCAGTTCTGGCTGCTGTAACAGAATACTTTGACTGGGGGCTTAACCAACAAACGTTTATTTTTCACAGTTCTGGAGGCTGGGAGTCTGGGTTTGAGGGTGCAGCATGCTTGGGTTCTGGCAAGGACTGTCTTCCTGGTTTACGGATGGCTACCTTCTTGCTGTGTCCTTACATAGCAAAGAGAGAAATCATCTTCGTAGTGTTTCTTTTTTTTTGGCCACATGGCTTGTGGGGTCTTAGTTCCCCAACCAGGGATGGAACCTGGGTCACAGCAGTGAAAGCACTGAGCTCTAACCACTAGACCACCAGGGAATTCACTCTAGTGTTTGTTTGTTTATAAGGGCACAAATCTCATTCATGAGGAATTCACTCCCATGAACTAATTCCCTCCCAAAGGCCTCATCTTCACATATCATCAGCTTGGGGGCTGGGGCTTCAGCATGTCCCCTGAGGCAGGGAACACAAACAATTAGGCCAGAGTACCTGTTTTATGGCAGAAGGAATGAACAATGGAGAGAACCACATGCTGGCTCTTAGGTTTCTGCTCAGAAATGACACATGTCACTTCCTCTCATATTTCATTGGTCGAAGCAAGTCACATGGCCAAGCGTGATGTCACTGGACAAGGATGTGTAAACTCACAGGGAGGGGAAATGAAATGCTGCAGTAAGCAGTGAAATGTGAAGGCAAAAGGCGTTCCTGTTTCTAAGAAAATGAAGTTGAATTTTTTTGGAAGACTGGATAACAGCAAGTTCCTAAAAATACTGTTGAATTATATTCGACTCAGATAAGTGAAGACACTGGCGAAATCATAAACATCTAGGATTCTGTGTATCAGCTGCTAACGCAGTGCCTTTCAGCTCTGGCATTGAAGAAACTAAGAAATTATACACAATCTCTCACAGGTGAGGACTGTGCATGGAAGATAGGAAGGCATTTGATTGGCATCTTCCCCAAACTAAAGGCTCCAGGCTTCACTTAAAAGCCATTGTGGACTCATTCAGTGTTCAGGCCAGGAAACAACCCACTCCAGGTATTTTAAGTAGAGAGGGATTTTGCAGAGGGAGTTGAGTGCTTACAAAAAGGCACAGACATCAGGGGCCGATCCAGACCTGTGCTTTATGGCCCTACCACCACAGCTGTCACCCAGAAGTCAGAGCTTGTTCCTGTCTGATCACCCACACCATGAAGCAGGTGACCAGGCAGTGGGGCTTAGGTCCAGCTACTGCCAACATACATGTCTGCCAGAGTCTGCTTGGCCCCTACTGCCCTAATCTCCTTGGAAAGATTACCCCCAAGCCTTGCACGGATATGTTCAATTGGTAAAACCTTATGTCCAACGGAATCCTAGCTGCAAGAGAGTCTGGGAAATGCAGGCTCTTTATTTTTTAGTGTTCCTACCCCTGCAAATAGATCATGAGTTAAATGAGGGTTGAAAGAAGCTATGTATCCAGTAAAATATACTTGTATACTTAAATATATTTTTCTTTTATAGAGTTTAAATTAAAATAAGTTGTTTAAGGGTGAAGACACTCCAATGATAAGATGTTAGGATTCCTGGCTTTCACCAGTTTCTTCTTCTTGAAGAACAAGACCCCAGTGCATCAGGTGATGAGGCATTAACATAATTCAAAATATACAAAAAGCTTGCTGGGTAACGGGGCACCCTCAGGAGCAGTACTGGGAAGGGAGAGCTGGCTGACTGCAGAGAGAGTGGATTTGACCCAGGGAGCTCTGCTGATAGGGGAAACCTTGAATGATACTACTTAGTGATAAAGATAATCAAAACAGGTAGCTCTATATCTCTTCCTAATTATAAAGGAGTTTTTTTTTTTTTTTTTTTTTAAGAGCAGATGCCAACAACTCTCTTCCGGGGGCAATGCCTTCTTGTCAGTTTGGTGATGGACAGAAAGTGTCCCCTGGGCGCACCTTGCTCAGAGTAGGAGCCCCACCACGTGCCCTGGAAGCCCAGGGTTTCGTATCTCTAGCTCCTGGAACAAAGCTCAGCACAGAGCTGGGACTGTGAATATTTACTGAGTGAACAAATGCGTGATTATCCCTAATTGATAGCTGAGGAAACCAAGTCTCGGAGAGATTGCATACCTCACTGAAAACGACAGGGCTGGGTGGTGGTGCAGGCAGGACTCCCAGCTGGGGATCAGGAGTCCACAGCGCTGAGGCTACCGGAATGACTGGGTTGATTTCTCCGTGAGAGGGTAATATTTTGAAGTAAGGCAGTCCTTGATTTGCAAGGTAGCGTGGGACTCTAGAAATGACTGCCCAAGTTAAAAACATGCAGAACCACCTTAGTCAGTGGGTGGGGGAGGTTTGCAGGATACCACTAATACGCTAAAAACCACTGACGTGTACACTTTAAAATGGTTAAGGTGGTGAATTTTGTGTTATGTGAACTTTGTCCCAATAGAAATTGTTTAATGAACAAGTGGTAGAAAAAAAAAAATCAGTGGGGAAAGTGTGATTGTTTTATGACCTTCAAACCTTAACAATTTTCTTCTTGGTTATAACTGCATAGGGAAATAAAAAATAGTACAACTAACATTTATCTAGTACATTCTAACTTAAAACACTAGAAGCACTGAGAATTAGAGTGCTCTATTTCTTTGTACAAAGGTCACACAGATACTAAAACTGGAAAGATACAGAGAAGGTGAGCGCAGTTTTGCACGAGGGTGACACAAATTCATGAAGTGGTCTGACTTTTAACAACAGTGTGAGTGGAGTTAATGCCACAGAACTGTATACTTGGATGTGGATTTTATAGTATGTCTTTAACCACAATTTTAAGGGAAACTTATCAGGAGTAGTTTGAACAGTGCCTGCCCTCTCCTCATTGTATAACTGACCATAGGGAACAGGCACTTTTCTCTGCCATGGTGAACTGTCATTGTCCGTTCTAGATCCGGACCGGCCTCCGACGTGGCCTTTGCATGCTCAACCATTTGAAACATCTCTGACTTCCTTTACCACGAAGGTTTTTGTTAGCACCACTTCCTCAGAGCCTTCCTCCTTCTCATCACTCACCAGGTTCCTCAGCTGACACTTCTGGCCCTGGAGCAGCAGCGGAATCCACATCTCCCACCAGTTCTTTCTTCTAGAATTGTCACACGCATGCTAACTCACTTCCTCCTCGACCCAGAGATTGAACCCACATCGATTTTGTCTCCTGCATTGGCAGGCAGGTTCCTTACCACTAGCGCCACCTGGGAAAATGGGCTCACTCCAATCTGATTGAGCATTATGAGCAGTTTTGGTACCTTTCCTGCACTTCCACCTTTTGGCCAACTTCCTGTGTCAGTGATACAGTTTAAAAAAATTATTTATTTTACTTTATATATTTTTAGGTCAGGTCTTAGTTGCTGCAGGTGGGATGTTCGGTCTTCACAGGAGCATGTGAGTCCTTTAGGGCAAGCGGCTCTTCGTTGTGAGATCTAGTTCCGCACCCAGGGATTAAACCCAGGCCCCTTTGCATTGCGGAGCACACAGTCTTAGCCACTGGACCACCCTGGAGGTTCCTCCGTTGATACATTTTTGTAACACGTTAAGTGGGTTTATCACAGGAGGCAACACAACTGCACACTTTGCTGGCTGTAGGAACTGAGTGGCAGCTCTGCAGTGGGCAAGACTTTGAAAGCAGCGCCATGAGGGGTTGGCGCAGGCCGAATAGCCCGCAGCGCAGGTCGTACTTGAGGCAAGTCACTCTCGTTAACACACCGAGGTGACTGATATCCGAGCCCTGCAGGGACTGCTGTTATTTTACTGGCCCACAGTAACTAAGCTCAGTGCCTGTCGGAGCTGTGTAAGCAGGGACCGCCTACCTTGTCGCTTTCCTTCCCTCTTCCTGCTCCTTCGCCCCCTGTAAGTAGGAGCCAGCCTGGGCCCCTGCCGCAGGACTGAAAGCGGAAGGTGCCTGTGGGTCTTTCAGACTTTGGATTTTCCCCTAAGTCCCAGACAACAAGGATGTAAGGAAGAGGAAGGAAGAACTGGAGTCTCCCTTGTGGGCAAAGTGTCCTGGAGAAGCGGTGGGTGATGAGGTATCCTGGGCTGCGGGGAGGGGTGGGGAGGGGGTCCCGGGCCTGCTGCCCACCGGCCCCCAGAGAGCAATGCAGGGGGGGTGCGCTCAGGTGCAGGACCCCCGACAGGCTCACCAAAGCAGCCCTCGAGGCTGGGGGCAGCAGACATGGGATCCAGGGGCTGCAGGGACTGGTGTGGGTGGGTGAGGAGTGGCCAGCAGGTCCCATCCCCCCCACCCAGGCCCTGTTCCTGCGGATGTCCTGACTCAGGAAGGTGCAGAGCTCTGGAACGGACTCCTGTGATGTGCCACCCCGTGGAATCGTGGGATGGGAACTGGGGTCAGAAATTAGGCTGTTACAGAAAGCGGAGCTGGTGGAATGGCCCGCACACACGTTTTTGGCTGGGGAGTCATGCCTCTGACAAGCACGGCTGTGCCCCGTCCTGAGCTAGCCTGACCTGATGGCTTTATCTGAAGTCCACATTAGTGAGATAGCTTATTATCACTGCAGTTTGAAGACAGGGCAATAGTCGAAGGCAGAAGTAACCTGCTAAAGATCTTATAGATAGCAAGATGCATAGGACAAGCTCAAACTCAGGTGATACTGCACATGTCTAGAGCCTTTTAACCATCAAGACAGTGTGGGCCATCTCCCCCACCCCCCAGTCTCCAATGTAGCACCAAGCACAGAGGGGCTGCCATTGCTCCCCCTCTCTCCCAAATATCCCCCAGCAGCCACTCTCTGAGCCTCCACTTTCCATCTGTAAAATGGTGGCCACTGGCCTAGAGTGACAACATGGTCATCCAAATATCTGCTCGGAGGGTTAAGCATCCTATTGTTCACTTTGACAAAAGAGTTTCCTCCTTTACTTCAAGGGATGGAACCATTTTACAGCCCCCTGCCCCAGATTTCCAGCAGGACTCCTTATCTGGTGAGGTGCAGAGTAGAGGGCGCGGTGTCCTGCTAGGTGGGACTTGGTCGAACCTCAGTGCAACGGTCTGTTTTCAGCATGAAGGCAGACTGGACATGTCCACAATTTTATTGACAAGATAAACCCCAATTTTGCCCTCAAAGTGACAGGACGTAGTGCTTCATCAGGAAACACGTACTACTTCCTTGACCCCAGTAGACGCTGGAATCCTCTGCTCTGCCAGTTGGCCTTCTTTAAGTCTGACAATTGCTGTTTCTCTATCCTAAGCGATTTTGTATGTATTTTCTAAGTTGAGCAAGAAGGGGCCGTGGTTAAGCCATTTAAGCTCTCTCTACGTCTGTTCGTCGCCCATGAGGACATGAGACGGTGTTTAGAAGCACGTTGCCCAGTACTGTCTGGAGAAGCTGCACCACAGCCTGGAGGGTGGGGGGTGGTTGTACGTTGAAAATGGGATCAAGTGAGGCTGGGAATCCCTATGCTAAACAAAGCTTAAGGACAGGAATTTTCTGCAGAATGTGAGATTTTTGCAAAAGCCACATGACTCTCCAGGGGGCGGGAAGGTGTGGTGTGGTGTTCCCCAAATTACCTGGCTATGGCATGTTTCAGTGGAACATTGAGATCGAGCCAGTGTGGGGCTAGAGACCTACAGGCGATGCACGGAGCCACCAGCACAGAGCAGACCCAGGCGCTCAGTAAACCGGGGCCGTGAGTTTTACACAGCTCGAAACCAGCGGCTCTGCTGATAGTCCTCACTTTGGCCAGATGAAGGACTCCGCAGACATCCACCTGCCTTGCTCTCAGGCTTGTTGAAAGATACCTTTCTCCCGCTACTAAGCTGCCTTTGGAGGGGTTTGGAATGTGAGGCTGGCATGGCAGGGGGTGGTGAGCAAGTTCTGGTTCTGATAGGATCCTGATGCTGCCACTACCAGCTGTGTGACCTTGGGTGAGTCCCCTAACTTCTCTGTGCCATCTTCCCCTTCCTTACATGAAGATAATGAACCTAACTGCCCCGGCAGCTCTGTGAGGAATACACGAGATAAGGCAGTAAAGCTGCCAGAACAGTGAGAGGTCACTCACAGCAGCTCTTGTTAATGCTACTGTTATTAGTAATAATGATAGCAGCGCTGGAGCCCAGTCTGCACTGAGCCCTGATCCCAGGTCTGGGAGGAATGTAGAACCTTCTGGGCACAGATCTGTTTAGTTTTGAAGCATATACATATAGGTTTCCCTTACTGAAAAGCTAAGACCAGGTATCTTGTTTAAATTGCATGTTTATTTTTTCAGCTTTCAAAAAAAATGTGGTAAAATATACATAAAACTGGGACTTCCCAGGTGGCGCTAGTGGTGAAGAATCCACCTGCCCATGCAGGTAGACATAAGAGACACAGGTTCGATCCCTGGGTCGGGAAGATCCCCTGGAGGAGGGCACAGCAACCCACTCCAGTGTTCTCTCCTGGAGAATCCCATGGTCAGAGGAGCCTGGTGGGTTGCAGTCCACAGGGTCGCAGAGTTGGACACGACTGAAATGACTTCACATGCACGCACTCATACATAAAATTGAAGCATTTTAAGTGTACAATTGGTGGCAACCATCACTACTGCTGCTGCTGCTAAGTCGCATCAGTCGTGTCCAACCATGTCCAAACAGAAACTTTCTACTCTAAACAATAACTCCCTGTCACCCCAACCAGAGGCGCTGCTCTGGAAGGAACTCCTCCTTGGAGACCTCCCTTCCCCAGAACCCAGTGCCCCCTCAGCTGTCACTTGTCACACACACAGAACGCAGCCCCCGGCAGCAGCTTCCGCCCTAGCATTTACTCAGACTTGAAGCCAAAGAGAAGTTCAGCAAGTACATGCTTCTTTAACCTCATCTCTCAATACTGCGCCTTCACAATGAAAAAGTCAGGTGGACAATCACATGTGATGCAGTATTTGGACGGGATCCTGACGCAGAAGAAACATACTGGGAAAAAAACGAAGAAACTCTGAACAAGCTGTGGACTCCAGTTAACAATAACGTGTCTATACCGTTAAATCAATTGTAGCAAACGCACCAACCATGTAAGATGTTAGTAACAAAGGAGATACTAACGTAGATGTCAATAACAAAGGAAATTGTGCTGTGTGGTGGTGCCATGAGGTGTAACATAGGTACCCCTTTACCCTTTGCAGCAAACCGAAAATTTTTTAAGTCTGTTAACAAAGAAAGTGAGGCAGGGGCTGCTGTGATGACCGCATGGGTCACAGAGCCCCTCCTCTCGAGGGGGATCAGACCTCCTAACGCGGCGGTGGGTGGCTCTGGTTCTCTGGGGAAAGGGTCCCGGGGTGGCCATGCCTAGTCTGCTCAGGGCCCGCCCCTCCCTTTACGGTGAAACTCGCAGCTCCCGCCCGCCCTTCCAGCATCCTGGGTGTGCTCCCAGAAGACCAGGAGCCTGGTCTTCCAGACACCGGGGCCGACGATGGAGATCAGGGGGGCACGAGGGCCAGGCGGTTCTCACCGACGAGAGCCGAGTCCCTTCTGGAGGAGCTGTATGGGCTCCTCCGGGTGCAGAAGCCACCTGGTGGAAGGCCTGAGGGCTGAGCAGGTGGACACCTGGGTCCAACCTTGGCTCCTTCGCGCCCAGGCTGTGCGGCGTCAGCACTGACGCCCCTCTACGACGCCGACCCCATACTGCTGCTGCTAAGACCTAGCAAGACGACACAAGGCGAGCAAGCGGTTCGCACCGCCACAAGCCAACTCTGGACGGCGGCCCCGGAAGTCAGACAAGGACAGCGGGCTCTGCTCAGCGCGTGATCTGCGGTCAGCTTCCCGGGCTGGTGGGACCGGGCGCCCGCTTCCCGGGGCCGCCGAGTCCCTCCTGGCCTTCGCCCAGCTTCCTAGCCGGCGGCGCGTTCCACGCACCCCGCCTCCTCTGGCCTGGGGGCAGCCCTGGGCCCGTCTGACAGGTGAGGGCACTGAAGGCCGGACCACGTTTCCGGCGGGCTCCTTGTTCAGTCAGCGTTGGGACTTGCCCACGGCGGCGGCGTGCGGACGCCTGGACCACCCCCCGTCCCCACCCGCCCCCCGGCAGCCCGCGAGCTTTGCCAGCAGGAAGCCCGTTTTGACTCCAGATCGCTCTAAGCCCTTTACCCCGGTAGCGGCCGCTGCGGTCACGTGCCCCGCGGAGACCGGACGCCCTGGGATTGGCCTCTCCCTGCCAGGGGGGCGGGAATCTCTCTCCGAGATCTCCGACTTTTGCGTGAATCTCGCTTGCTCGCGAGACTGCTGTCCAATTGGTGACTTTAAGCCCCACAATGCATCGGGCGGGGCGGACGTGTGTCTTCGCGCGCCGCTGGCGTCATCTTTCCGAGCCCGCCTGCGGTTTGCGGTCCTCACCCGGAAACCTTGGTTCGGCTCACTTGTTTCTGGCGAATGGGACGAGTTTCTCAAAACTTACGGGTCTTCCGTGGCCGTCCCTGCCCTGGCCCTAAAGGCCTTGTTCCCGCGACCTTCTCCGAAGCCTTGGGTTCCACCCTCGGTTTTGTCTTAGGCCTGGCTCGCGCTCCAAGCCCTGATTTGAGATTCCTCGTTCCATCTAGACTAGGGATACTTAAGCCGGGGTCTTTGACTGGCCTTTCTGGGATCCCCTTCAGATTATATGCAGGATAGGCCGTGTAGGAAATGGCAGTCCACTCCAGTATTCCTGCCTGGAGAATCTCATGGACAGAGGAGCCCGGTGGGCTACAGTCCATGAGGTCGCAAAGAGTCGGACACGACTGAGCGACTAACACGCAGGCCGTGTAGGAGCTCCTGCGGATTGTTGGTGGGGAGGCCTTCATTAGGTTTATATGCTAAGAACCCTCGCAGGACTAATGGGGCCCCACTTAGTCCATCCGTTGGCTTTTTTTTTTTTTTTCTTTTCTCAGCATAGAATCTGGCACAGATGTTCAGAGGTGCTTATTAGAGGGAAGAGACTATTCTAACGTTATTTCTCCCAGTTACCCTGTGCACACGCCTGTCTACTCCAAAGGAACACTTGGTATTACCTGTACACAACTTTTGATTGCACAACTGCCTGGGGGAGTCAGGCTCTTCTTTCTGGCGGATGTTCAACCGCTCATTCTTCCACCCGACTTTGAGCTTGTAAACCAGCCAGTCGAGGGGTGGAGCACAGCGCCAGACCCTGGAGGCACAGTGGTGAACAAGACGGGCTCAGGCTCTGTACCCATTGAGCTCACGGTCTATGGGAGATACATTGAGCTAAGACCTGAGGGACAGGTCGTGGGTGCCTCTGGATGGGTCACCAGGGAGATCTGAGACTGAAAGATAAATAGCTAATAGCCGAGTCAGGGTAGAGAGGGGAGCAGCATGGGTAAGATTCCAGCTGTCACAGGAGGAGAGGAGAGAAGGTGGCAGGGCCAGCGTTTTGACCCTTGGAGGATTGCTGGGAACGTGCGGACCGATGAGAGGACGGTGCAAAACCGGGGGTGCTCTCATAGGAAGAGCTGGCTGGCTGTTTTATGTGAGCGGTTCAAGGGCAGGAGGGAGTTGGGCAGACTGAGGTGGTAAAGGGAACAGCTGAACAAAGGCTGGTTGTGGAAATCTGAACATTGGCAGGAGCCTCTCTGGGCCTCAGTTTGCCCATCTGTAAAGTGTGGGGGCTGGACCCATCATTAAGGTCCTCCTACCTGTGATTCAAATTGAGCAACACTTGAGTTAGGTGAGGATTTAGAAGTGATTACAGCGGGGAAAGAGAAGGAAGGGAGGCAGGAGAGAGTGACACAGACACAAAGGGAACACTGGGAAGAGTGGGACTCAGCGGCTTGCTCGGTCAGAGAGCCGGCCCTAGGTTCAGACCCTCAGTCATCCAGCTGTGGGACCTTGGGCAGGTCACTCCAAATCCCAAGGGATCGAGTTTTGTCTTTATAGTCTGGGAATGGTAATAATAAAAATTCTGGGTGACACTGTCTTTGGGTTTTAGGGGAGGCCAGAGCCAGAGCCAACTCTGAATAAAACAGCATTGATTTACAAACATTAAAGATAATCTCTGGAAAAACAAGCAGACTTGTCTCGGGGAGTGGAACTGGGTGAATGGATGGTTTGGGGCAGGGAGGGCACAGAGGGTTGGAAGGAGAGGGTTTTTTGTTTTTTACTGCTTTTCATTTTGAATTTTGAACAACATGGCAAGTCAGAGAGTGATGCCAGGCCTTGGTGTTTCTGCACTGGTCCCAGCTGGGCACACACCAGACTTGAAGGCAGAGGGAGCATTAGCAAGAGCACATTCTGGATACCTGGACACCTGAGTTCTGATTGGGGGTCTCCCACCAATATACCTTGGATTTATTTTCTTAAGCCTGGTGTGCTGCAGTCCCTGGGGTCTCAGAGTCGGACACGACTGAGCGATTGAACAACAACAAATTCATAAATTTGGAGACAGTGAGGGCTTTATAGAGGGTAAAGCAAGATCTTAGGGCCCTGCTGGCCTGCATTTGGATTCAGAGTCTGTTAGTGACTAGCTGGTGAGCTTGGCTCAATCACTTAATCCCTCCGAATCTCAGTGTTCTCATCTGAAAAGTGGGGATTAAGAACACTAACCTAATTGTTGTGAAAATTCGATAAGATGCTGTGTGCAGAGGGACAGTCCAGCATGTTGTAGGCGCTCAGTAAGAATTACTTCTGGGTGGGGGAGGGACAGACTGGGAGCTTGGGGTTAAAATGCAAACTATTACATATAGAATGAATAAACAACAAGGTCCCACTGTATAGCACAAGGAATTATATCCAACATCCTGTGATAAACCATAATGGAAAAGAATATAGAAAAGAATATAACTGAAGCACAATACAGCAGAAATTAACACAAGATTATGAATCAACTATATTTTAATTTAAAAAATTTAAAAAAAAAATTCCGTTCTCCCCTTCCAGCTTAGAAGAGCCAACCATGACCTGGACTAGGCTGGAGAAACATAACCGAGTTAATGTTTTGGTCCATCTCACAAGAGCTTAATTTCATTTAAAGGGTATGATGCTGGGAGAATGCATCAAGAAGCAGAGTGTTCAGTTTACAGCACAACCTGACCAGCAATTATGTAGAAACAGTTTAGCATGAGGAGGCTCAGGCATCCCATATGCCAGCTGCTGCTGCTGCTAAGTCGCTTCAGTCCTGTCCGACTCTGTGCGACCCCATAGACGGCAGCCCACCAGGCTCCCCGGTCCCTGGGATTCTCCAGGCAAGAACACTGGAGTGGGTTGCCATTTCCTTTTCCATGTGCCAGAGGGTGGGGAAATCTCTGTGGATGCTTCTGGCGCCCTCTAGTGGTGAGGAGGGAGACTGCGGGTCAGCGTAATGGCCTGAGAGGCAGCGGGACTGCCTGACTCCAAATGTTGCGTTGATAGGTGACACACAATTTAAAAAAAATCAGGAACGTACACGTGTGAGATCAGTGCACGTATTTCAGAAATATATAGGCTCTTGGAATATTTAATTTTTGCAATACTGACATTATATATAGTGTATGGTATAATATATATTGCTGTTCAGTCGCTGAGTTGTGTCCTACTCTTTGGGACTCCGTGGACTGCAGCACGCCAGGCTTCCCTGTCCTTCACTATCTCTAGGAGCTTGCTCAAACTCATGTCCATTGAGTCGGTGATGTTATCTAACCATCTCATCCCCCTTCTCCTCTTGTCCTCAAACTTTCCCAGTACGGGGGTCTTTTCCAATGAGTTGACTCTTTGTATCAGGTTGCCATAGACATATATATATATTCATTATATATAACATATATATTCATAATACATATGAATTTGAGCAAACTCTGGGAGACAGTGGAGGACACAGGAGCCTGGTGCGCTGCAGTCCATGAAGTCGCAAAGAATCGGATATGATTTAGTGACTGGACAACAGTATTATATGTATATATATAAATAAATATATATGTTATACTGTGGGATGCTATATATGTGTATGCATATAATGTGATGCTATTATGCAAACTGTTTTGGACCTTGCTTGTTTCATCTAAACATATGTTTTGAATAACTTTCCATGTGAGAACATACAGTTTTAACACATTGTCCATTTTTAAAAACTGTTATGGAACTGTGGAAAGCATAAAATATATTCATCTTAGGCCTGTGGCTCGATATATCTTTGCGTGTGCACACTCCGAATGCATTCCTTTTTCCAACAGATTAAAAATGATAATAATCATAATAGTACCCTGAATATGTTCCAGGCACTACGGTAAGTGCTTGGAGAGCTTTCATTACAGTTTACATACTGTTCCGTTCTACAGATGGTTAAGGATAAACAGAGCCGACATCAGCTAAAGCGGTGAAAACAGATATCATTCAGTCACTACAGACTGCAGGGGGAAAGCTGAGTTCCGCTCTGACTTGTGCAGAGGTGACAGGTGTTTTAAAGAGAGGATGAGCGAGTCAGAAGGGACGTGTGGAGGGTGGGGGTTCAAGTGAAAAATCACCAAGGCTGGGTGAGTGCAGATCAGACAGGGCGGCTGGGTCAGAATTCTACCTCCATGGGAGCTGTATCCTTCCTTCTGAGTCCATTTCAAGGGAACGACTTTCAGGTCCTTGAGAAAGACACTCCTGCGCTGTAGGAGGTACCCGTCCGCCTCAAAGGGGCAGAGGAAGGCTCACAACTGCAAGCCCTTCTTAGTAAACCCTCTAGAAGGGAAGTCAGGGCCTGTGGTCAGGGGTCGGCTGGAACAAATGGAAAATTCTCCTAGGGCAGTCCCCTGGCTTTCTCAGGCGGGTGTTTTAATGGGGAGGGGGGGGGGTCCTGGGGTCCTCCTAGGGACACAGCCTCGTGCCACAGGAACCAGGCTGGAGTTTCGTCATCTCTTCGTGCCCGGGTTTGGACGGAGCCGCTATGTGCCAGGAGCTCTAAGTTCTCAGGATGCACCTTTATTTATGAAATAAGTTCTCTGTGGCTTCCCCCACTCTTCACTGTAGAGACCGAGGCTACTGTGACCATCTCAGGCTCACAGCCATCATTCTCCTGTGCCAGTGTTACTGGTGGCGGAGTGCCTAGACGCTGACTTGCAGTGTGGAAGGCATGACATTTAAAAGATTTTTTACAGGTTTTTTTGGGATGTGAATCACTTTTAAAGTCTTTCTTGAATTTGTTACAATATTGCTTCTGTTTTATGTTTTGTTTTTTTTTTTTGGCTAGGAGACATGTGAGCTCTTACTGCCCTGACCAGGTGAAGGTACCCCCTGCATTGGAAGGTGAAGTCTTTTTTTAAAAAATCTACTTATTTATTTATTTATTTATTTCTGACTCCTTATTGCCAAATTCAGACTTAAATTGAAGAAAGTAGGGAAAACCACTAGACCATTCAGGTATGACCTAAATCAAATCCCTTATGATTATACAGTGGAAGTGAGAAATAGATTTAAGGGCCTAGATCTGATAGATAGAGTGCCTGATGAACTATGGAATGAGGTCTGTGACATTGTACAGGAGACAGGGATCAAGACCATCCCCATGGAAAAGAAATGCAAAAAAGCAAAATGGCTGTCTGGGGAGGCCTTACAAATAGCTGTGAAAAGAAGAGAAGCAAAAAGCAAAGGAGAAAAGGAAAGATATAAGCATCTGAATGCAGAGTTCCAAAGAATAGCAAGGAGAGATAAGAAAGCCTTCTTCAGCAATCAATGCAAAGAAATAGAGGAAAACAACAGAACGGGAAAGACTAGAGATCTCTTCAAGAAAATTAGAGATACCAAGGGAACATTTCATGCAAAGATGGGCTCAATAAAGGACAGAAATGGTATGGACCTAACAGAAGCAGAAGATATTAAGAAGAGATGGCAAGAATACACAGAACTGTACGAAAAATATTTTCACGACCCAGATAATCACGATGGTGTGATCAGTGACCTAAAGCCAGACATCCTGGAATGTGAAGTCAAGTGGGCCTTGGAGAGCATCACTACGAACAAAGCTAGTGGAGGTGATGGAATTCCAGTTGAGCTTTTTCAAATCCTGAAAGATGACACTGTGAAAGTGCTGCACTCAATATGCCAGCAAATTTGGAAAACTCAGCAGTGGCCACAGGACTGGAAAAGGGCAGTTTTCATTCCAATCACAAAGAAAGGCAATGCCAAAGAATGCTCAAACTACCACACAATTGCACTCATCTCACACGCTAGTAAAGTAATGCTCAAAATTCTCCAAGCCAGGCTTCAGCAATATGTGAACTGTGAACTTCCTGATGTTAAAGCTGGTTTTAGAAAAGGCAGAGGAACCAGAGATCAAATTGCCAACATCCGCTGGATCATGGAAAAAGCAAGAGAGTTCCAGAAAAACATCTATTTCAGCTTTATTGACTATGCCAAAGCCTTTGACTGTGTGGATCACAATAAACTGTGGAAAATTCTGAAAGAGATGGGAATACCAGACCACCTGATCTGCCTCTTGAGAAATCTGTATTCAGGTCAGGAAGCAACAGTTAGAACTGGACATGGAACAACAGACTGGTTCCAAATAGGAAAAGGAGTACGTCAAGGCTGTATATTGTCACCCTGCTTATTTAACTTATATGCAGAGTACATCATGAGAAATGCTGGACTGGAAGAAACACAAGCTGGAATCAAGATTGCCGGGAGAAATATCAATAACCTTCGATATGCAGATGACACCACCCTTATGGCAGAAAGTGAAGAGGAACTAAAAAGCCTCTTGATGAAAGTGAAAGTGGAGAGTGAAAAAGTTGGCTTAAAGCTCAACATTCAGAAAACAAAGATCATGGCATCCGGTCCCATCACTTCATGGGAAATAGATGGGGAAACAGTGGAAACAGTGTCAGACTTTATTTTTCTGGGCTCCAAAATCACTGCAGATGGTGACTGCAGCCATGAAATTAAAAGACGCTTACTCCTTGGAAGGAAAGTTATGACCAACCTAGATAGCATATTCAAAAGCAGAGACATTACTTTGCCAACAAAGGTTCATCTAGTCAAGGCTATGGTTTTTCCTGTGGTCATGTATGGATGTGAGAGTTGGACTGTGAAGAAGGCTGAGTGCCGAAGAATTGATGCTTTTGAACTGTGGTGTTGGAGAAGACTCTTGAGAATCCCTTGGACTGCAAGGAGATCCAACCAGTCCATTCTGAAGATCAGCCCTGGGTGTTCTTTGGAAGGACTGATGTTGAAGCTGAAACTCCAGTACTTTGGCCACCTCATGCAAAGAGTTGACTCATTGGAAAAGACTCTGATGCTGGGAGGGATTGGGGGCAGGAGGAGAAGGGGACGACAGAGGATGAGATGGCTGGATGGCATCACTGACTCGATGGACGTGAGTCTGAGTGAACTCTGGGAGTTGGTGATGGACAGGGAGGCCTGGTGTGCTGCGATTCATGGGGTCGCAAAGAGTCGGACAGACCGAGCGACTGAACTGAAGTGAACTGCGCTGGGTCTTCGTTGCTGCACGAAGGCTTTCTCTAGTTGCGGCGAGCGGGGGCTTCTCTCTAGTTGTGGTGCTCGGGCTTCTGCTTGTGGTAGCTTCTCTTTTTGCAGAGCGTGGGCTCTTGGGAACGTGGGCTTCAGTAGTTGTGGCGCTCGGGTTTAGTTGCCCCACTGCATGTGGGATCTTCCCGGACCAGGGATCAAACCCATGTCCCCTGCATTGACAGGTGAATTCTTAACCACCAGACCACCAGGGAAGTTCTTAGAATATTTTTAATATTTAATATTTTAAACATTACCCAACTGCCCTTCTAAAGAGTTATACAAGGTTGCATATTCATCAACAATAAACGAAAATGCTCTTTTCCTCTTCCGCTCCCCCACCGCCCCCACTGCAGTGTGAATTTCTTTCTCAGCTCTGTGGTGACCAGTGCATCCCATCAGGGTGGCTGACTTTCCATGGTTGAGCCCTCTTCCCTCTCGGAGCCCTTGTTTTCTCGCTGTGAAACGGGGCGAGGGTACGTCATAATTATAGCAGGTGCCATCTGCTGGCTTCCTCTACCTGCTTCAAATGATCATCTCTAATCCTCCCAAACACCTCCAAGGACTGAACCATTGTCTGCATTTCACGGTTGGGAGTCTGGAGGGCGAGGGAACTGAAATCGCAGCCCAACCTGCAGGCTGCAGGCCGCTTTCCTCCCTAGAGCCCAGCCTTGGAGGGCGAGCTGGAAAGCGGCCGTGGGTGGATGGGTCCTCTGGCATCGGGACGGGGGAGCGTTACAGTAATCACCTGCTTGACGTCTCCTCAGAGCTTAGAGGGATGCACCCCTAGGGAGGACCCATCAGAGGAAACTGATTCCTTTTCCTCCTTTATAGTGACAGAAGGGCCAGCTTCCTCTTGTCAATTCTGGGTCATCACCTGTAGCGTCCTTGAAAGAGTAGGTTTCATGGAGAGTTAATTCTATTGTTGTTGTTCAGTCGCTCAGTTGTGTCTGACTCTTTGTGACCCTGTGGACAGCAGTACACCAGGCTTCCCTTTCACCATCTCCTGTGGTTTGTTCAAATTCATGTCCATTGAGTCAGTGATGCCATCCAACCATCTCATCCTCTGTCGTCCCCTTCTCCTCCCGCCTTCTATCTTCCCCAGCATCAGGGTCTTTTCAAATGAGTTGGCTCTTGGCATCAGGTGGCCAAAGTATTGGAGCTTCAGCTTCAGCCCTTCCAATGAATATTCAGGGTTGATTTCCTTTAGGATGGACTGGTTTGACCTCCTTGCAGTCCAAGGGACTCTCAAGAGTCTTCTCCAACAGCACTGTTCAAAGGCATTAATTCTTTGGAGCTCAGCCTTCTTTATGGTCCAGCTTTCACATCCATACATGTCTACTAGAAAACCCATAGCTTTGACTATATGGACCTTTGTCGGCAAAGTGATGTCTCTGCTTTTTAATACACTGTCTAGGTTTGTCATAGCTTTTTTTCCCAAGGAGCAAGCGTCTTTTAATTTCATGGCTGCAGTCAACATCCACAGCGATTTGGAGCCCAAGAAACTAAATCACAAAACCTCACTCCTGGAGGAGGGGGCAAGCAGGTGGGGAGAGGTGGGGCCCCCGTGCGGCCAGAGAGAATCACAGCACTGGCCTCACTTTCAGTACAGCCTCATTTCACACTCAGGATTCACTGAGAAAATCCAGGAGGTCAGAGAGCACCTCCGTCATCTACTTGCCCCAAAGCTGTGCCTCTATGTTAATTTCTCCCTCTCTTCCTTCTCTCAGCGCTGCGTCTCCTTGCGTGCATGCGTGTGTGCTCAGTCACTCCAGTCGTGTCCGACTGCGCGTCCCCATGGACCGTAGCCCACCAGGCTCCTCTGTCCATGGGATTCTCCAGGCAAGAATACTGGAGTGGGTTTCCATGCTCTCCTTCAGGGGATCTTCGTGACCCTGGGATCAAACCCGTCTCTTACATCTCCTGCATGGTTCCTGCATCTCCACCATGGTAGGTGGGTTCTTCACCACTCGTGCCACTTGGAAGCCCCTGAGCCCTCTTGCTGCCCCTCTTTCTGGCAGGCCTGCCGTGTCTGGTCAAGGGCCCGGGTGGGCAGGGGCGGGTGACAGACGAGAGCAGTGTTTGGATTCCTGTCGCCTGGATGAGGTTCCAGCTCCGGTCTGCTCAGAACAGGGCCAGGCCACGTGACCTCCGAGTCTCTGTCCCTGGGCTGCCTCCTGGGTCAGCGCACAGCCCGAGAGACAGCAAGTGGACGTTCCCCGGGGGCAGCACACTGGCCACCCTCTGTGCAAGGGGACCCTGCACAGCCTTCTCTGGGCACCGCCCTTCCTCCCTATGCGTCCAGCCTGACTCCTTGGCACGCCAGGGTTTCTTCACTCTTGGTCTCCTCCGCGGGCACCCCAAGTCCCAGTGGCAGCAGAGACTTGGCACCCTCAGGTGGCTTCAGCTCCTCCCAGCTGGTCCTCACTCTTCTGCATGGGAGCCCCCACCCACCCTAGCTCTTGTCAACTTGCAGGGCTTACCTGTCACCTGCCTGTTCTAATCTTGTCACCCCCTCTGGGTAGAATTCTTTTCAGTTGCCCACTGCCCACGGGCTAAAGTCCGCCTTCCGCTGGCCCTTGCACACATCTACAGCCTCATTTTGCAACCACTGTCCCTGGGCCATCTGGTGGCAGCGTAGCTCCAGCAGAACTTCAGGCCTTTCCCACCTCTGGGTCTTTGAGCGCTTCCCTTTGCCTGCAATATTCTCCGCCCTCAGTGGGCAAGGCCCAGGGGGTGCCCCTGCAGAACCCCGCCCTCTCCCTACTGGGTGCTGGGGTCTGTGCTGCTCATCCCCACCATCGCTGCCTGGCACATCCCATAAACACCCATGGGATGAGGGCCGAAGGGTCCTCTTCCTCACGGCCACCTCCTTTGGGTGCACAGCCCCTCTGGGGTGGACATCCAGCCGTTTGTACCTTCATTTGCTTGACTGAGTGAGCAGAGTATCCCAGGGACGGAGCTGGGCGCAGGTGACATACAATGAGAAACAGGTGAGGTCCCTGTATGGCGGTGGAGGCTCTTAACTGAGAAACAAAATTGCAAATTATATCAGGGCTCTGAAGGGAAGGGAGTGGGCTGAGAGGAACGGGGATATCCAATTTGATAGGGTGGTCAGAGAAGCCTTCTTTGAGGAAAAGACATGGCCATTTAGACCCGTGGGATAACAAGAAGCCGGCCAGGCCACTTTGGGGATGGCAGGGGCATGACAGCCTGTGCAACGGCCCTGAGGCAGGAAAGAGGCAAGACTGAGACCGGTGATGGACCAGGTCGGCAGCAGTCGGATCAGAGACTCTTGTTTCTGCAGCAACGAGTTCAGGCTTTAAATGCCTGGTGAAACCACTCAAGGGTTTTAAGCAAGAGGGTGACATGATCACCGTTTAAGATGCTCTGGAGAGAAGGTTGTCACACTGTCCAGGGGACTATCAAAGCCCACGATGGAGGCCCAAGAGCGAAGCTTGGGTAAGGCAGATGGACAGGTGCAGCTTGGGAGGCGTGGGCCCGGGATTCAAGACTCCACGTGCAGGGAGAGCCAGGCTGGCCTCTGGGCTTGGCCAGCGGAGGAGGTGGCACTGGCCCCTGGGATGCAGATGTCAGGGTCGTGGCTGGGAGGTGGCAGGCAGGTGTGGCCCATCCTGCCAGCACTGGCCCCTGTGTGTGGGGTGTTGAGACCATCCCAGGCACCCTGGGCCCCACCACCCACACATGCACAGACATCTGTTGTTCAGAATTCTTTCCACTGTCTTCACTCAGGTCACATCTTAACTCTTAGCAGCCTGGGTTTGATTTTTTTTTATACTCAAATTTTGCAAGGTCAATGAGTGAAAAATATGGTACTTTTTTAAAAATAGGAAATATGTTGTTATAAATGAACACTTCTGGTACATCCTGAATAATGGACTGAAGACGATTCAAAATGCTTTTCCCAAATGTTCTGAGAAACTTGGATTTTAATATTTTGGGCTTCTCTTGTGACTCAGCTGGAAAGAATCCGCCTGCAATGTGGGAGACTTGGGTTTGATCCCTGGATTGGGAAGACCCCCTGGAGAAGGGGAAGGCCATCCACTCTAGTATTCTGGCCTGGAGAATTCCATGGACTGTATAGTCCATAGGGTTGCAGAGTCGGACACGACTGAACAATTTTCACTTTAATATGGGTCTTATTTATTTATACATGCTGTGCGGCTTGGGGGATCTTAGTTCCCCAAACCAGGGATGGAACCTGGGCCCTGGCAGGGAAAAAAAACAAACAAACAAACAAACAAAAAAAAACCGAACGCTAACCACTGGGCCACCGGGGAATTCCATGAGAATTTTTTCTTTTCACTCTGAAAATATTTAAATTTTCACTTGTTAAAAAACATTTCCATATGAAGCTCATTGCCTGTCCTAAGTATTTCATTTTCCTAGAGAGATAGTTAAAAAATTCACAACCTAGAAAGAATACAAGTGGCAGGCAACATAAAGGATGACCCACAAACACACAATTCTGAGGTCGCATTAGATGGGCTGGGAACCAGCATCTGCTGGTTTCATCCGGGGCTTTCCCGTCTCTGGGTCTGTTTCATTCTCTGTAAAACAAGGGTTTTGAACTAGACCAGGGTTCCTAGAATCCCAGATTCTGCAGAGCCGGAGGCAGATCGACGCTGCTGTATTACTAGTTTCTCCAGGGGGTGAGGGTGGTGCACAGTGGCACCAATTGTTTTCAAGTAGGGAATCACTGAAAACTACTATTTATGTTCATGTTTCACGAAGGCTTAACACCAAGTGTGGAGGACAAGCATGTCGGGTGAAGGACAGCTTCCTGACCCAGGTGGCACAGTGGTAAAGAGCCTGCCTATCGATGCAGGAGACGAAAGGGACGGGGTTCGATCCCTGGGTTGGAAGATCTCCTGGAGGAGGAAATGGGAACCCACTCTGGTACTCTCGCCTGGAGAATCCCATGGACAGAGGAGCCTGGCGGACTACAGTCCGTGGGGTCACAGAGAGTCAGACACGACTGAGTGACTGGGCACAAAGGGAGGGAACCGGCTCAGTGCCCTGGAGGACAGAGGAGCCCTCCGTCATGCCCAGCACTGTGTGAGGAGACGGGTGGTGGGGGCCCGGGCACGGCCATCAGGGATCCGACACGGTTCCCGTGTCACCTTAGATGGGGCGGATTTGGGGTCTCAAATCATGTCGACAAGAGCAAGGGGCTGGGAATTGGGAGATGTGGCTTTTCTGCTCACTGAGCATCTGTGGACCTGGGTATCCTCACCCACGAAGCAACTTGCTTTGGGAGGAAGTTATGCCAGTCTCCGGGCCGGAGAAGAAAGCTCACAAGGGACCTAATGGTAACTTAGAGTTACTGGACTGCGTCTTGGTTTGGGCAGTGGGCCCGTGGTGTTCATGGTGGTTATGAATGGATGAGTGAAGTCAGGAAGCCTCTTTTGCCCGAGATCCCCACCCTGGAGACTCCTGGGCCCCTGTCTGGCTAGGCGGGTAACCAAGACCACTGGTTACCTAGACATCTCCCCTTCCACCACTCCGTACTTACCAGGACGCCCTCGCCGACCCGCCTATTCTAGAAGCCCAGGGAGCAGGGAACACGTTTCCCCCAAGTTCAGACTCTGAGTTGAAGGGAAAATGTAAAGTGAGGCGTATTTTCAGGTTTATTTGATGTTAATGTTAAACACAAGTCACCTCGGGGCCACTCCCGGGTGTCACGCTGCGTCCTCCGGGAGCGATGGAGCCTCCTCTTCAGGCTCTGTCCTGCTGCTGGGCAGCTCAGGAGTCTCGTCTCCGGAAGCTTCTACTTCCTCAAGTGGCTCCGTCGGAAAGCGGGTCTCGCAGTTCACCCGGCAGCCCCCTCCTCTTCCTGTCTCTATATGCCTGCGTGGTGGAAGCCGTTAAAGGCCCTGCACACAGGCGCCACCGGCCGCCTGCCCTGCCCCGTGCTGGCCGTAGCCGGGACGGTTAACCAACCTCGCTGTGCCTCCTTCTCATCTGTGAGGCGGCTGAGCCCCCAAGGGCTCCCCTTTCCCCGACACACGTCTGCCCTTTGCTCCTGGCAGGTCACCTCTCGGCCCTGGGAACATCCTGCCTGATAAGTTCATCTGGGGGGGCCTTGGGCCTCCCTGGAGAGTCTGTGCTAACGGTGGGATTTGCGGGGTAGAGGGCAGAGCTTGGGGCGCACAGAATCAGCTCCATCTTTGGGGGGATTGGACAACACTCATCAGTTGTCAGTGTGATTGACCCCCAATTAAACTGGACACCAAGGCTGGGGCCACGATGGCCAGGAGGAGCCGGGTGGAGGGAGGGAGGAACCAGGTGTCTGGGAGGAGGGGGGTAGGTGGTGGGGAGGAGGAGCTGGGTGGTGGAGGCGGGTGGGGAGCTCCCAGCCGTCCCAGATCACCCCACTGGCTCCCGCATCTCTCCCTGCGCTGACTTCCATCTGGATCCATCTGGATCCTTCTGCTCATGAACCGTGAGGACGGCAGCTCCGCTCACTTCCACATGTCCTTAAGGGGAATCAGGGAGCCTGAGGTGCTGATGTTGGGACGCTGAACTTGGCAACAGCCCTCCCACTGATGGCCTCGCTGAGTGTCAGGCCGCCCTCGGGGTCCAGGAGGCCTGTTTTCTCCTCTGCCCATCATGTGAGTGACCCCCACCCGCCGTGGGGCTGGGTTTGGCTCAGTTTACCCTCCACAGCAGGCTTTTTACTCCAGTCTTTTTGAAACTCAGAGAAACAATTGTGGAAGAAACAACCTCTAGGTTTCCTAGCAGAAGCATTTACTATGGAATCATCTGGACTCTGACCCAAAGAGAGAAAGCTTTAAGATAGTCCGCTCAACAGCAACACTTCCTGTGGACATGACCTGCTGTGCGCTCACCTGGGCTAAGTTCTGAGGAGCCTGCCTTCAGTGTGGTCTGAACACCCTCTAAGCAGATGTGGGGTGAACGTGTCCCCTGGGGCTATTTCCCTTGCTCTGCCCGAGTGGAAGCTTCAGCTCACAGCCCTACCCGTGTGGGCCCTGGGGCTGCAGGAGGCAGTGGCAGGTGCCCTTAAATTTACAGGGAATTTGAGAGGTTTCTAGCAAGCGCACTCAGAGAGGGCAGTGAAGACTCTACTAGGGGCCCCACCAGAGACAGTGCAGCCTTAGGCCGACTTCTCCATGTTACCTTTGGTGCCAGGGCTGCCCGACCCTGCCCCTTGATCAGTGCCAACCCCCCCAGCGCATATTCTGACTCTGTGTGTGCTGCTGGTGTGAGCACGTCGGGGTGTGTGTGGGGGGGGAAGGGGGTGCGGGCACGGGAAGGCCCTGAGGACACAGCCGCTCCAGCAGCTGCACCAGCACCGAAGGGCCGCCACACTCGGGTACCCTCCGCGGTGGCGCACGGCCTGTGTGCGTCTCCAGAGTGGCCCCGTCACCAGACACGCGGGGACGTCCCCGAGGTCGTCACTGAGCCCCGGCTCCAGGAGCTACTTCGGCACGTTCGTCATTGGTGGTGGGTGGCGGGGAGGGGTGGGGAGGAGTCACAGGGCCCGCGTGACAGACAAGGAAGCGGAGGGGCCTGGGTCACAGCCCACCCGCTGGGAGGCCTGAGGAGGGCGAGCTTGTCACCATGACTCCAGGGAGTGGCTGATCCTGGGCGGCACCGGTGAGGACAGAGAGCCCCTGGGGAAGATGAAGGTGGATCAGCTAGGACCCCAACTCCTCCTCAGCCATCCTGCTCTGCTCTCAAGACTTTAACGTCCCTTCAAGAACCATTTTAAACATCACGGTTAGGGCTCGAGTAATTCCATTTCTATAAACTGTGTTCTGATTCACATTTGCCTACTCGTAAAACAAGGGTGGTCATTAAAAAGTCATCTCTACTTTTTTCCATTAGAGAAACAAACAAAAAAAATGAGCTTCTGGAAGGCTCGGGGAAGACAGGGCTGTGGTGGACGGCAGAGTGGCCACGCAGCCTGTGTTGTGAGGGCCTTCCAGCCGGCGTCCCTGGCGGGGCTGCCCGCCCCTCACCGTTACCTCACAGTGATCGGCACTGGCTTGCCCAACACCATGGCTGAATTTAGCGTCATGATGAGCAGTAAAATTCACAGGTTCTTTATTTAGTCCATATAATACACCATTTTTTAGAGTTTTTCTTCTTTTAAAATTAGATAAAAGAGCATATTAAATGGCAAGTGTATGAAGTTTCTCTTCATAAACAATGTCAAAACGAAAAGTTCTGAATTACAAAATGTTAAAAAATATGTAGGTACTTAACATTTCACTAAAGCATAAAGTTACAGATATTCTCTAAAGAAAAATAACTGTGCCACTTACCTATTTTTGCTGTTTCTATGAACTTTTTTTTTTTTATTCTGTACATAGGACATTTTGTACAAAATATGAAGTCTACATTTTTATTACTCATTACCATAAAACAACGGTACGATGTATGTACAATATTAAAAGGAAGCCACACTAAAGCCGCGCTAAAAAGACACTCGGAACAGTGACATTTCTGATGTACAGATACCTTTTGGAAAGAGTGAAGATGCCAAACGCAGAACTTTATGAAGAAAAACAGTCACCAGTTTATTTTCAATGCAGTACTTTTGAAATCAATTTGGTACAGAATAAACAGTGTATCTATGTAATAATATGTAAGCTGAACAATTAGCACAGGGAATCTGAGTTCTAACTAGGAAAACTTTAAGAGGCCAAAATATTAAATAATACTCTCGTCAAAGAAAATCAGTTTCTCTCAAAACCTTTTTTTTTTTTTCTTCCCTTTTTGGTGAATGTTTGTCTTCAATAAAGAGCAGAAGGAAAACCTAGACAAAAAGATGTTCTTAAATGCTGAGCTTTCCACGTCACTCAAACACCGAGGTTTTTTGCTTTTTTTCCTCGGGCAAGAGGAGAGGCTTCCCAGAGACCTCTCGGGGACACACCGAGAACATCCTCCGTCAGCTGAAGACTGAAGTTCAAACAATGGTTTATCGAGATACACAAGACGCTGCTTTATACAGTGAAAAGCACCCTTTTTCCCTCAAAAGGAGAAGGCATCTGAACTTTTTTTTAAATGATAAATTTCATAATGGCAAAGTGGAGGGATACTTGTCAAGTTTCTCAGGAAGGTTTCTCCTCCCGCTTTCGGCTGGGGCGGCCTTCCGATTGACTACCTGCTCTGAACACAAGGGGTCCGCTCCCTCCAAGTGACAGGACCCAGGGAGATGCACGCCGTCGGGTGGGGGGGTTAACTGAGACCCACGGGCAGGAGCTCCGAGCTGCATGGGGAACGATGTCTGCTCTGCTCCTCACAGGGTCTGAATGCGTCCCCCCAGACCTTGAGCGAGAGATACATCCCGACGGAAGCCTCTGAAGCATCAAGACATTTAACATCAAGTTGTAGCATCTTACACCAGAGACACGGGAAACTAGAATCACTGGTTGAGGGCAGCTGTGTGCATCTCAAATAGCTTTCGAGCAGGATAAGTCAGTCAAAATACTGGCCACCAGGAGAGACGTAAAGAACAGAGCCTTAAGTTTAAAGACTTTTCTCCTCGTGCTGTCCCATTGAAAACAAAGAGCTTAATACATGCAAGGAAGTCTGAAATATTTAGCAGCATTGAAGACCAGTGAAGACTCAGACGCTGTATTTTCCTTATGAAGCTTCGACTAAGGTGTCCTCTTTGCAACAGAGACTCCTTGGAGGCCATCGCTGCTGCCTCTGCCGCCTCCATGAATCCCTGGGGACTGCACCGTGGGGAGCGGATGGGGGCAGGGGTGGCACTTACCCATGGCACTGATCCTGTGACTTCTGCCCAAAGGCAGCTGTGGCCTGTCTCGGGCCTAGAGCTGGCCTCACTCAAAATGATTCCCGTCTGACTTTCTATAAAATGTGGAATTCTCAGAGAATTTTATCAATTGAAGAGCCTCATTCAAGGGTAACAACATGTTAAGTAAAGAAAAATCATTCTTCTAAGTAAGACATTGAGCACGCCACTTTAAAGTTCCAATTCCAGGCAAGAGAAAGCTTATTATTATTATTATTTTTTTAACAAATTTCTCCTATGAGCTCACTCCTGGGACCCTGGTGCTGGACCACAGACCTGGAAATATGGCTTTAGTGACACGCAGCAGCAGGGCATGGTGTGCACGGCACTGGTTGGAGTAAAGTGATACCTCGGGAAGACACGGCGGGGAGAAGGGTCACGTCACTTTCCCAGTGAGCTGTGTTAAGATCAACAGCATAGAACCACCTCGGTGGGATTAAAAACAAAAACAGACCAAAAAAAAAAAAAACCACCACCCAGAAAGAAACTGTTGGTGTAACAGTCTGAAGGGCTGTACAGTCTTAAAAAATATGTGATACTCTTTTATAGTGTTCCTTTGATTTGAAAACCATTGATATTCTCATAGGACCCACCTATCCTAAATGATTGCAAATCCCATTTGCGGAGAACGTGAAGGTGACGACTGGGGTGCTTTCCTTAGCTCTGATTTTGGGGAACCATCTTACGTGGGGCCGTGTGGGGACCCCGAATTCGGGGGGGTGCGCGCACAGCCCTGGGGGGTCACCATTGTTTGAACTCCTAGTCTCGAGCTGAGGCGGAAGGACGTGATTGCCTACAGACGGGGTTGGAGAAAGCTTGGACTTGAGTGTGACTGACTGGTATGGCACACGGAGCGTGTCTTCTCTACAGGCGGGCGTGGGGGCTAGCGCCCGTCCTGGGGCGCCGGCTCCTCGGCGCGGCCGTGGGCCTCCAGGGCGCTCTTGGTGTGCAGGTCCTGGGGAAGCTCGGACTTGCGGCGCGCCAGGGGCCGCTCCTTCTTCGGGTCCTTCTGTGCCTGCAATGGAAACGCACAGCGTTGGCGACAGACCCGGCGGCCCGGAGGTGTGCTCGCCCTGCTCTGAGCCGGCGCAGCCCACGCTCCAGGGCCCCCCTGAGGACTCCAGACGCCCAGAGGGACACAGTGACTGAGGGGGATGCCTCGTCTATTAAGAGATAACCCAGGGACGGTGTGCGAGGTGTTGGCATCGTGGTCTTCTAAAAGGTACAGTTTTGTCCAGGGTATTGGATACCTCTGTTTTGCAAATTCATCAGCTTTAGTACATCTCATAAATGGCAAAATCTTCCCAGTTCATAAAATGTCACCGAAACCATTTTATGGTTGTGTCCCTTACAGAGGCATTTCAGGAAGTCGAAATTTCCCTTGGAAGTAGATAAAAAAAAAGAATGAACAACATATTTAAACTGGACTCAAAGCCAGCAACGGGTCTAAAACTTCTATTAAATTTGAAAAAAGATATTTAAAATGAGAGGTATTAAGTAGGTCATGTAAGGGGAAAAACCTTCTAGAACTTAAAAAAACTATACATTTAATCATCTACATAAAATTTCCTAACATTAAGGGTACGATATAAGACTCCCCTCTCCATTCCATTTTCTTCCTAAACTTAGGACATTTTGGTCTTACTAGGAGAAAAAAAGAAGGAAAAAAGTTAAATGAACCCCTGTTTGCATGGGGATTTAGAGAATTGTGTCTGCAGAGAAAGGGTGGTCTGAAATACGGGGAGTTTAGATACCAACAGAGTCCATTTCCATGAGAAATAGTTAAATTATTCAGTTTTGAGGTAGGGCCATTGCATCAATACCAGTATATCTGAAACAAAACAAGAAGCCATCAAAGTTGCCTCAACACACCGTTATATACCAGGAGGCAGCCAGTTTGTAAGGAACTTGGACAGAACCACAACTTCCTTTCTGTTTAAGTGTCTCCAGCAAAGGGGAGATAGTACTTAAATAGCAATACTTTGGTGGTGATGAGCAAACACCTACCAGAAAACACTTGTACTAAGTCAGTCACTTGATAGCAAAAAGCACACATCTCTGACCACTCCCTGGAGTAGCCAGCTTGCCAGCACTGCTGGCATGATACACAAAGTATACTTCTCTGCGCTTTAATAACAATATTCAGGGACTTGCAGAAACCATATATGAAAAGTTCAGCTTTGCAGAGCTACTATTTCTTACGGTTCTTTGCAAATTTATCTATGAAGACCATAATAATGTCAAGGTTTGGAAAGAATTTTGTGTCACATCATTTTAGGATTGTTTCTAGAAATGTTATTTGGATATTAAGGTTCATTTACGGCAAAGGCAGGAATTCTGATTTTCTCTCCTGGAAACTGGTGTAAGACAGCTTCAGGACTGCCAGCACGTCGGGAGACTGGAGGCCCCCCAGTCCCCGAGGGGCTGCTGATCATGGTCACAGCCCTTGTAAAAGTGCTCTCATCAGTGAAGCCTGTTTGCCTTCGACCCGGGAGAAACTCAGAGGGAAATTCTACCCTGAATTTTATGTCCATTCCATGTTGAGTTGTAAAACAAAGCAAAGCAAGGCAAAACAAAAGCCTTTCAGATACTTGAAATATTTAATAACTGCCACCGACAGGCATGTCAAAGAGAAGAAACATTTTCATAGAAAAAGGCAATAGTAAAAGCCTAGGAGCTGGAAACCAACAAACGCAAATTGAGAAGGCAAACTCGACCGGGGAAGCTTCTGGAAGGAGAGAAAGAGAGAGTGAGGGACCTGCTGAGTCTTCCTGTGTAGCCATTTAAAACCAGGGTGTAAAGCAGAGAGCAGTTACACAAGCCACAGAGGTTAAAAAAAAAAAAAAGATCAGAGACACAGGAGGCAGGAGAGAGATGTCATGCAGGTAAGTCACCCCTGGAAGAGCGACCCTGGTGGAGGGGCGAGCATGCTGTCGACGGGGTGGACGAGACAGATGGAAATGCTGCCCCGGACACCTCCGCGGAGGTGAGCCGGAAAGACGCGGTCTCTGTCCGCAGTGGGACAGCGGCTCTGAAAGTGGCCATTCAGGAAGTGGGGGGCAACATCGGGGTGGGCGCATGGTAAGACAGCACGCTTCCACTACTTAATTCAAGGACAGGACTCATCAGAGTCTCCTGAGGGACCAGATGCCTTTGTCTTCACCATCACAAGCTGGAATGACAGGGGGGAAAAAGGGAAAATACTTCATGTACACAGCATTGTCAGTTCTTTTCCTAAATATAAAAAAAGCCTTATAAATACACTTCTACGTACTGGAGTAAGGAACACCTTCACTTCCCACCTTCCGTCTTTCTACACCTTCCTTAACTGCACGCTCGACACTGCTTTCCTCCCGACCGACTGTTAAAAATGAGAATTGCAAAACATTTTAAATTTCTCTGGTATATGAACGTCATTCACATGAACTTTACTAGTTCTCTTTGGAGGTTCTACATAGGGTTACACAATTTTCTCGGAAGAAATACAAACCACAGTTCTGACAGGTAAATACAGAATCGAATTTCTCCACAGGATCCCAACCCAGTATGTTGCACGACCATTAGGGTCTCCTCCACTGGAGAAGATTCTCCTGCAATGCTGCCTGCAGTAAATGCAGTGCTGCATTCTCCTGCACCGTACCTCACGTCAGCTGTGAGCCCACATTCAAATTACTTCGAAGGAATCTAAGAGTTATTTTGGAAAAAATAAACATAGCTGAAAATAAACTAAAAGGGGCAGTGAAAATATTCAAACTGCTAAATATAAAAACTGAAAAGCCTAGTTTTTAGCATAACCTCTTAAGTCAGTTTGGTCTCCAAAATAGATTTCCCCTGCATCTCAGTATCTTCTCTTTGCTTTAACGACAGTGTTTTTGAGGATTTCAGGACTATGACTCCAAATACTTTCAAACTGACAAGAGCCTGTCATATCAAATATTATGGCTAAGAGACTGCACTATAAATGTCTTCACTAGGTAGGCTGCTATTTGCAGGGGGTCGGGTGGGGGCGGGGAGTTCAACTGATCCACAGAAATCCATAATAAGTCTCGAAATCGGGTGGTGTTAGTCTTCCAAGTTTATTCAGAGTTATCTTAGCTAGTCTAGCTCCTTTGCATTTCTGTATACGTTTTAGAATTAGCTGGTCAATGTCTTAAAAAAGAGAAGGGTGACTGTTGGGATTCTGACTGGGTTCTGTTAATTTGGGAGAGAACTGATACCTTAATAGCACAGAGTCTTCCAACACAGGAGCAAGATCCATAGACACTTAAAGGTAACGTGAGGGGCGGGGAGGGGAGATTTTTGTAGGAATGTCAATTACACAGAAAGCTCAGTCTTATAATCTAATTTCAAGAGTTTCATGAAAATAAACTGGCAAACAAAGAGCTCTCCGAGAGACGCCCTGTCTACACCCAGTGACCCAGGACTAAGGAGTGGATAAGCAGAGAGGCTGCTTCCTTCTCAGAGAGGGGAAGGAGACACGCCCTCCACACGCCCTCCAGGGGCCGCTGGAAGATCAACCAGCTGGGAAGGAGCAGCCACCACGGAAATACGAGAGCTGACTTTCAAAGGCAGTCTTTCTCAAGGGCAAGAATGCTGTTTTGTGTTCTAAATCCCCTACAGAGTGGGCCCTGAGTCAGAAATATACCCAAAGATCGCACAATTATGTAATATGTTCATTACACTTTGGGAGTAGTCTACCTTTTTCCTGGGTTTAATTATCACGTCAAATGACGTCCCCAAAAGAAAACCCCTCCAGCCCTAAAATATTTAACATATCAGGACTGGCTTGTAAGCTGTCGGTTTCCCTTTCTGTGTTGTTGGGCCTGAGTGACCTAAAGACCACCGTGAGGTTAGACTGAAGGCCACCCACGGGCAGGCTTGCTGCTAAGAGGGACCCTGACATGCAAGCCCTCTGCCTGCCTGCAGTTCTAGCCCACCTGAGGCTGTAAACTCGAAATGGCAATCAAAGAAATGACTTCAAATTCCTTTCCAAGTTAAAACAAAACAAGCCTTAGTAAATTAACACCCCCATAAGACTGAGAAAAAAGATAAAGGTTTTCATTTTTTTTCATTCAGGCTATTCATTGCTAAGACTATTGTGAGGAAATGATGGAATCCAAACTGGATTAAGTAAAAAATGCATCACTGATGTTTTTCCACTGTAGTTTCAGTGTTTGCATCCACCTGCCTTTCCCTGAACCTGAGGCCAAGAGCTGGCCAGGAGGGAGGAGGCATGGCGGGGTCCAGCAGCCCCTAGAAGGGGGTCTGGGCCCGCGCTGCCCGGTGGGAACACAGCGCTGGCCACACACACAATTCCAGACTGTCTAGCAGCCACGCTGAAAAGGTGAAAAACCAACAAATGAAAATCATTTGAGTAACATTTTTTATTTAACCCAGTATATCCAAAATATTATCATTTCAACACCTTGTCAGTGACAGAAAGCTAAGAATGAGCTTCCTAGGTTCTCTTCTGTGCATTAAGCCTGGGAGTCCCTGGGTGTGTTCCGGGCCACAGATGGCCACGGGGCACACGGGCCTCTTGGCTGCCGTGTGGGGCCATGCAGTCTGGATGGTCCAGAGCGTGTGCCCGTGGCGATGTCCAATCCTGTCTGATCACGCGGGGGACACAATTTACTTGAATGAAAAACACAGAGTTAAAAAAAAAAAACACAACCCTGAGCTCAGGATGACCCTCTCCTCTCGAAACCATCTGCATTCAGCTGCTGATGCTGCTAAGTCGCTTCAGTCGTGTCCGACTCTGTGCAACCCCATAGCAGCCCACCAGGTTCCCCCGTCCCTGGGATTCTCCAGGCAAGAACACTGGAGTGGGTTGCCGTTTCCTTCTCCAATGCATGAAAGGGAAAAGCGAAAGTAAAGTCGCTCAGTCGTGTGCGACTCTTCACGACCCCATGGACTGCAGCCTACCAGGCTCCTCCATCCATGGATTTTCCAGGGAAGAGTACTGGAGTGGGGTGCTATTGCCTTCTCATTCAGAGTGCAGCTCAATTTTAGCCTCTCTGTTTTTACATTTCAGGATTGTAGCGCTGGGAGTCTTTAGGAATTCTTATGAAGCTCAAAGGGGATTCAAGTTTTAGAGTCAGAAAGGGCCATGTCCCCAGACTCGGGGAGCACTTATCAGCTGCCTGGACTGAGAACGGGAGGCACTGTCAGAGACACAGGGCGACCGAGGCGCCCCTCGCAGGCAGTGGCTCCACCCGCTACCCTCTGCAAAGCCTAAATAGTGTCTGCTCCCGATTTAGCGACAGGAGCCTTTCTTTGGACCAGCGGTGATCTGAATATGCATCTCTGCAAAGTGGAAACAAGACCATGTGACTGTGGGGACTGCCTGAGGGACCCCAGAGAGCCCTGGCGTGAGCAGGACCCTGCTGTTGACAGCACGAGAGCTCTGCCTGGCGTCCTGGGGCCCCTGGGGGCTGGCAGGAACTCTGTGAGAAGTTAAAGGGGCCGGCCCTGGGCCAGAGCAGGAACCAGAGGTGGGCAGAGGGCGCACACGGGGCAGACATGACCGCACACCTTTCAAGTTCTTGCTCTAGCTGTGAGCTGACCTGCAGGTAAGAGCTGGGATTATTACTCTTAAGAGTAAACATAGAAAACGCGTTTCAGGCACGTATTAACCCTTAAAAACTGATTCTACTAACTTGATCTAAGATGGATGGATGGGAGGCTTCCCGTAAGACGGCCAACTTGTGAGTTTCCACGTCAGCTTGCACGGGAGGCGCTGCAGCCCACCATGTGTCTAAAATCGCACACACGTCTTATAAGCAAGTCTCTAAGGGGCGCGGCCAGCTGAGCTCTGCGCGCTTTTACCTGGCGAGCCTCTTCGTTCACTGTCTTTCTCAGCATCTGCACATCTTCAAATAAAGGCCCATCTGTCTCCATTGCCACCGGGATGCTGATGGTGCTCGCTTGACTATACACTGCGTACTGCAATGCAAAGCGCGGAGTCATTCTCAGCCAGCACTCAGGGGGGCGGCTCCAGGGCTCCTCCTCTAGACGCCGCCCTCCCCCGGGGCCCCTCCTCAAGGAAGCCTGTGTGCAGGAGGAGCCTGAGCCTGGCCTACACCTGCCCACCTGCGGGCGGGGACAGCAGAGCAGCCGCCTCACTTCCAGGCTCTCCCAGCCCTGGGCCACAGGACACCACCCTGGAGCCTTGGCCTCCTGACGCCCTGGGCCTGCTCATGGGGACCGCTTCCTACAGAAGCCTGTGCCTCCAGCCCCAACCTCTGCCCCCAAGCTGCGGGCCTCATTGTGCCTTCCCTGTGTCCACGCCGCCCTCACTCATGTCCCTGTTTGCTCTGCATTCTCCAGACTCGCCCCAACCCCAGCAAGGATCACACCCGCCCTTTGACGCACAGCCTCTCTGTTTGCCTCCTGGACGATGTGGTCTCGATCGATCCCCCAGCTCACACCTCACCCTGCCAGGCGGGGCCGGCCCTGCGGGGGGCCTGATGCGCCAGTGGGGTCCCATCGGGGCACCCGGGGATGCCACTCTCCCCGGGCTCCAGGCCAAGTCGGGCTCTGGTGTGAAGTGTGGTGAAGTGAAGTCTGCTTAGTCGTGTCCGACTCTTTTCGACCCCATGGACTGCAGCCTACCAGGCTCCTCCGTCCAGGAGATTCCCCAGGCAAGAACAGTGGAGTGGGGTGCCATTTCCTTCTCCAGGGGATCTTCCTGAACCAGAGATCAAACCTGGGTCTCCCGCATTGCAGGCAGACGCTTTAACCTCTGAGCCACCAGGGAAGCTCTGGTGTGAGCAGGACGGTTTCTGACTTTGCTTCTGAGAGTGCGACTAGGGGTGGGGTGGGGGATGAGCTTGCTTCACAGGTGCTGGAGAGGCCTGACTGTCCTTAGCGCTCAGCATCCACTCGTGTGTCTGCTGCGAGCTGGGTGCTACTCCAAGTACAAGCTATAACGTGAGTGCTAAAAGCCCCTGACTGAAGGATTGCTGCAGTCCTTACGCTAACCCACCGAGGCTCCGGGCCAGTGCGGGGGGGTCGGGGTCCCGAGCTGAAGCTCCGCCCTCCCTGCCCGGCACCGTGCCCTCCTGTCTGGGCGGAAGGCTCTCCGGTCCACAGCGAGCCCCTCCCTCCCACCGGGCAAGCACCCAGGAGAACCGCTCAGCTCTCGGGGGGGCCCTTCTCCTCCTGATCCCTCAGGCCTGGGTCTCGCCTCTCTGACGGGACGCTGGGCACCAGGCTGTGGGTGACCTTGTGACCATGCGCTGACCACCGTCGGCCCTGAAGCCGCCCCCTCCCGGGCCTGGGGCGCCAGCCAGCCCAGCTCCTCTCTCCTCTGCCACAGCTTGGATGACACAACTGTCCCCCCTCACAGCCCCCGAGGGTCTTGCAGACTCCCGCCCTCAGCCCCCTTGCAGGAGCCACATCCTTGAGTCCGATTCTTCCACTGAAGGTGCCCAGGCCCTTCAGCGCCCCCACCCGCCCTGGCCAGCAGCAGCGTCTCCACAGGCGCCCCAGAGCACCCCAATGAGCTTTCTGAACACAGGTGAGCCGGGACGACGCCCGCACAGCGGAGGGGATCAAACCCACGGGTCCTGCTCCCTCTCCAGCTTCGGCCCCGACTCTGACCACGCCTACTCCTGCCCCGTGACGACACTCCATCCACGAGCAGCTCGGTCTCCTTAGTGGCCCCATTCTGTCCTGACCCCCGGCCCCTGAAGCACCTCCCAGCTTAGTTGAGACGTGTTGGCTCCATCTGCAGGCAGCCCAACGCTCTTAAGTCCTGGTGGCGTGGGGACACCCAGCCACCCTATCCCCAGCCCTCCTTTATGCGTCCCTCTCTAAAGGCACGACCAGACTCTCGCCAGCATCATCCCCCATGTTTGTATCATCTGACAGTCTGGGTTCTCTCTGTTCCCACCTGGCTCCCATCCTTGACACCCAGGCCCTGTCTCATTCTCATCTGTGTATCCTAGGACATGCAGTTGGCACCATCAGCTGAGAGAGGAGGGGGCCTGTTTGGCACAGGGAGCTGGGGGCCTCACGTGACTTGTCCCAGCAGGACTCAGGCTGGGCAGGGCAGATAGGGCAGTGCCCAGGAGGTGGTGCGTGGGGTTTGAACCAGTATTTCAGCTTTTGGCCATGCCAGGAGAAAATCAGTGCTCCACACAGAACCCACGGATGAACGGCTGTGCCGAGAGCAGCGGGGGGGACTCTGAGCCCCTGGGGGGCTTGGGGCAAAGAGAAGTTCGCACAAGGATGCTAGGTGATGTCTGCAGGAAGTCAGTGTCACCAGCAGGCTCGGGGCGGGGAGGGGCGTGGGCAGAGGAGTCTCACCAGGAATAAAAACCTTCCCCCACCTGCTGAGGCTGATGTTTTCAACAGGTGGGAGAGGGAACGCACATGCCCAGAGGCTCGTCTCGCACAGGAGAGGCAGGCAGCCAGGCTCTGTGCCCCGAGCCTGCCACGCATTGTCCTCTCGCTGCTAACGGACAGAACGCTGAGCCACAGCCGCATCTGAAAATCACAGAGGTGCGCCTGGACTGCGTGTCACGAGATGCCCGCAGAAGGGAGATGAGCATTAAACCGCTGTGTGGCTTCTTGGTGGATTGAGAAAAACACATTCACGTTAGAAACCTTCCGTATTTCACGACTTTACTAAACTGAATTACGTCTGACGTTAAAAACACCCCAACGCAAGCCACCACGACTGCTAAGACAACCCGAATCCCGAAGGACCACCGCTTTCTGAATCCAGCGGCCTACGCGGGGACCTGCGGCCACGTCTCAGGGCGGATGAGACCTGGCTTGGGCAAATCCAAGGCTCAGCACCAGGCAGACTGCTAGAGTCCCCCCTGCGAACAGAGGGAGGGGCTGGGGGCTGCCTTAAATGAGGAAACTGGTGAACCACTTCTCAGATGGCAGGTTCGAGATGGAGCGTGAGGCTGCAACCACCCAACTACCTACTTCCGTTACAGAGATAGAAAGCAAACTCTATTACCCACAAAATTATTTACCGTTTTTGGTTGTCATAAATGGCAAGCAGTGATTAGAATTTAGAAAAGATTTTCTCTCTCTCTCGAGAATGAACAGTGAGCACCAAGGCCCTGATTTCCAGCTCTGAGACACTAGCCCATGAAGTATTTTCTGACAGGGAGCGGTGGACTGCAGCGTGTGGATGGGACGGGCCGGGGTGGAGGTGGAGGTGGTTCTCAGGCACAGATGAGGGACGGGGCGGTGCTCAGCCCGGGGCTCCGCAGCACAAACGAGGCGGACCCCAGCAGAGCCCACCCCGCGAGACGCCGGGAGACAGAGCAGCCGAAGGAGGGAAAACGCGATGGATGAACATTCAGGAAAGGTTCAGAAATGGTAATGAGGACGATACATATATATATGTTAGCGGGATCTCCCATGGGGTTTTATTCCTGTTTTCCAGGTAAAACAAATAAAATCAGACCCTCTGATTTGTACACATTTCACCTGTTTTCCAAGGGCGTGCGTGACGGGGGCCCTGACGACCTTGACTGGGACCCTCCGCCCCGTCTGACCTCGGCACGTGAGCTGTCAGAACAGAGCAAGGCAGCCGGGTGCCTCGTGAGGCCCGGCCTGTCCACCAACACACCCCAGATGCAGGGCTTTATGACAAACGTCAGCCGTATTTTAACCTCACGTTCAGCACAGATTCTGTTCTTAAAAGTATACGCCCATAGCCACCCGCCTCAATAACTACCGCACTGTTTCACAGTAATCTTGAAACAGTACTTCTGCATAAGAGCGTGGCATACAGACAGGAATAACAAATCAGCATGTTGTTACGAAGGTGAAGGACATATTTTCAACTTTGATTCACGTGTCACTTTTTATTAATCGAGAACCCACCGAACACCTGAGATCACGATGACCTGTGCACACTTCTCACCAAAGGCAATAAATAGGCTGCGTGTCATCTGCTTCACCTCATAGAACCTTTCAGGACCTTAGTGGGTAGCTGGAGCAGTTATCCTCAGAAAACAAAAGTCTTTCCTTTTCTGGGGAGCTGAGCACAGCCCTGAGAATTCTCAGGGGCGGCAGAGACTCACAGAAAGGGCCTTCAGGGATGGTCAGATGGACACTCAGCACCGGGAAGAACGCCTGCCGGGACCTGCTCCAATCCCCCGACCAGAGGACACGACCCCAGCAGCCCCAGCTCCGGCCCCCGACCCCGGCCGTCTGGGGGGGTGTCAGCTGGCTCACCTCTACAGGGGACACTGCTTCAGAAGACACTTCTTCCAGAAGACACGCCCGTTGGGCCCACTGGCCAGGGCGCGCCGGGACGGGAGAAAAGGGTTAGTTGCTAAGATGACAGAAGCCAGTCCACTGTTAGTGAGAAAGGCTCAGGCCTGTAGAAACCTCATTTTAGGAAACAGGTCACTGACTTCATACTTCACCTATTTCAAATCCAGTTTTTATTTTTTTTCCCTGTAGAATTAATTTGATATTAAAAAGAAAAGAAAGTACTGTTTCAACTACAGCATCTATGATATCGGAGAGAGAAAAGCAAGCTGTAATCTGGGCCCAGAACAGAGGTTGTATCCTGGCTTTCTTTTTACCACAGTATATTCGAAAGGTCTGTATCTTATTTAAAAAGCATAATAATAATAATAAATAAAAACGCCAATCCTGTGGTAAAAACTTGGTGGGGCAAAATAAGTACTTATACGAAAGTTGAAAAGTATTTTTATTGCAGACAGTTTCATACACAATGTTAGTGAAGTGGATCTGTCTCCCTCCCACGATGAAGCCACACTCCTATCTCACAAAAATACTCAAGTCACACCCTAGACGTTTTCACGTCACTCTCTTTTTTAGTACCTGGGGGTTTGCTTTGGCTAGGTTTTCTATTTTAACCCACGCTTCTTCTCGTTCTTTCATTTTTAGCTTCTCTCTGAAAAATAGTAAAAGGTCGTTGGCGTTAGAGAAACAGATCAAATTCAAGAGAGCGTTAAGTGGAGGGGGGGGCATGGCCGGCAACACGACCCCTCACTTCCCCTTTGTCACCGTCTGGTCTTATCTCACGTACGTCACAGTGGTGACCACGAGGCATGCAATGGGGGAGAAAAACAAAACTGGGCTTAGAGGAGAAAGAGCTAAAATTACAAACACACCAAAATCTTAACACGTCTAAGAATTTCAGCTCTTAGGAACGTCTGTGCCAGTATCTCCACGCCTCCTTCCTCCCCTGGCTCTGTTGCGCTGTCACAGGATGCTCACGGCTTCGAGAAGTCTCTACACCCGTGAAGAGTGAGACCGCACCCCAGCGTGGAGGAGCCAAGTGAGGATGTCCTCACAGAGGCACAGCATGCAGGTCTGCACCCGCGAGGCACAGGACCTTCAGGAAATTACTCATCACGGGACCGACTCTTTAAATCTAGAAACCGTGCGGCCTGATGAGTCAGGTCCCTTTTAGGGATGCGATGTCCCATGGACATTGATGCACCATCAGACAGGCCCCGGGGGTCACGCACTTCAGCCCTGGACACACGTCCACCGGAGGCAGGAGGGGAGCCAGGCAGCCTGAGGCCTGAGGACACCACGGCCAGCTCCCCGCGCCCTCCTCCTGCTGCTCCCTTTGTTACCGCCTCTCACACACTCGTTGATGTTTTGCTATCTTTCTCTTTCCGCACCGCCCAGGGCAGAAACTCCAGAAGGGCAAGGGTTTTTGTTTGTCTTATTCACAGCAGGGCCTGGCATACAGGTAGACACACACTGAGGAACGAACATGGCACTGTGTGATTCTAATAATGGATAGAGCACGCTGTTCCCAGCACCGCTCGGGGACGGCCTCATTGAGCGTGTCCCTGTGCAGGTGTGGGCTCCGGCATCCTCAGGGCACGAGAGCAGGGCCCTGATTTTGTGAGGGACTCAGGCACCAGACTCTAGAGAGAATGCCCGAATTTATGGAGATCAACAAGTCAGAACAATAAAGCTACGCTGGATGAAGTTCCGGCTTTCTTACACAAAACTTACAGGATAGAATCTAAATTCCTGCCTGATGACCATGAAAAATTACTACACATTCCTGTTTTTAAGTGTCCCCTGAGAAATGCAAAGATTTTGAAAGTTAAATTCTTGATTATTACATGTACTTTTTGCAAAGATGACTGAACTGGTAGAATAAGGGTGGGAATAGCTAAGGTCTGTTTTTTGCGGAGGGGCGGGCTGTGAGGCTTGTGGGATCTCACTTCCCCGAGACTGAACCTGGGCCCTCGGGAATGCAAGCGTTCAGTCCTAGCTACCACGGAGGCGCCAGAGAATAGCTAACTTAGAAAATACGTTTTCATCACAAAGATTTAATTTGCTTTCCAGTACAACAGGGCAGACTTTGCTTTGAAGTGAAGAATAACTTTTTAGGACAAACTAGTGGCAGAGGTTTATTCAGGATCAAGGGGAAAAAAATCCTTGAAAGAGTGTTGAAAAGAGCAACTTACTTCAGTTTCTCTGCTTTAAACTGCTGGGTGCAGTCATCAAACAGTTTTTGGTTCATCTCCATGAAGAGCTTCAGTGCGTTGTATATCAAGCCATGTATTGTCCTGCAACGAGAGCTTCGTGTTCAAACTCAGGATGCTTCATCTTATTCATCTTTTTGGATCCCTCTCCCTCCCCTCCCCCACCACACACTCCTTCCTCTCCCAGCCTGGCAGCGTATTTCAATAGTCCCACAAATCTCCTAAGCTTCAGAGTTAAAAGGCTGTGACTTTTTGACTCCTTGCTGGTTTTCTCAGAGGCAGCCCTGCTTCACCACGCCTCTCCTCTCAGCGCCTGGGCCTTCTGGCTCACCGACCTTGCTAATGGCAGCCAAAAGCCGCATCATTTCTTGGAAGTCGAATAAAAAACGCTGAACCTTGAACAGGTACAGTTAAGGCAAGGTTAGTCATACAGAGAATAATGGAACCGTTTTACTTCCTGTAGACGTCAGCTTCCTTTCAATCTTACTAAGGACAAAAAACTAATGTTGACACTGCCAGAGCACAGCTTAGGAGAGTGTTAAACGAAACTGCTACCGATCAGCTTAATCCAGCTCAGCTCTCAGGCGCTGACACCAGGAGGGGGAGGGCCCAGCTGTCCCCCTCCCGGCAGGGCCTCAGGAGGACTCCGGTCTCACCTGTCATCAGCTGCAGCCACGTGAGGGACCCCCCCACCCCCACCCCGTGATTCGGGCAGAGGACTGCCCCTCGGAGCCTGGTCAACCCACAGAATTGGGAGCAACAACCAAAAACTCGACTCGCAAGTCTTAACTGGTATTTAATTCACTATAATAAAACCAGACCCTGTTTAGCAAACATCTAACAGGACACGCCTGTCTTTGCAGGGGGCAGGGACATAAGCCGTCACTGCCAGCCTTTGCAGCGCTCTGCACCACACGCAGGAGCTGGGGCTTAGCTCGAGGGTTTGGTTAGCACCTGCTGAGCTCAACAGAAGAGGAACGTCACGCAGGAAAGCTTGTTGAAAGCGACACGTGAACACTGACCGCCAGGCCACTATTCCCACCGCCACGGCTGCGTCTCTCCTACCCCGGCCGTCGGAACCACTGCCAGACCTGCGGCTGAGGGGCTGCTGCAGAAGCGCACTGAGTGCAGACAGGCGCCAGGAGCTTTACACCGACGCACACTCACTCCGTCCTAACCAACCCCCGCAGCAGGGTGGCGGGCACCACAGGGCAACATGCTGCATGTGGCCTGACGTTATCTTGGTCGATCGATCACCTCTGAACAGTGGGTGCCAACATTTACTCCTTTTTTTTTTCTTTGGTTGAGCCAAGTGGCTTGTGGGACTTTAGATCCTGGACTTGGGGGACCCTTGGCAGTAACAGTGAGGAATCCTAACCACTGGACTGCCAGGGAAGTCCCAGTGCCAAGATCTTCTCTACTTTTCAGATGAGGAGGCTGTGGCTAAGAGACCCAGTGGGCAGCAGGGCAAGTCTGTGAGCCAGAACAGCAGAAGGGGTGACGGCAGACCCCGCGGACAGAGCGGCCCACCAGCTCCCGGCGGCGGGCCGGGCCGCGTCCCACCCCGCCGTCCCCCCACAAACAGGAGGGCGGGACTGGATATCAGGGCTCTGTCCCTCCTGCTTTAAATGTGGATTCACTGATTATAACACAGAAAGGGCAGAACGTGGACGAAGCGGAAGCCTGACTCCTTGTTTATGAGCACAACGAGGGTACCAGGGCAGCCCGGAGGGTAGCGTGGTTTGCAGTCTTAGCAGACGACCGCTGCGAGCGTCAGTCTGCTCACCTGTGTCAAGTGAGAGGAGGGGGCAGAGCAGCACGGACAACCAGGTGTCAGAGACTCCGAGGTAGCGTTTAGGTTACTCGCCCCTTCTCTCTGGCTGCCTGGGCAGCGGGCACAGAGGGGCTCACTAGGGCGAGTGTCAGTAGGGCTCCGGGGGCCCCCATGGGAGGGGTGGCCTCTGTGCTCCAGCGGGGACTGAGCCCAAGGCTGTGATGACCTTCAACTCCTATGGAGGGAACTTCAGAGGAGGCCTGGAAGATGCACCTCCTGACCCGCCCGGGGACAAGATGGGGCTGGGCAGGGAGGTACTGTGTCCTCCTACGTGGGCCCGACTTGGGCACAGGATGTCAACGAAAGGGCGAGATGCAGCCCACGCTTCTGCTTGGTCACAGCCCGCGGAGAAATCGGCATCTAATTTTTTTAACTGATACTGAGACTTGGATTCAATAGTAATTGGTTTCAAGTATCAGCAAAATACTGTACACAAAACTTAAAAATGGCCAGCGCAGGACTTGCTTGGAGGTCCTGTAGTTGAGAATCCACTGGCCTATGCAGGGCACGTGGGGCACGTGTGATCCCGGGTCCGGGAAGACCCTACATGCGGTGGAGCAACCAAGCCCGTGTGCCACGACTCCTGAGCCCAAACATCTAGAGCCCGTGCTCCGCAACAAGAGAGACGCTGCAGTGAGAAGCCCATGCATGCACCTAGGGAGGAGCCCCTGCTCGCCCCAACGAGAGAAAAGCCTGTATGCAGCAACAAAGATCCAGTGCAGTCAAAAAATAAAAGCTACTTGAACTAAAAAACAAACAAACAAACAGGTTAATTAGAAAGGGGTAAAAGAAAGGCGGGCGGCGGGCGCTCACTTGTTCCAGTGGGTCTTGGAGTTGCGGTACAGGGACGGGAACATGATGGGCAGGATCTTGGCCGCGTTGTCGCTGATCAGGCTCATGATGTACTCGTTGTTCCAGTAGTACAGCGCCCGCTCCGCCACCTGCAAGGCAGAAGGGCGCGGCGCTCATCAGCGGTACGCACACAGGTGGGAGAACGACTCTACTGGACGGGAAAGGTAGTATCGCTTCTGCAAATGAGAGTGCTCTAGACTGTAACCCTGAGGCGCCTTCAACAAAGAGGCGGATGACTCCATGTCCCTCAAGATCACGGTCACTCAGCCTTCCATGAGTTGGATTAACACTGCTGTGGGACACGGGCCAGGTGCTGAGGCCACAAATCACATGAGGTCGCCCTCCTTAACCATCAGCTGCCCAGCACCCTCTACGGGCGTCTCCCCCTGGGGAGGGCGTCTCCCCCTGGGGAGGCACCGTCTGGCCCTGAGGATCCTGCGGGGAGGCCTGCAGGCAGAAGCCGTTGCCGTCGGGGAGCTCGCGCTCTGTGGGGTGAACCCGTGACGCCGAGTGGTCTGACGTGTTAGCGCTACAGTGCGTGGTGAACGGCAGCAGGGGAGGCAGGGGAGCCCGTGTGTGCACGGAAATGTGGCTTCTGCTCAAAACCGGTGGTGGCGGGGCCCGTCCCTGCCGAGGGCCGGCGGGAGGGGGCGTGAGATGGCTGCAGGGTGGCCGGCTGGGGACAGCAGGGTGGGGGACGCGGGCCAGCTCTGAACCCGCTGGCAGGACGGAGCAGCCACACCGCCCTCTCCGGCCAGATTGTGACTCCCTGGAGACTGTGAGGTTCTGCTCCTTTGGTGCTTACGTTTCTACCTTGTTCACAAAGACTTCACCATAAATACCATCTCGATACAAAACGATGGGGTGCCCAGTGTGTTAAAAGGAGGCAGAAAGGCTGGAAGAGCCACCGGGATGACCTCTGACGGGGGCTGGGAGGGTATGAGGGCGAATCGGGAGAGGCGTGGCATGGCTGCGGCCCCCACGCAGGGACGTGGAAGGGACGGAAATCAGAACCACGCCTGTTTCCTAAAACTCACGTGTCAGAAGTGGAGTGCTTATGGAGGGAGGGAGTGGAAGCCAAACAGCTGCACATTCTCTGTAAATACTGAGATCTCAGCTGTGGACGGTAAGGCTGTGTGTGTCTGGCAGCCCAGGGAACGCAGAGACAGAGGCGGCTTACAGAGAAGCTGCCCTTAATCACTCTTACTGAGAAGCGTGTCTTTAATGGCAGGGCGGGACGAGGCACTGGAGGCTTATTTCATAGACCCGAAGCCTCAACATGTTACAGCTGAGGCGAAAGCCTGATTGTCACCTTCAGATTACCTGAAGGGCAAGAACACCACCAGCGATGCCCCGAGACCCACCAGCTCCTGAGGGGACGACTCGAGGCCGCTCTCTGCGGCGCCCTACCTGGAAGTGAGGGCTGGAGACGCACTTGGCCAGCTGCCGGAAAAGAGGCTCCATGATCTTCACGAACTCTGACGGCTCAATGACATCCAGAATCTCTTCCAATTCGTTCAGGAACATGACTTCTTTTGGACTGTGGGTCTTTGGCCAGTACTTGAGAAGTGCCATTACCACCTACAGAAGAGAGAACACACGGGGGTCACGGCCTGCTCCCCTGCTCAGGGGTCCCCTCTGAGAAGCCACAGATGAGGTGGTGCTCTCTCCCTTGTAAGAAGGAACAGTGATTCAGCGGTTGAGAACGTGGGCTTTTATAATTAGTGTTCAAGGTGTTAGTCGCTCAGCTGTAACTGACTCTTTGCAACCCCATGGACTGGTGCCCGCCAGGCTCCTCTGTCCTTGGGATTCTCCAGGCAAGAATATTGGAATTGGGGGTTACCATGCCCTTCTCCAGGGGATCTTCCGGACCCAGGGATTGAACCCGGGTCTCCTGCACGGCAGGCAGATTCTTTACAATCTGAACCATGAGCTAGACCTAATCTTACATACTTTAGAATCACAGTTTTAATTTATGTGACCTACTCTGTTTAACCACCCTCTCAGTAAGAGTCAGATCTTTAAATTAAAAAAAAAAAAAAAGATATGCAGTTAGGTGAGTTTAGAGAAAATAAGACCAATTGAGGAATGTAGAGCCTATGAATTTGTATAAATGCCTTAGGGTGGAGACACACATACATAGGCACAATCCATTTCTCTCTCAAATTAACTGACTCGTCATATGTATTTACACACATACATACACAGGTGGCTTATGTGGTAAAGAATCCACCTGCAAGGCAGGAGATATGGATCGGAACCCTGGGTCGAGAATATCTGCTGAAGGAGGAAATGGCAGTCTTCTGCCATTCTGCTACTCCAGTCTTCTTGCCTGAAAAATCCCATGGACAGAGGAGCTTGGCGGGCTCCATGGGGTTGCAAAGAGTCAGACACAACTCAGCGACTGAACACACATATACATACATAGCTGTGTACAGTGTTTTCAATGTGTTAAAACACATCAGAAAGAGAGACGTGAAGTGCTGTGAAGTACTGACGCTGCTGGCAAGCCCTCTGCGTGGCCACGGGCTGGTACCAGCCCCTCAGTGTCCCGGAGCTCTCCTTAAATACCAAGGGGAACGACAAGCCTCGCCTTGGGACTGCTGAGAGGACGTTATTACTAAATCCACACAAGCGCCTGTGGAGCGCTGGCTGCAGTTCGGGGGTGAGCCTGGCCCAGGCCAGGGCCCCAGTGCAGGTCTGTGCAGCCGTTCCCCGTGAGGCGTGCCTAGTGGGGTGGCAGCGGCCTGGCTGGTGAGTGCTGGCCGCGAGGTTACTTGCCCGTGACACAGGCAAAGTCCCTGCTGGGCAGCCTTTCTTCATCGTGTTCCTACATTTCCCAAACTTCCTACCAGTAGAGGCTGTTCACCCAAAATATCTGATGGGTAATGCAGACTAGTAGTATCCCTAAGAGTTTAGCTACCTTAAGCCCAAAATGGTACAATGATGCAAAACATTATGCTGCTGCTGCTGCTAAGTCGCTTCAGTCGTGTCCGACTCTGTACGACCCCATAGACAGCAGCCCACCAGGCTCCCCCGTCCCTGGGATTCTCCAGGCAAGAACACTGGAGTGGGTTGCCATTTCCTTCTCCAAAACATTATGCGCGTGTCTGTAAAGCGCAGACACCTACTCGCCTGTGTAACTGAACAACGGCGACGTGTCGCCTGACGCAGCCATCTACCCTCGTCACGGCTGTTCCTGGCCGCCAGGGCCAGGACTGTGGTGAGGATCGCTGTTCGTGGCCGGGATTCCATTCGCTGCTCATCCCCGGCTTCGCAGACCACTCCAGCTCTGCTGCCAGCATGGGCGCCGGCACCGCAGGCAAAGCGAGCAGCTTCGGAACAGCGTCTGCCGAGGACAACTCTGCCTGGACGCTTCTGACCTTCAGGCTCCTGGATAACCTTCTCTGTCCTTACACTTTATAAAACTCCAAATTTACTCAAAAAGTGCCCCCAGTTTTGAAGTCTGTCATAAGAAGTTAAGACACAACTGTCTTTAAGAGGGATCATTTAAAAAAAAATGCATTATTTGATGATTTTCCTACTTTTTTGCTCAAAATCATGTTAGTAGACATTTGAGCCCCCCACTCCACTCTGTGTATTGGAATCACTTTTAAGGTTCAGCAGGTGCCAATTACTTCACAAACCCACCATTCCTTGTCATTTGACAGAATGGAGTTTTTCTAGGAGAAATATGCTGATCTGTGAACTACAGAACCCAACTGATTTATCTGGCTAATGTCTCTAGAAAAGGTCTTATTTCTGGAATCAGAGTTGTATACTGGGCTTACTTTTCACACTGTTTGGAACGACTTCTGACCAATAGCCAACTGGTTCAGCTCCTTCTGAGGGTGAGGATGTTCTGCAGGAGCAGGAGTCTGCTCAGGGAATGCTAATCTGAGCCAACAATGGCTCTCGCTGTCGGGCGCACTTCAAGACTGAGTTCTCCTGGGGAAGCCAACGGGCGAACTGCTCCCAGGGGGAGGCTGGTGGGGGGGCAGTGGTGGTGGCTGGCGAGCCCGGCATCCCGGAAACCCCTCTCCTGTCCTGGAACACCAGGGGGAAAGGCCACGGGGCAAAACTTGGTCAGCTTCAAGGGACACGTGGGTGGAAAAGGAACTTGATTTTACTTCCACGATGAGCCTCTGACTCTTATAACGACAGTGCACACGTTCCACACACCCAGAAGGCTTTTGGGCACTCTACACAATTTTAAACAACAACACAATAGTTACAGATCACCAATGGGTACATCGTGGGTGCAGGACCGTGAGACGCAGGCCGAGTGCCCATCCCAGTGCCTTCACAAGGGCTTACACCTTCATCAAACTCTCTACATGCCTTTGATGCTGAAGTCAGACAAGATGGGCTTCAGATTTTCGTAACACATGAATTCTAAAGGAAGGAAATTACTGAGGCGAGGGTCTGAACATTTGTAAACTTTTTTTTTTTACATTAACATCTTTAATAGCACTCTGTAATCAAGGGTGCTATTATATTACTTGTGCTATAGGAAATCAAGAAATGAAGTGGTTCTGGGTGGAAATACTGGGGACTGCGTGGGGGGGGACCTGAAGTAGCTTTGGGCTCATGCCGAGTCAGTGTTATCTATCTACTATCTAAGACAGAAGGACCCCACTGAAGCCAGGAAGGACACTGTCTGTCTCCTGCCTTCTTTCAGACAACTACAGTTAAAAGCTCTCACTGCTGAAAAGTTGTATTAGCTTATTATTAGTGGGAATTTATATGGCAGTTCAGCTGTTAAAGAATCCTCCTGCAATGCATGAAACCCTGGTTTGATTTCCTGAGTCAGGAAGATCCTCTGGAAAAGGGACAGGCTAACCACTCCAGTATTCTTGGGTTTCCCTGGTGGCTTAGACGGTAAATAATCTGCCTGCAATGCAGGAGACGAGACCTGGGTTTGATCCCTGGGTCAGGAAGATCCCCTGAAGGAGGGCGTGGAAACCCACTCCAGTATTCTTGCCTGGAGAATCCCCATGGACAGAGGAGCCTGGTGGGCTGCAGGCCATGGGGTTGCAAAGAGTCGGACACGACTGAGCGACTAGGCACACACGCATAAGCTTTATCAGCAGCCATATTACTTCCAGGTGAGAGAGAGAAGGGGGTGCAGGCATTGACTGAGTCTTGCTGGAGCAGGATTAGGACCAGGTTCTGACAGATGGTGGTGGTGGGGGGCAGGGTGGGGGGTGTGCAGGTGGACAGAACCTGCAGGGGGTGGCTTGGTGAGAAAACCTGATTCCATGATAAAAATGTAAGGTAAGAGTCAGTGAATTCTTTAGCCACTAGACAGCATGAGAAATATGCACAAAGAAATATCACACAGGGAAACTGCACACTCTTTTCTTATTTTTGAAGTAGGAACAGTAGGAAAAGAGCAGGCTTCGTGTTAAAATTTCTTCATATAACAGTTTGGAAAAGAATTGCAAATACAGACAGGAATTAGGATGTGTCACTAGAAAGACATTAAAAAGGGCTTTTTTATTATTAGTGCTATCTCATTTTTCTTTCCCTATCTAAACATGTCGTCAGTTTAGTAGGAGGATAAAAGAACACGTCCTCAACCTAAATTGCAGTAAAGACTTTTGTGTTTGGTACGGAAGTCTGGTAAGATTTGGTACATCTCCTGGTTTGGGAGGTGGACGTCCAGAATGTTGGTCAGAGCTGAGAAAGAGGTGCAAGGGAGACCAGGGAGGGGCTGCAGAGCAGGGGGCTCCTGTTCCCCCTGCAGGCAGAAGCTGAGCAGTATGACCAGGGGCTTTCCCTGAATTTTAGGGTGAAGGGGGGTGGCCACATGTGGAATTTAAAAGCTTACAAAGAAAGGAGAGATCAGAAGCAGTTTAACTCAGGATACAGTATTAAGAATTTCTCTTTTTTTTCACTATAAAAATTACAATTTCAACAAGGAAACTGTGGAAGACCACTAAAGGACAAGGAGGAGTCAGGAATTACGACAGTCACCTTTTCAGTCCAGTAGTGATTTTTCAACGTGTTCAAACCTTTAAACTGGCACCTGACACTTCCTGCTCTGTTACTCAACAGTAAACCAACCCAATTAAAAATGGGCAATGAATTTAAGAGATTTCTCCAAAGAATAAACACACATGGCTAATATACATGTGTAAAGATGCCCAACATCGTTAGTCATTGGGGAAATGCAAATAAAAAACCATGAGATACTCCTTCACACTCACTAGAAGGGTTACAGTAAAAAGAACGGAGAACAGCAAGTGTCTGCGAGGGGGTGGGTCAGCTGGAGTCCTGTGGCTGCGGGTGGGAATGCAGAACGGTGCGGCTACCGTGGAGAACGGGACAGCATCTCCACAGAATTACCAAACGATTCAGCACGTCCACTTCCTGGTTTATACACAAAAGAACTGAAAGCCGGGACGCGAAGAAATGTTTGCACACAGGTGTTCACAAAAGCTGAAGTGTGGAAACAACGCGAGTTTCCGCTGACAGGTGAGCGCGCTACCCACACGCGGTCTAGCCACGCGACGGAACACTACTCAGTCCCGACAAGGAGACAGGTGGGCGCGCTACCCACGCGCGGTCTAGCCACGCAACGGAACACTACTCAGTCCCGACAAGGAGTGAAGTTCTGGCACACGTGGCAGCACAGACAAAGCCTGAGCATATGACACTGAGACAAGCCAGCTGCAGGAGGACAAATCCTGGACGAGTCCACTCACATCAGGAATCTAGAGCAGTCAAATTCAGGACAGAGAGTAGAGCTGAGGTTATCACGAGGAGGGTGGAGGGCAAACGGGGCAACCCTGCTTAACGAAGACAGAGCTTCTGTCTGGGTCGATGACAAAGTTTTAGAAACGGTGGTGGCAGCTGCACAACATCCTGAATGGAATCAATGCCCCTCAACAGCATTATCGACTCAAAGGACACGAGCCTGGGCAAACTCCAGGAGAGAGTGGACAGGGAAGCCTGGTGTGCTGCAGCCCACGGGATCAGAGTCAGACACGACTATAGCGACTGGACAACAACAAAACTGTAACCTTCAAATAACAATCTTGTTATACGGTATATTTTACCACATTTGAAGAAATTAATAACCTAGTATATAAAAAACCATTGAACCACACATGTTAGGTGGGTGAGGTGCATGGCACAGAATTACATCTCAATAAAGCTGGTGAAAAAAGTGTATTCAAACGCTTCAACGGCCACCTGACACACCCAACTTTGTGAATCTAAGTGACAACAGCCTTTTTATTTTTAATAAAGTGCCAAGAAACCTGGAAATCTAAACACTGACGGTGGCAATCTAACGTTCATTTATGATACAATGATCATAAAATAGTTACACTCTAACTTGGGGAGAATTTTCAAAACAGCAAAAGCTCTTTAGTATAGGCATTTTGAACCCTTACTACACTTCCTCTGACTGAAGTCAGTAAACTGTGCCCTTAAACCAAGCGACGTAATTAAAATTGCTACAGTTTGAAAGCTCGTAACACACGAATAAGATCGGTCTGCGTCCGTCGGTGCTGTAACTTAGGAGGGAGAGGCTGTCGTGGTGAAGGTGGAGGAGCCAGACTGCAAGGCTGATAGCTGCAGTGCGCACACCACACCGCAGGGCCCTGAGCGAGCGGCTGTACTTACCGGCTCAGTGAGGGTGCTGTCCTTCTCTAAAAACTGCACCACGCAGTAGGCCAGCTACGCGAGAGAGACAGAGTGTTAACACCGCACGTTACCAAGGAAACGCGGCATCACCGCCAGACACCTTCCCCTGGGAGACAGGCCTGGACGTGACCCATGCCCCCCACCTCCCGCCCCGGGAGGGACTCTCAGGGAGGGACCAGGACCGATGTGCGACACAGGTCAACTGGAGAAGGAACATCAGGAAGCTGAAAAAAACAAACAAACCCAGGAGACGGTCTTTTAGACCAAGACTGCCAAGTCAGCCCAGGGCTGGTGAGGACTTTCCCTGTGGCCTTTTGGACACCGTAATGAACAAGTAATCTAACTGCTGGGGGGAAAAAATCTGTTTCCATCTTAAATCCCTAAACTATTAATTTCTAATACAGAACAACTAACGTGATAATAAATTGGTTGGATGTAAAGATGTTACCAGTTAATAGGAAGCACAGAAAAAACTCTAAGTAAAAGATTTCTCAGGAAGCCAATGTTATTAGAATGGCTGGGTTCCCCAGTGGCTCCACTGGTAAAAAATCCACCTGTAATGCAGGAGACACAGGTTCAATCCCTGGGTTGGGAAGATCGCCTGGAGAAGGAAATGGCAACCCACTCCACTGTTCTTACCTGGAGAATCCCAAGGACAGAGGAGCCTGGAGGGCCACAGTCCATGGGGTCACAAAGTTGGACACGATTTAGTGACTAAACCACCAACTACCACCCAGGAACACACTTTCTGATGCTATGAGGCACACTCCTCGAGGGAGGCCCCACAGAATGCAGGGGGGTATTTCCTGGTTCTCAGACCTAGACAAGGACCTGAAACTTCCCGAGCTGCGTCAGTGTGGCTTATTTCTGTCTACATGGAACTTAGAAGAAAAGTGTGAAGGAAAATCCAAATTTCCTGGGGGAAATGCAGCCAAACAACCAGTTAGAAACCATTTATGGATTAGTTTTTCAGTGTAATTGTAAACAGATGTTTACAAAGTTATAAAAACCCCACAGCTTCAAAAAAAAAAAAAAAAACAACTTTTTGTTTGGAAATATATACTTTTTTTATTCTTTTGGCTGCACCATGTGGCTTGTGGAATCTTAGTTCCCTGACTGGGGATCAAACCCGTGACCCCTACGGTGGAAGTGCAGAGCCCTAACCACTGGACCGCTGGGGAAGTCCCCAAACAACCTGTCGTTCTGCCACTTTACTGGCGGGCAGACACAGCGGTGTCGTCTTTGGGGTGCGAGGTTTCTATCCCGCCACAGGAAGTCTTCCTCCGAGAGGTCTTCCTTGACCCCTTCATTGTGTGAACCGCTCCCTTTTCGATACTGACAACCAATTTTGAAATTCTCCATTCTTGAGAATTTTTTGATATTCTTAAAAAGCAATCTCCTTTACTCCCTTATCCTTTCACTCATCATCGGAATCCTGATACCCAAGTCCACATGTGATGTAACAGAGAAAGCACTCCCTGCTGAAGGCTGGGGTTCAACATCCCAAGTTCACTGAGGTCCAAGCAGAGACGGCCACGCTCCCTCCCGAGGCCCCACCGACCGTCGAGGGAGGAGCCCTCACCTGCGGATGGTAGACGCTCAGAGACTTCACTTTGTGCAAAGGTAGTAACACCTTCAATAAGAAAATCTTGTGCTCTTCTTTTAGTGGTAAGGCAAATCCGTTAATTATACTGTGAAAACAGAATTTATTCAAAGTTTGAATATTTACAAATTCCAGGTTAAAAAACGTATCTCGCCGTTTTTCTTTTAGTTTTTGTGTTCACCATGAAAACCAGCAAGCAAATTATGAGTGTCAGAAAAAAGGAGGGCGGATAGTAGCAAAAATTAAAAGACTGTTAGGTCCCTTTCAGGAAGCACAGTCATTTCTATCTTTGGAACTGCAGGGTGATTTAAAAATTCTGAGCTCACAGGTAGCTACCCGGAGTAGTGGGAGCCTCTGGGGGCAAAACCTCCTCCAGCAGGCAGGGCCCTGAGACCGGCAGCTCGGGTGGGCACCAGCGCCTTCCTTCAGCCTCCACCATCGTCTGGAATTCTCACTCACTTCCCCAGAGAAATCCTGCCTCTTTATTCTAGTGCTGGCAGAACAGTCTGCGTGTGCAGAGTGGGTGTCATTTAAAAATCAACAAGAAAGCTGTTCCCTTCTGCAGGGCAAGGGGATCCCCTGCTCTTAACCTCCAAGCTGAAGTTTTCATCTGCAACATCGAGGGCGTAGTTACCTACTTGGCGTTTTACACTCAGGTAAGTTGCTGAGAGCTGCAGAAGTGTTACAGCAGTTTCTCAACTGGTGCCTTGTTTGTGAGCCTGGCGCGCTGGGCACTCAGGCAGTATCAGTCCGAAGTGACCACTGGGGTGATTTGCGCATTCAAACGAGGGGACAGGAGAGGACCTCGTGTGTGGTGTGGGGGCTGTCCGGACACGTCACTTGGCTCACCTCAGCCTTACAACAATCTCAGACATGAACACGATTACCTTCCCATTTTACAGGGAAGGAAACAGGAGGCGCGAGTGTTAAGTAAGGCACAAAAAGGGCACCCACTCTCGTGCTCACTGCTCTCTGCTAAGAGAGAACCCGGGACCGTGTCAGAGAGGAGCTCGCCACGAGGACTGTTGTTAGCTTTACATTTTATCTGAAACGGCGAGGGAAGTTGTTTTCAGAACGACTGGGCCTCAGTTCGCCAGATGACAACACTGCAACGGTGTTCTAACAGCTTTGGGAGTTACTAGACTGAACAGGAGGACAGTTTCCTCCCCGCAGGATTCCTCAGAACCTTTAGCTTCTAACGTGAACTGAGGTGTTGGGGAAAAAGCACTTTCGAGCTTATTCAGCGTGGAACCCTGAGGAAGGCTGTTTGAGAATCAGTGAGTTAGGAGGCCTGGGAGAAGACCTATTGGTCGTTGATTAAAAAAAAATGATAGGAAGCAAGAACTCTACTTGGATTAAGACAGTGACATTTTTGAAATGTTAGTTTATAAGAATACATATGAAAAATTTATAAAATCAAAGCAATTTCAAATATTAGTATTTACTCAATACCCCAAATGTATAATAAATGACCTATTCTTCTTCTAAGTGTCAGATATAAACCTTCTTAATGTAGCTATTTTTAGCACTGCTCTTGAGGAAATAATTGAGATGGGTTCCCATAGTAATGCTACCGAGGTATATACGTGGAACAGAATCTACATATGGAACCATACGATGGGAGAGTCCCGTCACTCAGTCCTGATCCGAGGGCTCACCAGCCCCTGCCACTCAGTGAGGCTGATTCCAGTTCCTTCAGAGGACAGCCTGCTCTGCCCTGCTCTGGGGGGGCGGCTGAACGCAGTGAACTGGATCGCTTTGGCACGAACCCCACCAAAGGCTGTTCACTGCCAATTAACAGAGAGACAGCTTACCTTCCCAATATTTCCAGTAATTCTGCTATGCCATTGTGATGCTCTGTTTCATAAATAAATCTGGAAAAAGCAAGATGTCATTTAGCATTAGAACGCTGAAATCATGGCTAGAAAAGATGAAAATGCTCTGAAGAAGAAAACAAGGCTTTTAGGAAGAAAACCATGTAGCCAGGCAACGAGAAGCACCACTAACTGTTATCAGAGACTCCTCAAGGCCTGGGTGTGCAATACTCAGGGGGCAGGGAGCAAGGCTCGCTCCCGTTTCTCCCGAATATTTCACTTTGAAAGTTTCAAACATAAATTAGGAAGGATGTTTACAGTTAGCACTGCATCTCAACACCCGGATGTGACAACAAATAGCCTGCTGTTTGCTTTTATTTTTTTGCTGCATCTCAAGCTAAGCTGACACCTGACTCAATTTTAAAGCCTCCGATATTTAGCATGGTCTCTGCAAAGGGTACAAGCTACTTCCTTACCACTGGGGCTGGCTCCCTTACCTCCTCCCTGACACCCCACACTTTTCCTACGTCGCTTCAACTGCCATCTTCTGAAACCCGTCTGAGCAGCCGCTCCCTTGGGCCCCGTGCGTGGTCCCTGGGGCTCCCAGCGCCTGTGTCAGCCTGAGGCAGCACACCAGGACTTACTGTCAACACGTCCCTGGTGTGAGGGCCAAGCCTGGCCTCTGAGACACGACTGCTGAGTCTACTGGGGCCAGGGACAGGAAACAGGACAGCGTCTTCTCTCTCCAAGGGTCCCCCAGGAACAACCCACTGCCGCCCCACAACCGGGCTCGCCTGGAGTCAGCCTAACCCAGAACACGCAGCGAATTCTGCCTGAAGCCAGAGGGGGCTGGTGTTTGAAAAACGTTCCTGGCTAGCAGACAAACACTACCAGTTTAGAGCCAGCTTCGGGCCAAAAATAAGTTCGCAATGAATGAAAATTTTCATTGTCCTCGTTTGAAACAAATGGAATAGGGACATTAAGGTAAAGACCAGGTCGGACACAAAGTGTGACATGCTTCCGAGGAGCGGGTCTAATGTCTCTAGATTTTGGAACCAATCTTTTAAAAATGGGGTCGTGAGGCAGGGAGGTAACCCCTTTGGCTACAACAGAGGTGGGTGATGGGCAGGCAAGGCAGTCACACGGAGGCCTGGACACCAGCTTGGACAGATTGGAGCTGAGCCCACAGGGACCCGGGTGACAACCGCTGAGCAGCAGAGCACAGTGGTGTGGTCGCAGCATGGAGCTGAGGCAGGGGTGTGCCCGTGATGGATTGTGGTGGCCAGGCTGGTGACAGCAAGGCTGCGTGGCGTGTGGAGGCTGTGCCAGCCTCAGACACATCGGCCCCGCCGCCCTGCCCTGAGCTGGAAAGCTGGCCCCTAGGGAGCTCCAGCCTCCTCGGACATCTACACGGGGAGGCGCTTCAGCTCATGGAACTCAAGGCTCCCTTCGCTTCACCTGTTTTACCAGAAATACTTAAAAACGGCTCAGACGTACAAAGTTACATTTTCGTCCAGCACGGCTGGCCCACTTCTGTTTCTGTTCCTCTGTGTCCACCGGGGCGGCTGGGCAGGCAGCAGCAGGGCCAGGCTCCTGAAGCCTGAGAGCTCGGCTCTGGCTCCTGACGCTTGGAGGCGGCCAGGCCCCTGGGTGCCACCTGTGACCCAGCGCCACCAGCGCCGACGTTTAAACAAGGGTGGCCTGGAGCTGGCAGCCATTCTGTTTTCCTAAATCAACTTTACTATCTTCTCACCGATAAACTCTTAATTTGGATTACTCGATAGATGTGGAGCAGGTACAGGAAACAGAAGGTTTCCCTGGTGGCTCAAACGTTAGAGTCTGTCTACAATGCGGGAGACCCGGGTTCGATCCCTGGGTTGGGAAGATCCCCTGGAGAAGGAAATGGCACCCCACTCCAGTACTCCTGCCTGGAAAATCCCATGGATGGAGGAGCCTGGCAGGCTAGTCCATGGGGTGGCAAAGAGTCGGACACGCCTGAGCGACGTCACTTCACTTCACAGAAAAGAAAAAGCAAGTACAGCCCCCTTCCTTCTTTTCCAGAGGAGAGCAAGAAAGCGGGTGCAAAATGGGAGGCAGCCCTAAGGGTCCATGCAGAGCTGTGGTGTTCCTTCCTCCTTCCACACAAAGGAGCCAGGACTCCCCCCACGCTGGGCTGAAACCTGCCTGTCAAGGACAGGGCCCCCACAAACGGATGCCATGCACCCATCTCATGAGGGCTGAGGAGCTCTGCACCTCACACAGAGGTGGAAGCTGGTCCCCCTCGAAGCTGGGCTGTGCTCACCTCCCCGAGTAGCTCTGACCCATACCAAGGGAAGAAGCCAGCTTGCCCCAGGCCGAGGCCAGGCCCTGTGGGGCGCCGGCAGCCACTGCGGCCTCTGCCTCGAGTTCCTGGGGCCTGGACGGGTCACGGGACGCGAGGGCCAGCAGACGGCTGACCGAAGCTTCCGGCTGCAGGGGCGCGTTGGCAGCAGAGGCTGAGGCCCGGCTGTACCTGCCACCTAACCTTCGGGCTCCACCAGTGACCAAGACGGGTGCAAGCCCTCACCCGGAGCTGCCAGCTCTCAGTCGGGCTGTGTCTGACTCAGCTGTGAAGACGCTGACTAGACTTGAGAAAGCACAGGCCTAGGTAGGGGCCTCGCACCAGCAACTCGGGGAGGGGGCCGAGCGCGTCGGAGACCGTCTTACAAGCCGCGGCTGCGCCACGTCGGGCGCGGTGAGCGGGGTGCAGCTCCTGGGGACCCTCTCCATCTTTCTCACATGAAGTGAGGAGCGGGTGGTGCCGAAGGTGGAGACCAGGCTGGTCACGGAGCCCACAGAACCAGCTCCCTTCTGACCGCACCCATCAGGGGCGGTTCTTACAGACGGGATCACTGAAGATAAGAGGAGAAGGCCACGTGCCCAGCACCGAGCGCGCAGGGAGAGCTGAGCTGTACCGGGTGACAAACTTCTGGACAACCACCTGGTCAGGCATTCCAGGCCGAGGTCACGGTTCCTCAGGTACGAGGCAGCCTCTCGTCCCTGCACGCAGCACTGACTGGTGGTTCTGCACAGAACAGAACCCACCTGCCCACGGAAGGAACCTTCAGGCAGAGCTTCCTCCACTTTAGTCTAAAAGACCGGAACTGAAATCCTACCTGCTTGCTGTTGATTAAACAGGGGATGCTAGGTTTTGATATATAAGCACATCAGCCAAGGAATGATCTTGTTAAAAAGGAAACACTACACCAACAAAGACAGAACAGGAACATGACATTTAGGAAACACGACGTCACCCCTCTAAGTCATGGGTCCAGCCTGGGCTCCGCCATATAAATGGGCCATGTGGAGCGTGGAGGGAGTCTGAAGGGAGGCCATTCGTGAGCTGGACAGCTCTGACGCCAAACTGCATTGTCAAGTCTGCAGATAAAGTGGGGGGCACCAGACCCTGCTGACCTGCAGGCGGGCGGGCGGGGTGAGGGACGGCTGGGGCAGGCTGGCCCTGGGGCGGAATTCCCAGAGAGGGCCGCTGGTCTTGGCTACAGGACCCTGTGTCTCGCCCACTGTCTCAGCCCCTCTGCTTTCCCTGCTTGGTCACGGCCACTAAAAAGGCCCCGGCCAGGCTACTGGGGTGCTCTGTGCTGGTGCCCCCAGGCCACCCCGTCCCACAAAATCCGCCGGCCTTCCAACCTCACAGCAGATGCCCGTCAGCGCCGGGCTTCACCACTGCCTGAGGCATCCCAGAGCCGGGGGCTTGGGGCTGAAGTGCCCCTTACTGCTTCCAGGGGCAGAGAAGGAACTATGCTAAGGGTTTTGTCCACTGACATTTATCAGGCGCCCCCAGGAGCCGGGCAGGAATCTGGAGCTGGAGCTGTGAGACCAGCCTGCCCTCCCAGGAGACCAGACCACCCACCACGCCGGGGCCTTTCTGGTGTGGGTCTGTTTCCAGAGCCCGGGCGGGTGAGGAGAAGGGCTGGTGGAAAACGGGAGGATGTGCGGGGCACTGGGGGCTCGCCCAGAACCTACATCTGCTCATCCGAGGAGCATGCTGGCGCAGGAGTCGGCGGATCTAGGGGCGTTAGCACCCAGGTTCACAGAGGTGGAGGTGGGCTGATGTGCGAAGGGAGAAGGGGGTCAAGCTGAACACTTGAGGGAGAGGGACACTCTTCCCTGAACCCTGGGGCGCGGCCCTCCTGCACCATACCAGGGCCGAGCCGGCCCCCGTGGACCTGCAGGCCTGGGGAGGCCCTGGTCGCTGCTCTGCCTCACCCACTGCTTCCAGCAAGGACGCCTCCAAAGAGCCCCTGCGCCACCCCCCACCCTCCTCCTTCCACCAAGATCCACAGGGAAGCGTGAGCTGGTGCGGCTCTGGGTGGGTCCAGAGGGAGCCAGGCTTGGGGTGCCCAGCCTGCTGATAAGAGCTGGACCACAGGCTGGGGTGCGAGCCGTGGGGTGTGGGGTGGGGGGGTAGGGGAGCAGGCAGAGCGAAGGGGCCCTGCCCAGCGCTGAGGCAAGAGGTGTAGATGGGCCCCCAGCTGCACACGACACGCTGGCTGCTCACAAACAGCCCCTCCTGCTCCTCAGCCTCTGAAGGAAAATGGCGAGGCTAAGTGTGACGGGACCATCGGCGTGCAAGAGGGGAAGGCCACCGTGCACGGACTTACCTATAAAATATATTATTTATCTGTTTTCTGATGTAAGCTCTTAAGCCTAAGAATTTTCCATAGATTCTGTGAAGGGTAGTTTTGAGAAAATCTCTCTCGCGGGGATCTTCACTGTCAAAGAGCTCTAAAAGCTTCAAGGAGAAAAAGACACTCAGTGACACGGTAATGCTCTCTGCGTAGATCACGCAATCTGTAGCTTCAGCTAATCTGGGCCTTACCTGCAATACAAACTTCTGATCAATATATTTCTTCGCTATATTAGGTTGGAAATCTGGAGACTCTAAAAGTCTTAAGAAAAACTCATAAACAAGCTAGGAGGAAAGAAAAAAAAAACCACAGTGAGTCAAATAACATGGTATTTCATTAAATGGAGATTTCAAAATATACTATGAGTTGAATCTCTGTCTGCAAATACTAACCTTGAAAAAAACCACAGGCATGTATCTAAAGAATCCGTATCAAAGCACGTGGCTTAATTATACTGAGGATGGTAATTGCTTTACTTTAAGAACCACAGGCTATACTCTTCCGTGGCATCTACACAGGGACGCCCGTGGCTGAGGTCGCCCCTGCTTGGAGCCCACAGTGCACAGGAGCCACGGCCCTGGCTGGGAACAGACTCCAGGTGGGATGTGCAGGTCCCGGCATCCCAGGGTCCTGGTGGAAGGCTGGATGCACAGGAAGCTGGGACCCCTGCATGAATGGGCTGCAGGCTGTCACGGTCACACACGATACTGAGGGCAGGGTGCTCTGCCTCTGGCCCCTCCTGTCTGCTCCCCATCGAGCTCCTTCCCAGGGTGTTTAGCTCCCCGACTGCCCTCCTTCAGCCGACCCAGACCTCCCGATCTAGCTCACGGGGCTGGCGCCCTGCCCAATCCACCTCTTTCTTCACAAATGTGTCAGAAAAACAGCATCCGTCAAGCAGGTGGGCCCTGGGATGCATCGCAGGCAACAGTAAGTCTGAGGACCAAGACTGAAAAGTGTCTGCATAAGACCCGCGACCTCAGCTCGACAGTCACTTCCACCGAAAATATACTGACAGTTCTGTAGCTGTGTAGTTTCTGTAACGTGTCCAAACAAACAAAAACCTTCTTCTGCTACAACACTGCTCTCGGATGTGCAGGTCTGCAGGGCTGTGACACCAAAGCTCAGAGGCCTCCCCCCGCCGCCCCGGGACCAGCTGGGCGTGGGCTCCCGTCCTGGAGAAAACACCGTGTCCCGCCCCTCTGCTTCTGGGGCACCCGCGACCCCGTACCTGCAGGTGAGGCCAGGCTGCTTCTAACGTTGGCTCGTCTTCCTCTGGGTCAAATTCTGCTCCCGTGGGGTTGGAGGAAGGTGGTAACGTTCGAAACATGTTAACTGCAAACTAAAACCCACATATTTTATAATTATAACCAGGATATTAAAACAATTTCCAGAGAACATCTACAACAATCTCAAGGCATTCTAATGGCAGCTGCCTCCTGTGGTGATCTGGCTCGTCTTAGTCTCAGTGTTCGGAAGCGGCGTGGGTCTCGAGAGCCTGGGTCAACGCCGCAGCCGGACCCAGGGCCGTGACAGCCTACACCGAGGTCCCTGCCTGACCTCTGGACAGCCAGCACCAATATACACCACCCGGCAGGGATGACACCTGTTTCGGAACACGGAGAGAGTTCCGAGTGCTAGTGAGAAAAGCGGAGATCACAAAGGAAACTGTGGAGATCCAAGAACTGCAAACGGGGAGGAAAAAGCAGAGGTCGTGTTGCACTGGACGCCGTGTGCACCTTCTGGAGTCCTCCGCAGGGACAGGGACAAGAGAGGCCACAGTGACGACACGGTGGTCTCCGGGTGGGCGGCCAGAGGAGCCTTTCCAGAGAAAGGGCTGTAGTGTTGGCAAGGAGAGGAGGATAGCCTCCTCTCGCCAGACAGCCCGGCCTGTGCCAGGACAGGACGCACAGACGGGCGAGTCCTCTGGGGTCCGGGCGATCCCCCTGCGCGACTCTCTGCCCTTTGCTTTGTTCTCCTCCTTCACTGTCCGTCACCATGTACCCCCAGCCCAGGCTCTGATTGATCCCAACTTCATAAACATCAGCGGGCTTTACAACACATGTTTTCTATACACAATCTAGAATTCTTGGGCGCACAGGGGTCCTCATGGTTAATGAGGATAAAGCACAACATATACGACAGATTCCTGATATAAAATAAAAGTTTAGTTTTTCTCTGTCACCAATTCATAACCTATTTTTCTTTTGTAGTCAGTTTATTTCTAGAAAATTTCTGTTTTGTTTGGCTGTGTCGGGTTTTGGCTGTGGCGCTCGGGATCTTCTCTCGGGGCACACGGACCCTCCAGTTGCGGGGCACAGGCTCAGCTGTTGCGGTACTTGCTCTCCAGGTGCTCCGGGGCACCTGGGACCATAGTTCCCCAACCAGGGACTGAACTCACGTCCCCGGAATTGCAAGGTGTATTCCTAACCACTGGCCCACAAGGGAAGTCCCCTCGTAGCTATTGGTTTAACTGTGACCAGTGACCTCACCAAAATCTTTGAGCCGACCTACGCCAGTTAACAGAGCTTGACTCTAGGGATCAAAAGAAGCCCTCTGTCCCTGCAGCCCAGATGCACAGAATCAAACCCCCCCAACCTACAAGGCAGAATCCCATTCCACGGCAATAGAGAGGGTCTCTGCAGGGAGTTCAGAGCAAATCTGGCTCTTCAGAGAACAGCCTTGTAGAGACCAAGCGAAAACTCCAAGGCACCTGTTTTGGCTCGTCCTGTTTTTCTGTAACACCATTTTCCATGAACAAACACAGTCACTCCCCATACCACGGGCTCCAGAAGCCCCCACACCAAAAGTCTGGTCTCTAAGTCGTGTGAGAGGAGCCCACACAGGTGGTGCAGGAACAGGAGGAACAAAGAATGGCTGGAACAAGGAGCCGAAAGCCAGAAACAACTGCAACAGTTTACTAAAAATACGAGTAATGCTCTTCTTGCGGCTCAGCTGGCAAAGAATCCTGCATCTGTAATGCAGGAGACCTGGATTTCATCTCTGGGTTGGGAAGATCCCCTGGAGAAGGGAAAGGCAACCCACTCTAGTATCCTGACCTAGAGAATTCCAAGAAATGCAAGGACACGCATGTGTAGTGCAGGGGGTCGTAAAGAGTCGGCCATGACTGAGCGACTTTCACTCTCGCTTTCCTAAGATAAAAGTAAAAAGGGGCGGTGCTCCAGAACCTGTGGCCGGGGTGTGCGCACAGGGCCCAGAAGAGGCCTCCCAAACAACAGGTGACCGCAGAGCACATGCTGGGACAGCCGTGGCCAGGTCGAAGGGGCAAGTCCTCTGTCCCTGGCCCCCAGGTTCCCGCCCATTAAGGAGAGGCGAGCTCGTCTCCTCCGGGCCCGAAGGGTGGGGCGGGGGCAGCAAAACAAGCATGGTCACCACCGCCCGCCACCCCCCCTCCCAGGCTGCGGGGTGTGAGAGGACAGGATCAGAACGGAGCCGGGGGCCTTCGTGGGGTGCGGCATTCCTGGGCCTGGGGCTTCCCAATCCTCTCCCTGAGAGCCACTGGTTGGGGGGCTCCCAGAGATTGGGGCTGGGAGCCCTGGAGGGGAGGTGTCTGTGAACACACTCCGCCTTCCTCTTTGGGAGACTTGCTGGTGGGCCCATGATGTTGGGGTGCAGGGCACCTAGAGGGGAGCACAGGGGCCACAGAGGTCAAAGGGGAGAGAGGAGGGGTCAGCTTGCCCGGATAGGGGCTGGAGGCTGGGACACATGGGGAGATGGCCGCCCCTCAGAGGGGGTCTCCGGGGAAGCCCAACATTCCCCAGAGCACAGACACCCCCGGGAGGGGTGGTGACCCGGGCAGAGGCCAGGCTGCAGGACGGCAGGCACAGGCCCCGCTCAGGGGATAGGTGGGGATGGTGAGGTTCTGAGCCGGGGGTTGAGTGTTAAACTTGGTGTGACAGCCATAACCAGAGGAGCAGGAAAGGGAGATACGAGATTGTGGTTAAGGCAATGGCTGAAAAAGAAAAGCATACCTGGCTGACGGCTTAGAGTACCCACTATTCAATCCAACAGTGATCTCACTGTCACTGTGATGGCATCTAGTCACTGTGGTCACATCTAGATCAGCTCACTTTAAGGCAAGATTACCCTCGAGAATGAGAGTGGGCCTCATCCAAGCAGTTGAGAAGTCTTCTAAGAGCAAAACCAGCTTCACCGAGGAAGAAGCAAGTTCACTGTGCACAGCGGCGGCGGCTCCCGCCCCTCGGGGTTCAGATCTGCCCCGTCGGACTCCACGTGTCCTAAGACAGAGCCTCAAAAATCCACCCATCCATCCATGCATCCATCTGCTCCTCTCTGTCTTTCTCTGCTCTATCTTACTGGTTCTGCTTCTCTGGAAGAACTCCGACTGATCCATCCTTGGGGCCTGCAAGGGGCTGTGGACCAAGTTGGTTTGAACACAAAAGTCCCCTTTTCAGTGTTCTGTGAGGATGACCATCTTCGGTCTAGGAAGTTTGATTACTGGCCAGCTCCAATGGATAGAAAATTATTTGTTTCATGCAACAACAACAAAAACCTCACACTAATTTCTACCCTCCTTTCCTACCACATTTCACTGCACTGATTTAATGCTCTAGAAAAGGGTAAAGACATTAAAAACTAAAACACAGATAAAAGAGCAGAAAGCAAAAAAACAGGCCACCTCAAGCTGTCCTTGGGTTTCCAACCCACCAACATTTCTTAGCCCGGAAGCTTCGGGGTCAAATGAATTGAGCACCGTGGCGTGGAGTTTAGCTTCAGCACTATAGGAGGCGATCACTGCCAGCATCACATCACGCCATGGATATCAGAGGGAATCCGTTTCTGCTGTGAGTCTAGAAGCCTTAGATCTGGTGCAGATCATGCAGACCACCCCCCACAGCCTCTCAGCGTGCACCCCGATCCAGGCACACAGAGCCGGAATCAGGTCTTGGACAGAAAGGTGCAGCGTGACCTTGGGGCAGCCTCCCTGGGCCCTCTTCTCACTCAAGAGCAGGACCCGAGACTCAACAGCCTACTCAAGCCTTGGTTTTCTCACCCGCAGAAAGAGTAAACCCCTGCTTTGCATGGGGCATGTGAGAAACAGACGTCGTGACGCGTGTAGGCGTGCACAGCCCCCGCGCACGCGTGCAGGCATGCAGAGCCCCCGCACACGGCGTGGACTGACCGTGCGGTAGGAAGCACCTGCTTTGACAGCTCTCCCGACACTTCTACTTTCAGTATTTAAATGACCCTGGAGATGCTCTTCTCCCAGTTGCTAAATTTACTGAGTAAACACAAACCAAAATGGCTCAAGACGTGAGTTTGTGGAAAAGTCTCACCATTGAGCAGTAACATGCACGCTTTCTATGCCTGTGATACTCACCGCCAGTGGGTGAAGTAATAAAACACTCATGCTGTGAGACACCTGCAGTACAGTAAACAATATAAAGGTTTAAGACAGGAAGGGATACACTCCAAAAAGGAACACTGATAATCTAATTTCAGAGACAAGGAAAGAAAGGTTGATTACTCAGTTCTCTGTTTAAAACCACAAGGGTTCTCTACTGCTACTGATTCTCTTTTATTCATATCACTAGGATTTATAAAGATGAGTCCACCAAAGACCAAATTACAGCCCTTCCTCCGGTAACAGGAAGGCCAGGCTCTGAGGGTCATATTGCTAAGAGACACATTTTGGGGGTAGGGAGGAATGGAGCCCTTCCACGTTATATTTTAAATGGCAAGCTGTGATTTGCAAATTACATAACTGGGAAAACCAACAGAGGCAATGGCCAGAGCATCACAGTTGGACCACCCATACGAAAACCAAAAATACACACCTAACAGCAACAGCCTCTCCACCAACAACAGGTAATGAGGAAACAGCTTCTCCACCAACAGCAGGTAATGAGGAAACGTGATTAATAGGTGGACCCCCAGATATGTGGCCACAAAAACGACCAAGGACCTGGGAACTCACAAGCCAGTTACAAGGCCTCAGAGCATGAAAACCCTAGGAAAGGCACTAAAGAATACCCGAAAGAACAAGGACCCTTCCCTTCGCCAGTGTGAGATGACATCGTATTACAAAGATGTAACTTTTCCACAAAGCAATTCATACTTTGAAAGCAATCGTAGTAACTCTAATTGACTTTTTAGGTGGATAATAATCCTAGTAGCAGTCTTAAAGAGAAAAACCGTCCCCTGCCTCACTTGTAAAATGAGATCAGTCTGGTTTCACAGCGGAATTCAGGTGTCATCCTGGGGAACGTCTGCTTGACTTTGACCCTCCAGCACCTGCCGCAGTGCCCGGCACCTGGTAGGGCCTCAAAAACCTGCTGAGAGTAAGTGGGTCCTTTGGGAAAAGCACTGACCAGTCACCTTATTAACTGCAACACCAAGTAATTACCTGGAAACTGTGAAAATGTCCCAATTAAACCTCAGCTCTCCGCTGCAGTGTCATTTCATCAGGGGAACCTCTCCTGACCCCAGGCCCAAATTGGGCCCCTGAGTTCAAGCTCTTCCATCATCCTGGACCTCTCTTCATGATCTGTGTCTCAAATACAACTGGACGGTTGGGTGATTCCTGGTCTAATGTCTTTCCCCTGGTGCTGCTTTCCAGGGCCCATCGCTTCATGTGGCACAGAATGAGCACTCTATTAACGTGGTGGGGCAGTGAAGTTGGGTCCCCTCCTCCAGGAATCGACATCATCACTTCCTCTAAGTGACAGCTGCTTTCAAAGGATGCAGCTTCACCTCCAAATAGATGCCCGAATGAAGGAACCACAAGCTGAACTCTTACTGTGAACAGCTGGTTATTCTTACGATCAAATATGTTCTTAATCAAAGTTAAAGCTATGGAAATAAATACCTACAAATCTTTATAGAATACTTAAATAAAGGAAATTTACTCTCACGTTTTCAAACAACATACATTTTAATTTAATGACTATTTCACTATTAAGGGTATAATAGCATCTTCTTCAAATGAAAATATGCTCTTCATTTATAGTTATGCGATTCATGGGGTCGCAAAGAGTCGGACACGACTGAGCGACTGATCTGATCTGATCTATAGTTATGTATATAAATTTATTCTTTAGTTTTTATTTTTTGAACTTCAGAACAGAACATTTACTTACAAAAGATAACCACTAATCTGCAATACTTATAGTTCAGTTGGTGCTATTTAAAGACAACACTGCAACTGGAAGCTTCTCCTAAACTGTTTACTCTGGATCTAAGGTGACTTTTACACAGCCTCTGAACGATGTATTCCCCAGTATCTTGCTATGAAAAACCTCAACGATAAACAGCTGAATTTCATAGTGAATAACTATACAGCTACCAATTAAATTTTACCATTAACATTCTTATACATTACATACATTGATTTTTTTTTTTTTTGCAATAAATTGTGAAAAAGTTTAGGAATGCTTTGGAATGGCAAAACTATGTATTCTGCATTCAACATGAGAGAAATGAACTGAAAAGGGAAGCTTAAGAGCTAAAGTATTTTATCTGCTGGTCATGTGTGCATAACCAACCATCTTCTTGCTATGTGCCATCTCCACTGGCTAGATGTACACAGCCACACGATTATAAATTATGCACATAACCTTTAATTAGTTCATTTTTTAGAATCATTGCTGGACCACCTGTGTGGATGCAGTTACAAACCAACTGAGTATCTATTATAAATGAAGCAGAGACTTACCCTTCCTGACAAGACACAGAAACAGAAATGGGATTTGCCCTACTTCCTGAAACAATGAAAAAAACTAAGCTAAAACATATGGAATAATGGTTTGCAAGGCATGGATTTCAGGCAGTGAAAGATAGAGATTCCTGAGAGATGGGAAACAAATACCCAGCTTTCTCCTTCAACAGAATTTCCAGGTTTCAGCACAGGCAGAAAGAACCCAGGTGACGTTCAGCAGACACAGGTGTTAGAATTTGCAAGGTACAGTCCCAGAGAGGACAGAGGTGCACAGAGACAACTCCAGAGACTGCAGAGGTCTCCTTAAACTATTCAGCAGAGGACTGACCAGCACATCTGTGTCAGAAAACTACTGGAGCCTGCAAGAAGAACACCCGAAAAGAGCAGAGACCCAGTACTCCCCCGGGGCCAACAGCAGTGCCTGTTCCCACCAACCAGACTGGAAGAATTCATTAATTCACAGAGTACCGGGCTCATAATCAGAGGGGTCTTATCTCAGTAGAGGGGATAATTAGCCACAGAGTGACTATGACCACAGTCCTTCCTTCTTGTTGTTCAGTCGCTAAGCTGTGTCCGACTCTTGGCAACCCCATGGACTGCAGCACTCCAGGCTGCCCTGTCCTTCACCATCTCTTGGAGTTTGCTCACAGTCATGCCCACTGAGTTGGTGATGCTATCCAACCATCTCATCCTCTGGTGCCCCCTTCTCCTTTTGCCTTCGATCTTTCCCAGCATCAGGGTCTTTCCAATGAGTCAGCTCACTAGTCCTTCCTAACACCTCTTAAAAGCAAGAATCAAAAGGATCAAACTGTTTGCAAGTAACTTAACTGCATGCAAAGCAAAGCTCCAGAACATTAGCAGAAATCAGTTAAGTACGCAGTATTCATCAAGACAAAATCCACATGGTCAGGCATCCAATAAAAAATTAATTACCAGACACATAAAGCAGCATGAAAGATATAATCTATAACAAGAAGGAAAACCAATCAATTGAACTGACCTGGGACTGACACAATGGTGGAATTAACAGATAAGGCTAAAACAACATTCTGTGTTTATAAAGTTAGGTGGAGACACGAAGATATAGAAAATACATAAACTATATAAGATGAAGACGACAATGTGAGATGAAAAACTTACTGGGTGGGAATTAACAAAAAAGTGGAGACACCGCAGAAAATTACTGAACTTGAAGACAACAAAGGGAATCACCAAATGAAACACATGGAAAAAAAAATACAATGCTAAAGAGAAAAAGAGCACCTGTGAGCTGGGGGACAACTCTCAGGGGCCTAACACACACGTTACTGGAGTCTCTAAAGGATTATGGTGCAGGGGGGCAGAAAAAACTGTTTGCAGAGATAAGGGCCAAATACTTTCCCAAATTTGATAAAAATTATAAATGAACTCCAAACACAAGAAAAAGAAGAAAAATACACCAAGGCCAATAGTAATCAAGGTGCTTGATTAAAAAGAATAAAAGAAAAAGATCGTAAAAAGCAGCCAGAGGGAAAAAAAAAAGATGCACCAGGTTCAAAGGAACAGAGGCAGGAAAGGCAGCCGACTTCTCATGAAAAACGATGCAAACAAGAAGAGAGTGGAGCACAATTTTTAAAGGATCAAACTCTGACCTGCTGCTCTATACCCACAGAGGTATTGTGGGTTCAGCTCCAGACCACTGCAATAAAGTGAATGTCAAAAATAAAGCTAGTCACACAAAGTTGTTGGTTTCCCAGTGCCTATGAAAGTTACATTGAAACTGTATTATAGTATATTAAGTGTACAATAGCTTTATGTCTAAAAATGCTAACCATTATCTGAGTCTTCAGAGAGTCATAATCTTTCTGCTGGTGGAGGGTTTGAAATATTTTGAGCATTACCAAAGTGTGACAGTGGGACACAAAGCGAGCAGAATGGTTGGGAAATGGTGCCAACAGAGCTGCCTGTCACAGGGCCGCCACAGATCCTCAATGTGTCACAAACACAATGCATCCAAAGCGTAATAAAGTGGGGGATGCCTGCGTGTCATTCAAGATCAAAGGCAAAAGAACGACTTTCTCAGGCAAACAAACGCTAGAAGAATCAATCGCTGGCAGACCTCAGGGGTGGGCCTCCCTGATAGCTCAGCTGGTAACGAATCCACCTGCAAAGCAGGAGGCTCTAGTTTGATTCCTGGGTTGGGAAGATCCCCTGGAGGAGGGCATGGCAACCCACTCCAGTACTCTTGCCTGGAGAATCCTGATGAACAGAGGATCCTGGCGGGCTATCGTCCATGGAGTCGCAAAGAATTGGACACAACTGAGCGACTACCCATAGCACAGCACAGATGTCAGAGGTAAAGAATCCACCCGCCACACAGGAGACTTGGGTTTGATCCCTGGGTTGGAAAGATCCCCTGGAGAAGGAAAAGGCAACCCACTCCAGTATTCTTGCCTGGGACATCCCATGGACAGAGGAACCTGGTGGGCTATAGTCCCCATAGGGTTGCAAAGAGTCGGACACAAATTAGCGACTAAACAACAACAGACGTCTACGACAAGAGAAATTTAAGAAAGTCCTTCAAGCAGAAGAAAACTGGAATCAGATGGATATCGGAATGAAGAATACTGAAAACGGTAAGTATTTGGGTAAGTATAAGAGGGTTTAAGAAAGAGAGGAAAACAATAGAATGGGAAAGACTAGAGATCTCTTCAAGGGAACATTTCATGCCAAGATGGGCTCGATAAAGGACAGAAATGGTATGGACCTAACAGAAGCAGAAGATATTAAGAAGAGGTGGCAAGAATACACAGAAGAACGTATGAAAAAGATCTTCACAACCCAGATAATCACGATGGTGTGATCACTCACCTAGAACCAGACATCCTGGAATGTGAAGTCAAGTGGGTGGGCCTTAGGAAGCACCACTACAAACAAAGCTAGTGGAGGTGATGGAATTCCAGTTGAGCTATTTCAAATCCTAAAAGATGATGCTGTGAAAGTGCTACACTCAATATGGCAGCAAATTTGGAGAACTCAGCAGTGGCCACAGGACTGGAAAAGGTCAGTTTTCATCCCAATCACAAAGAAAGGCAATGCCAAAGAATGCTCAAACTACTGCACAATTGCACTCATCTCACAAGCTAGTAAAGTGATGATTAAAATTCTCCAAGCCAGGCTTCAGCAATACATTAACGGTGAACTTCCAGACGTTCAAGCTGGTTTTAGAAAAAGCAGAGGAACCAGAGATCAAATTGCCAACATCCGCTGGATCATGGAAAAAGCAAGAGAGTTCCAGAAAAACATCTATTTCTGCTTTATTGACTATGCCAAAGCCTTTGACTGTGTGGATCACAATAAACTGTGGACAATTCTGAAAGAGATGGGAATACCAGACCACCTGACCTGCCTCTTGAGAAACCTATATGCAGGTCAGGAAGCAACAGTTAGAACTGGACATGGAACAACAGACTGGTTCAAAAGGAGTATGTCAAGGCTGTATATTGTCACCCTGCTTATTTAACTTCTATGCAGAGTACATCATGAGAAACGCTGGGCTGGAAGAAGCAAAAGCTGGAATCAAGATTGCCGGGAGAAATATCAATAACCTCAGATATGCAGATGACACCACCCTTATGGCAGAAAGTGAAGAAGAACTAAACAGGCTCTAGATGAAAGTGAAAAGGTGAGAAAAAGTTGGCTTAAAGCTCAACATTCAGAAAACAAAGATCATGGCATCTGGTCGATCACTTCATGGCAAATAGATGGGGAAACAGTGGAAACAGTGGCTGACTTTATTTTTCTGGGCTCCAAAATCACTGCAGATGGTGACTGCAGCCATGAAATTAAAAGACACTTACTCCTTGGAAGGAAAGTTATGACCATCCTAGACAGCATATTAAAAAGCAGAGACATTACTTTGCCAACAAAGGTCTGTCTAGTCAAGGCTATGGTTTTTCCAGTGGTCATGTATGGATGTGAGAGTTGGAGTATAAAGAAAGCTGAGCACGGAAGGATTGATGCTTTTGAACTGTGGTGTTGGAGAAGACTCTTGAGAGTACCTTGGACTGCAAGGAGATCCAACCAGTCCATCCTAAAGGAGATCAGTACTGGGTGTTCATTGGAAGGACTGATGTTGAAGCTGAAACTCCAGTACTTTGGCCACCTGATGCGAAGAACTGACTCACTGGAAAAGACCCTGATGCTGGGAAAGATTAAGGGGAGGAGGAGAAGGGGATGACAGAGGATGAGATGGTTGGATGGCATCACCGACTCAATGGACATGGGTTTGGGTGGACTGCGAGAGTTGGTGATGGACAGGGAGGCCTGGCGTGCTGCAGTTCATGGGGTCACAAAGAGTTGGACACGACTGAGAGACTGAACTGAACTGAAGAGGGTTTAACAGCTTTTAAATCTCTTTAAAATAGAACAGTTTCCTAAAAATAATATACCATGGGGTTTATAACATACGGAGAAGATGTGCAGCAACAACAGTAGAAAAACTGGGGGAGAAGCCATGGAGATCCGCTGCTGTGAACGTGTGTACGTGACGCGGTGCACAGTCACTTAAAGGCTGACTGTGACGAGTTACAGATGCATTCTAGAAAAGCTAAATACATGAGATCAAACACTAGTCATAGTTTAGGACTTTCCTGGTGGTGCAGGGGATATGAACCTGCCTGCCAGTGCAGAGGACATGGGCTTGATCCCTGGTCCGGAAAGACCTCCCATGCTGTGGAGCAACTAAGGGCGTGAACCACAGTTACGCAGTCCACGCCCCAGAGCCCACGAGCCGCAGCTACCAAGTCCATGTACGCTGGGGCCTGAACGTCGCAGCTCCCGAAGCCCAGGCCTGGCGCGTGCGCTCCACAGGAGAAGCCCCGACAATGAGAAGCTCGTGCAAGTAGCCCCTACTTGCCGCAACTAGAGAAAGCTCTCACAAAGCAATGAAAACCTAGCACGGCCGAGAATAAATTAAAAAAAGTTTTTTTTTTAAAACAGTGATAGTTTAAAAGCCAACAAAAGAGATAAAATGTAATCACAAAAAATATTCAATTGGTCAAAAAGAAAGCAGAAAAAGAGGAAAAGGGAACAAAACCCAGATAGAATAAATAGGGAAAAAATATAGCAAAATGGTAGATTTAAACCCAACAATATCAATACTCACAATGAAAGTTAATGGTTTGACTACCCCAATCAAAAGGCAGAGATTGCTTGACTGAATAAAAGTATAAGACTCAACCATATACTGTCTACGATAAGTCCACTTTAAATAAAAAGATACACATTGGTCAAAAGTAAAAGGAAAGAAGAAGATTTGCCATGGTAACACTAGTCAAGAAAGAGTTGGAGGGACTATACTAACATACAAAGTAGGTTTTGTAGAAAATAATGTTACTTGTGATAAATCGATCATTTTACAGTTATAAAGGACAATTTAATTAATAAATAATACTAATACGTGTGCACTGAATGACATGAAGCACGTGATGCAACTGCAAAAACAGAAAGAGAGAATGAAAAACTCCAATTACAACAGCAGCAAAAAACGAAATACTTATGAGTCTAAAAAATACACGGGAATCTACATGCTTAAAACTTCAGAGATGACCAAAATGCAGAGATATGCTGTGTTCCTAGACTGAAAGGGTCAATATTATTAAGATACCAATTCTCTCCAAATGTACATATTCAATACAATTCTAATTAAAACCCTTGAAAGATATTTTGTAAATAAAGACAAGCTGATTCTAAAATTAATTTGGAGAGATAAAATAACTAGAAAAGCTAAACAATTTGAAGAAGAATATAAAGGTTGGACTTGATCTCAAAATTTAATACAAAGCTAATGGATTTCCTCAGTGGCTCAGATGGTAAAGAATCTGCCTGCAATGCAGGAGATCTGATTTAATCCCTGTGTTGGGAAGATCCCCTGGAGAGGGGAATGGCTACCCATTCCAGTATTCTTGCCTGGAGCGTTCCATGGACAGAGGAGCCTGGCAGGTTACAATCCACGGGGACACAAAGATTCGGACACAACTGAGCGACTAACACTATCACTTCACAATCATGAAGACAGTATGGTAGAGGCGAGCAGATCCCTCGATCAGTGGACGAGAATACAGGGTCCAGGAACACACTCACAAATATGGTCAGTTTTTGACTGACCACATCAAGAAGGTGGAAAGGAATTCAATGGAGAACGGTTATTCTCTTCAACAAACACTTGGACATCCATAGGCCAAAAAATGAACCTAAGAGAAAATGGATCATAGATTTAAATGTAAAAGTAGAAACATTTAGGAGAAAATTTTTTGAGTTTGGGTGGGGCAAAGAGTTCTTATACATGACACCAAAAGCAGTATCCGTGAAAGAGACAAATCATGAATTAGACCTAAATGAAAAACTCTGTAAGACACTGTTAACATGAAAAGACAAGCCACACACTGAAAGAAAGGATTTGCAAATCACTATCTGGCAAAGCGTTTGTACCCAGAAAATGTAAAGAAGTGTCAAACTCAGTAAGAAAACAACCCAATCAAAAAATGGGCCAATGATATGAACACACACTTACCCAAGGAAGATATGCAAACACAGGAAAAGATGCTCAGCATCGTTAACCGTCAGGGAATTCCAGCTTAAAGTCAAAATAAGATAAAAGGACTGAAGACACCAAATGCTGACAAGGAGCTGGAGCAACTGGAACTATCATGTGACTGGTGGGAGCACAAAAAATGCACGTCGACCCGGGAAAACAGTTTGGCGATTTCTTAGAAAGTTAAACAAGTACTCGACGATATGACCCAGCAAGCCCACGCCTGTGTGCTCAAACATAACTTCAAACTTGTTGTGCTAAGTTAAAGGAGCCAGACTCAAAAGGCAACATACTGTCCGAGTCCATTTATACGACATCCTGCAAGAGGCCAAACAGAGCTGGGGGAGAGGTTAGTGGCCGCCAGAGGCAATGGATAAGGGGAAGGTCTGATTTCAAAGGAGCAGGGTGCAACGCGCAGCGCTTTTTTGGAGGGCAATAAAACTGTTCTCTACCCTGAGTGGTTACATGACTATACATATTTGTCAGATCTCAGAGAACTCCTCACGAAAAAGTTAATTTTGCCATATGGAGATTTAAAATCAATTTAAACATGTTACAGAAAGGTATTTACTAGGTTCTAAGTTCTCAAACCTTCTTGGTTCACAATGCCCTAAATGTCATCATAATTTCTTCATGGTGCTCTTAGATCAAAAGAAATAGCTACCAATTTAGGAGCTTAAAAAACTCCAGCTTTTGTGAGGTACAACTGACACGTGTAACTGTATATCAACTGTACAATTTGATACATTTAACATTTGCATACATCCATGAAATGATCATGCAAGATGATAAATGTATCCATCATCTCCCAAAATTTCTTAGCAGTCTTTTGGGAAAAAAGGTACATATAAGTTGGTTGGCTGGAGGTAGGGCTGGGTTTAGGTAGAACCAGGAAAGGGTGGAGTAAAGACAAAGATTAACTTTTTTTTTCTTTTTGTATTTATTTCACTTATTTAAAATACGCACACATTTAAAAATAATTTTAATACATCCAACAAAACAAAGGGTAATTCTCTCAAAATAAGAACAAATCTCCAAAAAACAGCTCACTGATACTTAAGGTAGAACAAGCATTCTCTGGATTTCAATAAGCACTTGCTGTTTTCATCTCCCCTTAGCTCATCTCTGATGAAAGCGCTTCTTTACCCCCATGTTACGGTGACTTTGGTAAAACAAAAACAACTAGGCAAAAAGGGGAATGCATTGTTCATCGGAAGGACTGATGCTGAAGCTGAAACTCCAGTACTTTGGCCACCTGATGCGAAGAGCTGACTCATTTGAAAAGACCCTGATGCTGGGGAAGATTGAGGGTAGGAGGAGAAGGGGACGACAGAGGATGAGATCAGAGGATGGCATCACTGACTCGATGGACATGAGTGAGTAAGCTCCGGGAGTTGGTAATGGACAGGGAGGCCTGGCGTACTACAGTCCGTGGGGTCGCAAAGAGTCGGACACGACTGAGCGACTGAACTGAACTGATGGTTTAAATCACCACCTGAAAGAAATCTTCGGACTACGGAAGCTTCATTTTTAATATACCACCTCCTTTCATTCAAAATGCCCTTTCCCCTCTCATTTGCAAACTATCTTTACCCTTACAACACATAAAACTTTCCAGAACACACTGCAAACATCAGATATAAACCCCGAAGGAGAGTATCCACCATCAGTCCTTACTGGACACAAGACAATCACCGAGGGGAACTCGGCATGAAACCTCCCGTAAGGACCAGAGAGAAACGCTCTGCTCTTATTAGAAAATGCCGACTTGAACCCCAAGCCTAAAAGAAAACTTGCAAGGCACCATCTCGTCACTGACAAGCAGTACAGGTTAAAATATGGTGATGCACTCATTTCCCCTGAAACTCAACATGGATCCCCACAAGGACAGTACTGCTGTTACACTACACACCAGGAGGGTTTTTTTTTTTAAAGAAAAACATATTTACTGATTTTTGATGATGGCAAATGAGATACATAATCATATGAAATTTTTTAAAATTACAAAAATATAGTAAAAGGGGAAAATCCACATAAACACACCACGTGGAGGCAGCTACTATTAACAGTTGGCTCTGCGCTCCTCTAGAACAGTCTGTCTCTGAGACAGTAAGGGCAGGGTGCGGAAGGGCACCTCTGCGTCTGATTCACTGACTTCTATGGAGTAATCCAGCCCCACAGAGATAGGTGATTCCAGAGAGGTCTACCTTGATGTGAAGCACTTCTGAGCCAGCCACTCCACTCAACCGGTGACCAAAACAACTTTTCTGACCTGCAGGCTATATTCATCTGTGACTAAGACTAGCCTTAGTGCCCTCGCCGAGGCAGGAAACTATCGAGTGAGGGTTACTGAGCTCTGACCAGGACTTGTGCTAAATTCCGCGGAAGAAGCGGGGCACTGCAAACCGTATTCTCTGGAACTGAGAGCCCAGGGGGAGTTGGAGTTGTCACAGGCTGCACGGGAAGGCTTCATCTCAGGGGGCGGGGCAGGGGGCGGGGCAGGCAGGCCATTCAGCGCGACCCGGAGACGCTGGCAAACTCAGCGCGATGCCCCAGGAAAGCGATGCCCCGGAAAACGTTTCTGAGCCGCTCCCAGGCCGTGCTGGTAGACCTCCTTGAGAGGAGTGCTTCTCACACTTTTTGGTCTCAGGACCCCTTTAAACTCCTGCGAGTTATTGAGGATCCAAAGAACTTTAGTTATTAGAGTTCTGTCTATGGATATGGACAGTATTGGAAATTAAAGCAGAGAAATTAAAAAAGAATACTTGCTCATTGAAAAATAATAAACTCATTATGTCAATATAAATTTATAAAAATAACTACATCTTTCATAACTAACATTAGTTATTTCATAAAACAACTCATATTAAATAAAAAGATTTCCTAAAACAAATTCAGTGAGAAAAGTGGCACTGTGTCACATTTTTGCAAACGTCTTTACTATTTGGTTTCATTAAAAAAAAAAACAAAAAACCCACAAAGCTGAATTCTTATATCTGCTATGCTCAGAACGTTCACTTGGTTGAAATACAGGAAGAAAAACCTGTCTCCAGCAGATACGAAGTTGGAAGAGCGAGGGGTGATCAATAGCTCTTCTAGATAACTGTGGATTTCTTTGATACTTTACCAAAACTTGACAAGTGGTAGTTCACTAAAGGAGAAGGCAATGGCACCCCACTCCAGTACTCTTGCCTGGAAAATCCCATGGACGGAGGAGCCTGGTGGACTGCAGTCCATGGGGTTGCTGTGAGTCGGACACGACTGAGCGACTTCACTTTCACTTTTCCCTTTCATGCATTGGAGAAGGAAATGGCAACCCACTCCAGTGTTCTTGCCTGGAGAATCCCAGGGATGGGGGAGCCTGGTGGGCTGCCGCCTATGGGGTCACACAGAGTCGGACACGACTGACGTGACTTAGCAGCAGCAGCAGCAGCAGCAGCAGTCCACTAAAGGTTACCTATTCTGTGGAATCCTAAATCTTATCAATTAGAGGGGTCTCTAATTCCTGAAAACCCCATGATGTGTCTTGCACTCTAAATGGCTCTCTGGCCAGTGAATGATTTTATAATATCATCTGTTCGTCATTTGGAAAATACTGGCCTCACTGAATTATGTGTGTTAATGTATTGTAAACAAATTGCCTATTAGACTGAAGTGCCATGCTTTTTAAAAACAGGTTTATTGAGACATTCACATATCATACAATCCACCCCTTTAAAATGTACAACTTGATTGTTTTTAATATATTCACAGGACTGTCTAGTTCCTTTCATTGTGTATACTAAGGATCCCACTCATTGGTATCGACGCCAGTCTCAGCAGGACAGCTTGCAGCACTGGGAAGCTGAAGTCTGCACTGGCAGATACAAATCTTCCAAAATTCAGAATTTCTCCTGAGAGCTTGAATTTTCTTTTTGAATGCTCAAATTTTAATCACTGACAACAAACATCATCAGTTATCTTCCTTAAAGTGACATTTTCATTTTATTTTGTGAGAAGATGCTCCCTGACAACCCAAGTCTGAATAACCTTTTTGTTAGTCGTTCAAGTATAAATGGTATTCTGTGAAAGAAGAGGCTATGCTATTAACTTGGTTTTGCTATGAGAAAAATGCCAAAGCCTGAAAAAAGGATTAATTAGATAAGTTAATTAAATACCAGATGGCTGACTGTATTTTAAAAATGGCCGAAATATTGAGATAATGGAGTTTATGTAATTTAGCCCAAGAATCTAGACTCCAGGAACTTCCCCCCTGGGTATTGCTCCCTTTTCATCCTCATCTCCCTGAACCTAAGCTATTTTAATCTGGAAAATAAAGGTCGGGCTTGATGATCTATAAGCTTCATTTAATTTCCGTTGAATGACGTATAATAGAAAGACACAGCTCACATGAAAAGTGCTAAACGTCATTAGCCAAGAGGGAAACACTAACCAGAACGCCAGTGAGTTGGCCACCATCAAACAGACGGGCAGTAACAAGTACGGGAGAGGTGGGGAAACTGCAGCCCTCATACCCCGCTGCTGGGAACGTGAAACGGGGCAGCCACTTTGGGAAGCAGTCTGGCAGCTCTCCAAAACGCTGAACACACAGTGTTAGCACGGGACCTAGCGTTCCACTCCTGGGTAAACACTCCAGAGAAATGAAGACATGCATGTACACAGAAGTCTGTACATGAATGCTCACAGGGGCATTAGTCACCACTGCTAAGTAGCAGAAATGACACAAATGTCCACCAATGGATAAACAGATAAATAAAACGTGGAGTATATATTCATGTAATGGAATATTATTCAGCAATAAAAAGAAGTTCTGACACATGCTACAACATCAATGAAACGTGAGAACATTATCCAAAGTAAAAGAAGGTCGTGTACTGTGTAATTCCATTTCTAAGACATATCCAGGTTAGGCCAATCTACAGAGGGAGGAATTAGAGGAGTGGTTACCCGGGACAGGGGTGAGGAGTTAGGAAGAGTGGCAGTAACTGTTAATGGGTACAGGATATTTTTTAGGGGGATGAAAATATTACAAAATTATATGTGCTGATGCCTGCACAACCCTGTGAACAGACTAGACTGAATTGTACATCTTAAAGGGTGGATTGTACTTATGAATTACCCGTCAATAAATCTGTTAAAAAAATATAGCAGCCCAGTGTAATAGGCAACGTATTTAAAAGATGTAAGCATAAAGAACACATCTCTAGAGTTTTGGATTCTTCAAAGTCAGTAGGAATAAATGTCTGTAAAAATATTAAGACAGGGACTCCCTTCGCAGTCCAGTGGTGAAGACTCCATGTTTCCACTGCAAGGTACAAGGGCTTGATCCCTGGTTAGGGAATTAGGATCCCAAGAGCCATGTGGTGCAGCCAAAAAAGAAAAAAGCAAAACACACACCAGGCAACCCTTCAAGCAAGGCTCATGGTGAGCACACCAGGGGCCTTGGGATGGAACTTCGAAGGGGCCCACCTCTCCGCCTGCCCCGCCGGGTCCGGGCGCTGCGCGGCGGAGGCCTTCTGTCGGCTCTTGAGTCCTGCACCCACTCTGCTTCTGAGAGGGTCAGACAGGCTGCTGGCGCCATCCCCACCACACTCTTACATTGTGTCTTTCCTCAGCACCCTCCGTCTACCAAGCGAAACAGCGAGAGCAGACACAGCGCAAACCCTCCCTCACTCTCATTAACCCATCAACAGGGGTGCCCCCTCCCCGCCCCTCCTCGAGGGAAGGCCGGCTGTGCTCTCCTGCCCTCGCCACAGCCAGAGACAGAGCACAGAACTACAGAGCACAGAACGACCGTCCCTGTCCTCAGCGACACGGGAAAGCACCTCCTTCTCGAACCTTCGTGGGACGGTCTAACTCACCTCGTACCAGGTTTCTCTCCGCACCTCTTCCCACCACGTGGGCGGTCCTGCAACTCTACTCTCTCCCCACTTCCCCTTCTTTCATGGCCTCACCTTAACCAAAAACGACACGTTACTGATCCCAGCTCTGGGAGGGCGCACATCTTGCTCACCACTCTTATTTCCTCACCTAAAAACGTGCTCAGGGGATGCTCAGCAAGTGTCTGCTATGTGCATTAGAGGCAAGATGCCCAGGACTCTGAAGACGGCCTGCACTGCCTGGAGGGGAACAAAGCTAAGATGGCGGGAGAGCCTGGTTATTAGGACACGGTTTTAACAGGGAGGCAAGAAGTAACGATCACTTCATCTGAAACAAGTCTCAAGAGCTCAAGGCATGCTAAGTGGTTCTGGTAACACGACGCCTCAGTGAAAGACCCAGGAGAGACTGGGGCCCGCAGGCAGTGCAGGGCAGGCATCCAGTCCACACCCGGCCAGCCTGGGCCTCGATGCCCCTTGCGGACCCCCTCCCTCCCTGGGACAGAGCGGGACTCAGGGGCTGCTGGCAGCCCAGGCTCTGTCCAAACAGAAGAAGCTTCCACACGGGTCATCTAATACAGAATATATTGAGTGTTTATAATAGATGCCATTTAGATACACAATGGCACCCCACTCCAGTACTCTTGCCTAGAAAATCCCATGGACGGAGGAGCCTGGTGGGCTGCAGTCCATGAGGTCGCTAAGAGTCAGACACAATTGAGCGACTTCACTTTCACTTTTCACTTTCATGCATTGGAGAAGGAAATGGCAACCCACTCCAGTGTTCTTGCCTGGAGAATCCCAGGGACGGGGGAGCCTGGTGGGCTGCTGTCTATGGGGTCACACAGAGTCGGACACAACTGAAGTGACTTAGCATAGCATAATTCAAAAATAGAATACATTTAATATACAGTAAAGCAGCATTTAAAGTCAATGGAGAAAGGGGAATATTCATCACACGATGTAGGGACTAATGATTTTTTAATCATTTTAGAAGACACAGTTATATCCCTACCCTGAGACATTAAAAAAAAAAAAAGGTTCCAGGAGGACTGCAAAACATCTTTTTTTTTGATTTTTGAACAGAATTATCAAAGTGTTAGAAAAGATTAGAGATTTCTGTTTGCGATTCTGGGGTTTGGGAGGCCCTTCCATAGTAACTGAGAGTGGAAGTTAAGGAGAGAAAAAGACATTCCCTGATTTTCCTTAGTCTGGATGAGAGAAGCTTTAAAGGATTTACTGATCAGTATACACCTGCCAGGGGATAGTGAAGGACAGGGAGGCCTGGCATGCTGCAGCCCATGGGGTTGCCAAGAGTCGGACACGACTTAGTGGCTGAACAATAGGCCTGTGATGGTTCTTCAGGTAGGCGTCTGGGGAGGAACCCAAACGGACCTCACAGCCCTAGGCGGACAACAGGCTGGTAAAGTCTGACCTTTAAGAGTTAACCAAAATAAAGGAAGCAAGTTGATCTCAACTTTGGATACAATAGATTATGAATTACACAAAGAACGTGACTTACATTTCTTTTCTTCCAAAGCACACATACTAATATAAGAAGAAACATATTTTAGGTCAATGAGCCTAGTCAATTTTGAAATATATAGCTTTAGGGGAAAAGAATCAGAAACTTAGAGAGTTCAATGGAAATCAGGATTTAAAATTTTATATTAAGCCACAAGGATTCCCTAGTTATCAAGGAGTAGATTTCAATGGAAATCAGGATTTAAAATTTTATATTAAGCCACAAGGATTCCCTAGTTATCAAGACAGATAAAATAACAATTCAAAAAAAATGCAACAGATAACTGGAGTTCAGCATTAAACATTAGAGTTTTAAAAATGGTATCACATGAAATGTTTCTAGATGGTACTGACTGAGGTCACAGCGGGACCTGCAAAGGACCTAGAAACGGGCTGGAGAGTCTGAGACTCAGACAGGGATTTGGGAGTCAAATGAAACCAACGGTGAACCCGCCAATCAGGGAGGACTGTCCTGACTCCGGCTTGGCCCACCACTATTTCACCTCCTCCCAACCATCAGCATTTTCCTGCCGATGTGCGGACCACACGCTTACTTCTGAATTATGCACGGGCACTGTTAAAGAGGGTAAGACAGTTAAGAAAAAAATGAAAGTTCTGACATTTCTACCCCACGTGGTGGCTGTGAGGGGCAGGTGAGTTAACACACGCAGGGCACAGCGGTCCTTCGAGTCCCCTCACCGTAGTCGATGTTCATTCCTCCAGGTGCCAGTACACATTTTTGAACAGGAGGATTTTTTTTGGTAGCAAATGTCGTGTTAGGCTTAAACGTCTTAGCTTATTCTAAGCAAGTCAGAGTTCAGCTTGTAACCGAGGGTTGGGCACGCTGGTTAAACGGCAATTACTTACCATATGGACTACTTCTGGGTAAATAGGCTCTGTGATCACATTCCGATTATGGGTGATATATTCTACCATCTCACTTAAAGCAGCTCGTTTTACTTCCTTCCACTTTAGGTCACTTAGTGGATCGGAAACAAAGTCAAAGAGGACACAACACTGACGTAACTTCTGGATAAAAAGCTTCTCTTGATCAGCAGGAGGAACATCTGAAAAGGAGAAAGCAAAGTATTATCGATCGCAACAATGCTTAACCCAGAATTACTGTGACGCGCTTTTAAGTTTTCTACAACTTTTGAATTTCTATTGAGATTTGAGAAACAAGAGATGGGGTAGGAGTGAATAGAGATTATACATTCCTTAAAGACAATGAAAGGAAAAAATAAGCTAGTCGCTGCTCATATCATATGTTTCATATGACAAAGTTTCTATGTTTCTTAACTCTCTGAAGCCATGTCCAGAGTACTGTTCAAAATAAAATTCTAATTAAGTGCTTGCATTCAACAAACGTGACCCTGAAGCCATATCAGATGCTGGCAGGATGCTGGGCAGTGGGACAGGAGGCAAACCACAGCTCCGGTGTGGGGTGAGGGGCACCAGGGCCCGCTGCACACGGCAGGTGAGCGGTCACAGGAGGGGTGCCCCCCGGGCCCGCTGTTGCTCTAGATTTACGGGGGAGGGCGTGGTGGCTGTCCCTCGGCCAGCTGGTAAGCAGCAAGGGCCATCGCTGTGGAGCTGCCCAAACGCGCTGTTCCATTCACACAGTGGGGGTCTCCACCCACCCTGGTGCCCCGTATCCTCCGTCAGCGTGGGTGACGGTCAACACGTGTCACATACGACAACAGCAACGCAGAAACAGCGCAAACAATAGCGGTGTTACTGAGGGAGTGCTCGCCTGGGCCGGGGGTCGCACTGAAAGCTTTATACACATCACACATACTTTTCTCACGTAATCTTTACAATGACACAACAGAAACGAGATGCAGGCACGGAGGGTCAGTGTAGGACTGGGAAGTGATGGAGCTCTGTGCGACGTTCTGGGAGGTGTTGGAAAGCCCCGATCTGCCCGTGTGAGTGTGACAGCTTTCTGGGGTGAAGAGGAAATCGGTGGTGATATTAACAAACAGGATCTATTGACCCATTGACTGAAATGTGTCCAAGATCTGCCTGACACAGTGAACCAAGAGTTTCCACAAGATCACACTGGTGTTACACTATCAGTTAAGGGTAAAATAGCCATTCGGAGGGTGAAGCAGCCCACCAGGTCTTAATTTGATAAGGTGTACAGGAGCCTATTACTGTGGTTTCAGAGTCCACGCTGCAGAATCCTTCAAGAAACCTCTCACTGCTTACTTTTTGCTGTGGTATCAAAGAAAATGTCCATAACGATCTGAAAAGCCTACTGAAACGCTCCTCCCTTCCCAATCATGTGTCTTCCCGGAAGCATTGTTTTAACCTAAACACATGGCAACAGGCTGGATGCAGAGGCAGGCCGCAGAATCCAGCTCTCTCCTCGTAAGTCAGACATTAAAAAGACTTTCAAAATAGAAAATGATACCACCCTCTCTGGTTTAATTTTTAATGTGGTCAATATCAGTAGTTAAGCCTGCATAAACAGAAGCTCTCCACATAGTTCTGAGGGGCGTGAGAGGGTCCTGAGACCAAAGCTGTTGAAACCCCCGCCCCATAGAAGCCAGCACCGCAAGTGGGTGCCCTGGTGGCCCTGGCTTCCCTGCTTCCACCCGCCTCTCCTCGCATCAGCTCCCCCAACCCACCTCACCTCCCTTTCCTCCACCAGGTGCCTCTCCTGTTTGGAGTTCTCGCTTGGCCTGCTCACTTCCTGGTCAGACAGGACGCACTCCTGGTCGTCATTTAGCTCCTCCTGCCTTGAACGGTCAGCTCCCTCACTGGGCATTTCTTCCGCATCGGACTGCTTGCTGAGAGCAGGTGCCAGGTGGATGTCCCCTGGTTCTCGGTACCCTCCAGTGCCCAGCGCGGAACCCTGCAACTAGCAGGCACTCAGCACAGCCTCCCACTTCCTGGGAAGCTCCCCGAGCCCCCACACTGCACAGCTGGTCCAAGGAGTGAGGGCGTGCTGCCTGAAGGCTACTCAGGACTGAGGGACAGAACTATGACCACAGACATCCTGAGTCTAGGTGGCTGTTGAATCACTTAGATGAGTAATAGTCACTACAATGTCTGGGTCTCTTTACAATCAAACATCCAGCCCTCTTCAATGAAAAGCTTCATTTTCT